>NC_137864.1:38318000-38548000 GCF_963924005.1 Protomyctophum bolini
CTGAACATAGATCTGTTTTACTAACTTTTCTGTATAGCATTTCTGGACTTTTACTTCATTGCATTTCAAAGACTGCTATACTTCTGAGTTCTATAAACACTTACACACTGAATCGCTACATTTATAGTAAGGGAAATAGTGCATTGTGAATTAACCACTTAAGCTCTATTTCTAGTGCAGTGAAAATAGCAGATGCATAAGCTTACAACGTGCCATGCTGACACGTTGCAAGCTTCAGATTGGCTATTGAATATTTCTGAATTCTAATTTATAAACGCCCTTTGTAATTGCTACCTTTGAATACTTAAGTATATTTAAAAGCAAGTACTTCAGTGCATAAACACAAATTTAAACAGGGCAACTTTCAGCGTGTAGTGAAGAAATATTTGTAGGCTACCACTACTTTGACTCAATTACTGGGGTCGGGTCCTTTTCCATGGCATCAGGGGTCACTCACTACACATAACATTGTGTATTTATTATTATATACTATGAAAAGTTGCATTTCCCGGTAGTCACGCCTCCATATATGGTCACGCATCGTAACTCCTGCTTCTCATTTCTTTGGCAGTGGCGCCACGTTGTGGATTATAGGGGTATCGCGCAATGTGATAATAATAATACGGTAATATTAATCACACTAGGATTTGGTGGCCCTCTAGGGGAAGACCCCTAGCTTAGATCATGAGGAGTCCAGACTTGAGGAAATAATTTACACATTACATTATTTTCAACATTTCATGCTACATATTAATTAAATACAGTAGAAATGTTTACATTCAGCTTATACTGTAAATTGAACAAGTGCATACAAGCACATCTTAGTGGATTCTGCCCAAACGTATACTGTAAATAAATAAGTAAGTACATACATACATACATACATACATACATACATATTCAAGTGGAAAATGAATACACGTATTGCTTAGCATATTAATGCATGAGGACGATCTTCAAACTAAACTTGTGGGGGGGGGGGGGGGGGGGGGGGATATTCTGAATAGGTGCTTTGTTCGATATGATTATCAAAAACTGGAAGACGCATTTTTGGACAGGACAACGGAAAATGGCGACGCATATTTTGAACCACCATAAAGATATCAAGGTAGGCTATAGCCTACACACTGTGTAGTACACAGTGTGTTTACATACCAAATGTATACTTGATGCAAATTGTTTCACTGCGTGTAGTTTCTATAATCTCACTCTGTCTGACACTCTATGTATTATCATTACAAAACCCATCTTTTTCAGTTAAAATAGCAGCGCTCGCGCCTCGCTAAGCATTCCGTGCAGGGGATGTGATAAAAAATGCCTTCAGTGTTGAAATGGTAACATCATTCATGATGTTATTGCAGGTGTCCGAGATAAGCCTGATTTATGCTTTGTCACACGGCCGTGGGCGTGTGCTGATGCCTCATGTTGTAGGCTTGTAGATCTGTTATTTCTTGGTGAATAGCCAAAGGGGTTTTCAACCAGTGGTCCGGGGACCACCAGTGGTCCTTGAGGTGGTCCAGGTCGTCCCCAGCTAAAGGATGGAGAGTTGGAAACCAAATGGACCCTTATAAATCTTTAACTCTTGAGACTGCTAATTGCGTCCATTTGGTTTCATTTTACGCTCTCAAGAGTTACATTATTCTTAAACACCTGCTGTATTAGTTAATTTACAAGTCTACACAATTAGAGAAGGTAGAAGAATTGTTAGTTTGATCAGCATTTGCCTGTTATCTCTCCTATGTTACCACATACAGCCTGTTATCTCTCCTATGTTACCACATACAGCCTGTTATCTCTCCTATGTTACCACATACAGCCTGTTATCTCTCCTATGTTACCACATACAGCATGTTATCTCTCCTATGTTACCACATACAGCCTTTTATCTCTCCTATGTTACAACATACAGCCTGTTATCTCTCCTATGTTACCACATACAGCCTTTTATCTCTCCTATGTTACCACATACAGCATGTTATCTCTCCTATGTTACCACATACAGCCTGTTATCTATCCTATGTTACCACATACAGCCTGTTATCTCTCCTATGTTACCACATACAGCCTTTTATCTCTCCTATGTTACCACATACAGCATGTTATCTCTCCTATGTTACCACATACAGCCTTTTATCTCTCCTATGTTACCAAACAGCATGGAATTGTGGACAAAATAGTAACCACCGACAACAAAACACATAGTTTTGGGTCTGAGAGGCTAAATCTCATCAATGGTCCGTGGCTCAAATGCTGAATAAATAATGGACCTTGATATGAAAAGGTCCATGAAAAAAACAACTGGCCTAATAGATAAATTAGTCTTCAAAGTGACAAGGCATCTGGCTTGTAATAAACAGCCCTTGCATCTACCTATAGCATTCATGTGCAGGGGTCAGACTAATTCGATGACCGGCAGTCTCCTACCAGAGACGACACATCAGCAATCAAATGATTGGTTTAGGACTGTGACAAAAACAAAAGAAGCTCCATGAATTCAAGGCTCCATGGCATCTGTTATTGATAGAAAATAAGTCATTTTGTAAAATAGCAAATCTACAAGCTCACAACGCATCACTTTGGGTTGCAACTTGTGATCTTATTGTAGATCTGCTATGTTCGCCCCACAATATCGACTCCATCCTCTAAGACGTGCTTATAGGCCTAACACAGATAAATGTTTTTTTCCCTCTTTTTTTTGTTTTTTGTTTTTGTAAAGATGCCCCACAAAAAACTTTCCACGAAGAAGGAATCTGAGTTGTTATACCACACGTTAAAACATCAAATCTTTACTTTGCAAATGTAGCTTTTCACAGAGCTAACAGGAACTCAATAGGCATGGCTGGCTAAAGGGAATGGTAACTTCAAACCAATGGCTTTTTTAAATATAGAAACGTATTTCAAAAGAGGCCATTATGACTATATACAAGCTTGAAGTAGGCTACTTTTCGTCGTAACACTTAAAATGTTGGCATAAGGGTAACATCTTAGTGCTGTTAGCATTTAGCGAACATCGACTGGTCAGTACAAAGTCGCCCTGCATAGATACAGTACCATCTGGCTAGCTCATCATAGCATATTATTCACTCAACTTGGCTGGCTATTATAGGCTAGCTAGCTAACCTTGAATCAATGGCTTTTTCTTTTCATTTCTTCAGTTAAAAGCTTTCAGACAAACATACAGGAGGGATATATTGGGATACAAGTGGCGCGACAGCAGCAGGTTTAATGTTAAATATTTACAAAACATATCAAGGATCAATTTGCCTATCATCTCAGTCTCTAAGCCTAATCTAGACTTCTTTCGTGCCCGCAACTCCATCAATACACAACTGTGGAAGCTCATTTTGAATTAAAAAAAAAAAAAAAACTAACAAAATTGGGGCACATTGCAATTCCTTTTTCTTTTCTTTTTTTCCCCCATTGGACAAAGTATCGGCTAAACTAGCATTCCCGTTGTCCTCTAATGGTCAGTTGTATGGAGACCGGAGTGTACAAATTGAAGTGCTTGGTTGCATTTGTACACTCTGAGAGTAAGACTAACATTTAACTTTCTTATCAATCAGTTTGTCTGAAGGATCATGCTCTTGAATTTGCTTAGTCAAACGTGCAAATTCTGCTAATAAAACCCACAGGCTAATGAACTCGATCAATGAGGACACGCCACTTATTTTTTCACCTCTCTTCTCTCACAGGAGTAGTTCACCCCAAAAATGACGTTAATTCTGTCGTTTACTCACCATATCAAAAATCATTCACCTTGTATTCAAGACATCACAGGTGAGTGAACGATAAGTGTGAACAGTTTTTTTCCTTTTTTCTTTCTCGGGGGGGGGGAGGGGGAGGGGGGGGGGGAGGTGGACGGGACGACGACGACTATACTTCTTTAACCCATTAAAACCAGGAAAGCATCCGTGTCATTTTACATTAGCTTATGTCATCTCTATCGAGTGGAAACCTTGTAATTATGTTCAAAACTGTTACTTTTCAGGAATCAAATTCAAACATAGCAGATCCACACGCTCAAAGCGAGTCGCTTCGCATCACGTTTACAGTTTGTGGATCTGCTACTTTTGATGCATTTGTGCGACGCTGTAGTATGACCAAGTACGGTGTTGATTTACCAAAACTATTATATACAACAAAAAAATACTTTGGAGATAAGAGGTTTCTGCCCTGACAGCAACGATAAACAGAAAACTGTTTTATAGGATTTATAAGGCATTTTGTAGAAGCAGCCTCGGGTCTTAAATGGGTCAAGAAAACAGCAGAGTAACCAAACGCGTGGCTTTCGTTCCTCTCGTCCTCTCCTTATCTTTTACCGCCATACTTTCCCGCCCCCTCGTCTCCTCGTCTCCTCCTAGTTGAGGTAGACAGACCAGTAGACCAGGTTGAAGAAGAGGAAGGAGAACGGGAAGAGCGCGCGCGCATACAGGTCGATGCGCTTGGCGGCGGCCGGGATGACGGGCTTCGGCGGCGGCGGCTTCTTGTTGGACTTGCTCTGCTTGTTGCCGAGCAGGCCCGTCACCTCCACAGCCTTGCCGTAGCAGTCAAAGTTGGAGAGCTCAAAGTCCCGCGGCAGGGAGCCCACGATGCTGAAGTCGTTGGAGCGAAGGTCCGACTTGGATGTGCACACCTTCTTGCAGCGTGTCTCCACCACCTGGAGGAGACGGGGGACGGGGGACGGGGGGGGAGAGAGAGAGAGAATTTTGAAGACCCCAAAATTGGCTAAACTAATGTTGGCTGCCGTATTTTAATTTTTTATAAAGCCCAACACACACCGGCTCCGTCCGACACGGCGCGACGCGTTGCCCCGCGGCGACGCCTGGAAAATAGAACTGGTTCTATTGGCGCGTCAGGCGAGGCGCCAGCGCACGTCGGACGCCGCCGGTGTGCAATATGTTAATTGAAAATAACGGAGGCGGCTGTTTTGACGCGCTGCGTTCGCAGACGGTGTGGGAGGCCCTTAGGTCATCCAAAGAATTAAGATTGTAACCGCGAGGGAGCGACGATTAAGTAATGATCCGCTAACATCGCTGTTCTGATCAAACACCTCAATCTGAGAAAGGATTCTGAGGAAAAAGGGTTTTAAGATTGCAGTTAACATGGCAGTGGACAAGGGGGAATCATTTCATTGACGGACCACAGCCGAGCGTTACCTTACAACAGAGAAGCTACTAGACGGTATGGTGGCTATCAGCGATCTCAAACTGAATTAATAAACCCCCCGAAAAAGTCGTCAAAAATCGTCTTCGACAGGGAGCCTTTATATGCGAACATTTTCAAACATTTTCTCTCTTCGCCCTTAAACAAAATAGTTAAAATAGTTGACCTGCGGTTTGTAAGTATCAGGTTTATAATGTGATTTGTACATGCTACACGCAGAGTGGCATTCATGCACGCGCACATGCACACACACACAGTATCACACGACAATTGCACTTTGAGTTTAGCTTCTAGGGCTATATCTTGCGCCACCCCTTAACCCAGGGGTGTCAAACTGGTGATCCCTGCCTCAAGCAAAAAAAAAAAGGAAAAAAAAGCTTTATTTTTATTTTTATATATAGCTAAAATATAGGCTAATAAGTAAGGCTGCATGATATATCGAACATGTACCTTCATCAGAGTGGAGAATATAAGTATAAATCAAGTTGAGCAAAGCCACTCTTCTCTGTCCCTCTCTCTAACGGACACAGTTAACGATCGCTTGTTAAGTGCCTGCCAGACAGACAATCAGATGAAATGAAGGCAGGTGTAGAGTAAAGTGTAGACTAGTGAACTGAACATGTTCTCTTTATATCAAGTACTTCATACTTATGAAACTACTTCTCCCCAAATCCAAATGGATTTCATTTTCCATCCTGAATGGCAGTAACTAGCATACAATGAGAACTTAAAATAGTAAAAAATGGCAAATAAGTTTAGGGATAGGGTTAAGGCTTAACCCTATCCCTAAACTTATTTGCCATTTTTTACTATTTTAAAAAACCTTTTAAAATTGTTCAGCTGATCTACAAGCTCACAACGTGTAGATGTAGATCGGCTAGTTGAACTATTTAAAAAAAAAAAAATCAAAATAGTAAAAAATGGCAAATAAGTTTAGGGAGAAGGGATAAGGGTGGCGCAAGATGGAGCCCCTATAGTGCGTTAGAAATAAATAATATTTAATATTACAATAAATGAACAAAATACGTTAAGAATTTGACACAGATTAAAGCAGACGAGGAGTTTGTCATGTCCATTCTTAGCTAACTGGAAATCAAACGCTGTTTCTGGCAAATGTGGTTTGACACATCCGCTGAGCCATAGTCACCAGGGTGTCTCCTCTGTACGTTTTATCATTCTCACCGAGACTCCATCTGACACACACACGCGCACACACACACACACACACACACACACACACACACACACACACACACACACACATACATTCATTCACATACAGTAAATGCATTTCGTGTCAGATCTGAAGTGACATTTTGAAGTCAGTGAATAATAGCACCCTGATAGCAATTAGAGCCATTTTATCAATCACACACTCACACACTCGCACGCACGCATCGCACGCATGTACAGTCACAACTTTGTATTACCATACAGTACTTGTGAGGACATCAGTATTTCAAGATGGTGATTTCATGAATGGCATTTTTTTACCTAAAGTCTAAAAGTCACACAAATCTACACCATTGTTGGCTCGTAGATCGTCACGACACCAAAGCGCAACTAACACATCGGGCATAATGATAACGCTAACACACACACACACACACACACACACACGTAGGCCGGGTTATAGCCAGTGAAGATTTATGGCCCTAGCTCCAGAGAGGCGAGGGGGCGTGCACAGAACAGATTTATACATATTTAGACACTTTTATTATTGATTTCCTGCAGCAATGAATTGCATCTATATTTATGTATACTCTACATGCAAATGTAATACATTATCACCGCTACGGGTGCTACTCTAAGGGTTTCTGTGCAGTGTAATTATAGATGCTATAAGTGACATAATGTGAAACTACTTTTATTTTTTCTTAAAAAGGTAAAGCTCTGCATTCTAATGGTAAACATTGTTGTAGACTTGTAGAGAGTTAGTCATTAACAGCCCAACCCCCCCCCCCCCCAAACTCTTCCACAGCTCTTTCATGAAGAGAAAATACATGTTCAGTTGGGGACAACAATTTCATCCAATCAGGAGAGTGAACCCATTTATCTGCTTCTATTTATAGCATCTCATTTGCTATATTGTCTGCTCTGTTCTTTATGGCATCACTTACAGTAGGCCTGATATTGTCTTTGTCAGGTGAAAACCATGCACATAGCCTACTGTATGTCAAAAGCCAAGCTTTTAGATCTGCTACTTTTGATGCAATGTGATCAAGTAGGGCATTCATTTATGAAAAACAAAAGACAAAAAAAAAGGAACAAATAATTGAGATAACGGGTTCCTTTAAAACGGGTGATATGTAACGTATATTGTCGTTTCAATCGGACGTCAAGTGCTGGATGTCCCAAAACCGCCACCAGCGAGATCCTCCTCCCAGTCACATCTTTCGGCAGTTTATCAATAAACAAATCAAGCAAACAGCCCACAATCTAGGTGTGACCTTTGACTCTGACCTCTCTTTCGATGATCAAGTGACTAACAAGGTCCCACAGTCTTGTTTCGTCCAGCTGAGAATCATTGCCAAAATTAAGTATTGTCCGTCCATAAGATTGAGTGTTTGATTGATTTCCTTTATTGGATGGTCATGGGTCCAAGAGAAGCCCAGCCCATATGCACTTGCAGGACACTTTTCCATTTAAATTAACAAAATTAACCTGCATGAACCTACTGCAAATTGAAAGGCTGGGATTGTCTGCTACTGCAGGCTCTAGAAACAACAGATTGTCTGCTACTCCAGGCTCTAGAAACAACAGAATAATAATAATATTTTTTATTACAGGCACATATTTAAAACAAACAAGAGTTGTGAGCTTGTAGATCGGCTATTTTCACTAGTTTGGGTCCCGTAGAGACATATAATTTCTCTTTGGGTCACAGGCTAAACATTTCTGCATGGAAAGCTCTGTTTTAGATCATGCGGGTCCCATATGAGCCTGTCCACAGTCTTAGATCCTCTGGTAGGGATCTCTTGCTTTGTAAGTACATTTCTGAAAATACACATTAACAGGGATCCAACTTATCCAAAATATTAATATTAAATTAAATATTAATCAAACAAACAGAAAGATTACTTGCTGATGATAGTTCTGACAAAAAAAGGCCTGTGAAGCTATCTATGAAGTATATGAATAAGGTTCTCTCTCTCTCTCTCTCTCTGAAACAGCTCTCAGATTTCACTGCCACTTTCGATCTGATTGATCACACAATTCTTCTAAAAAGAAATTAATCATTATGGCTTCAGTCAGAATTCTATCAATTGGATGAAATCCTATCTGTATGGCAGAAAGCAGTCTGTATGTCAACGGCTCATTTTCCTCACCTCGTTCTACTTCCTGTGGAATTCCACAGGGGTCCTCTATTATATACACAAATGATCTTCCATTAGTACTAACCAACTCAAATGCACACATGTTCGCTGACGACACAACCATCACTGCAGTAGCTGAATCATAAACTCAGTTGCACGAGCACCTGGCGAATGATTTTAAACACGTTGTTAAATGGGTTGAGAATAACAAATTAGTACTGAACACTGATAAAACTAAGAATATGGTCATATGCACCAACATATGAAAAAACGAATAGGTTAGGGCCATGGAACTTATCTTATGGAGGGGTACAGATAAATGAGGTCACAGAAGTCAAACTACTAGGAATTAAAATACAAAACAATTTATCATGGACAGCTCTGCATACCACAGATATCTCTAAAAAGGTAAAGCAAATCGCAGGAATGGTTGGGCGAATTGCAGGACTTCTATCTGAAGAGACGTTGAGGCTAATATCCCGTAGTCTGATTTATAGTCACGTAAACTATTGCTGTGCAGTATGGGGCAACGCAGCTCAGACCGATGAGAAGACTACAGATCACACTAAACAAGGCAGCTATAATGTCTTAAGATGTGGGTATGAAATAGACATGGGTGAACTGCATAACAGAATGGGATGGCCCACAGCACTTGAATGCATAAGAAAACAGTCTCTTGCATTGATTTCTAAAATAAAAACATCTAATAAACCTGTAAACATAAAGAATAAATTAACATTAGTTCGCGAGAAACATAAGGTCAACACAAGATCAAGACCAAAAATAAAAACTAGTATGGGAAGCCGATCTTTTATTTTTAGGGCAGTTAAATTATGGAACTCATCATTATAGCTGGGATTGCTTTTATTGATTCACTATTATGTTGTGATTTCTGTTAAGCTTTGTTCTTTTTTTTAGTTCTAGTTTCTGTGTTGGTATGCGGTCAGGTTTTCAGCTGGCTCAGGGAAGAGGACGACCCTGCCATGCATAGTCCACCATAGATAGGTGAATGAACTATATCTGTCTGTGGGCAGGCATGTGCTGTGCCTGTGTGTGCGGTTGTATGAGTTGACGATTAGAGGTATAGGTATTTTTGTTACACTGTAATATTTGACTCACTGTTGTCGTTTAGCATCAGTGCAATTTGAAATGTACTTTTTGAAATGCAATGTACTATTTTGTAATGTAATATAATGTATTTTGTAATGTTTTAATTTATTTCTGGACTCTTGGAAGATTAGCCGAAAGCTAAAAGAGATCCAAATAAAAATCAAATCAAATCTCTCTCCCTCTCTCTCTGGAGCGGATCATACAGTAACACATGGCTGAAGTGTCCCTTTATGTGTGCCCTGCAGCAGTGATGGATACAGTAAAACCATGGCAAAGCAGTGGAGTGTCCCTTTATGTGTGCCCTGCAGCAGTGATGGATACAGTAAAACCATGGCAAAGCAGTGGAGTGTCCCTTTATGAGTGCCCTGCAGCAGTGATGGATACAGTAAAACCATGGCAAAGCAGTGGAGTGTCCCTTTATGTGTGCACTGCAGCAGTGATGGAGACAGTAAACCATGGTAAGGAAGGGCCAGAGACAGTTTTAATGGGGAGACTGCAGTCCTGCAGCACATGCAGTATCGTCCCTGTTCGGTGGAAACCTTTTCGGGGAATGGAACGAAAATGGTCATGCATCGTGAACATAGCCGATCTACAAGCTGAAGCTACATGCAATTTTCACTGCTTGTGTGCAACACTCTTTGTATGATGACGTTTATGCTTCTTCTCCGCCATATTTAAGATGCACGTTTTTCTTGCTCTATTACAATTATTTGAAGTTACAAGCGTGGCACACATGCCTTAAAGGGTTAGTTCAGATGTTTGGACATAAAGCTGTATTACCATTAATATTGCGGTTGCAAAGGTATTAATTGACTGGCCGAGTCCCGTGCTGAGAGTACTGCTCTGGTTTGGGGGAATGTCAAGTATAGTTCAGAGGGGCACTGGGGGTCACGCATTAAAAATAAATCAATCTACTAAACTAGTGTCTTATATTTTATGGCATATATATTTAACATTCAATATGGCAGCCATGCAGGTATCTCTGCAAATGCAAACAAGGGTTTTTGGATTCCCCATGCTGTGAAGATTCCAAAAGTGTATAGTTTGTCCAAAAAGGTATAGTTTTGCTCCAAAAGTGGATAGTTTTCTTTCCTTCTTTTTTTAACTAAAGTATATTTTTCAACATAGTAAACCTGCATTTCCCTGGCCATCCCATAGGTGGCGCCACTGCAAGTCCCTGCACAATCATTTGGGTCTCTATAGATTTTTGTATTCCCCATGTTCTGAAGATTACAAAAATTTATATTTTTGCTACTCTCCACAAAATTTGAACAAAAACACATAGTGAACCAGACTACCATCACTCCCAATCTTCCGCCGTAGTTTGAAAACCCACCTTTTCAGACTCCATCATGGCCCATAGCACTTACCCCACCCCCTTAGATAGCAATTCTGTAGACTTAGATAGCGTTTGATACAGACTTATAGCATGTTATGTAAACAGCATAAGTGCATTGTATGTAGTCATAGCACGTCATAGTACATAATGTATATCATAGTAGTATAGATGTATAGCTTATTTCATTATAGATATTCCACTGTTACTTTCTTAGCTTACGCATGTTTCATGATAAATGTTTTTATGTGATGTATTCCCCATGCTTTTTGTTCTTGCTAATGTGATGCAAGCTGTTAGTTGCTAATGTAAATCGCTCTGGATTAAGAGCGTCTGCTAAATGCCTAAATTGTAAATTGTAAATTGTACCTGCACGGCACCGACGGCAGTGACATGGATAGGCGTTCCACCCGTCCCGTTGACCGTGTTGTTGGTTTTTTTGGGAGTCTTCTTCCCTTCTTTCTCTCTCAGGGCTTTCTCCTTGGTGGCCATTATGGCTTTCTCCTCCTCGATTCGCTTGGGACTGTTCAACATCACCTGAACGCACACATGACAGAGACACAATGAAGCCTGATTTAGAATTTTGCGTGCCGATAAATAGACCATCCACAAGCTCACCACGAGTCGCATCACATCACGATGGAGGAGCATTAACCCATTTTGGGGCGGGAACCCCTTTTGGTGTTAGCATTATGTTATGCTTTAGCTATTGAAAAATAGCAGATCTACAAGCTCATAGCGCGCCACCGAGTGGCGCGCTATGAGCTTGTAGGTCTGCTATTTTTGAAAAATAAGAACCACTGACATAGAAACATAGCTTTTTCAGAAAACTGTCAGGATGTAGAAGACATTTTTATTTTTTAGTATCTGATCTCAGGTCAAAATGGGTTAATTCTAAACATAATGAGACAATCTACATGCTCACACTGCAGGGATGTCCTGGGTCCCGGGACCCAGGGGTGGTATTTTAGATGAGGGACATTTCATGAGTCGTACTTCAACACCGAGTACGGTACTGAGTACAGTATTGCATCCCAGAACCCCCGGAGGGTGCCATGATTGCGTCCTTTCTCAATTTAGTGAGTCTATGCAGGATGCAGGCTATTTGCATCACTGATACTACGCATTGCAACGCAAGAATAGCGCTTATAACTGGTTAAATAAATATTCAATGTTACTTATATATTCAGTATTCAAGTAGTATACATTTGTCAAAATATTTTACAAATAGCTGATTGCATTGCAACATAGCTTGTGACAAAGTATAAAATAGGGCTTGAGTGGTTCAATTTTGTAATAACAATCTAAATCTATATAAACTGCCTTCTCTGGCTGGTTTAGCAGACAATTTCCAATGGAGTTAGCTGGTTTTGTCAGAAGCCATTTTTAATACTTTCTGTTGGTTCAATATTGTTTTAACCAACACACAGACGTAAAGGCTGTTCAGTAGCACAGATTTATGAAAAAAGCTGCTTTCTGCCGGACAGTGACGATATGGTATGTATGCATGTACATGCTGTACATTGTATGTATGCCTGCATAATGGTATGTATATGGTATGTGTGCATGTACGTATGTGTTGTCTCACCTGGACGACAGCATACTCCACCAGTGATGAGAAGCCATACAGCAGACAGGCGATGAGCCAGATGTCGATGGCTTTCACGTAGGACACCTTGGGAAGGTCTGCGGCCAGCGTCATGCTCTCACTGGACAGCGACAGCACTGACAAGATACCTAACACGCACGCACACACACACACACACACACACACACACACACACACACACACACACACACACACACACACACACACACACACATTTTCAATTTCACACACAACCCTAATTTCACATTAGCAAGTCTATTATTCTAGTAATAGCAAGTCTATTCTTTTTATTTTGTTTTTCTCACAAATGAATGCTCTATTCCTAACAGTGCCCCGGAAAAGCAGCAAAAGCATATCAGACCTACAAGCTCACAATGCATTGGGACACAATGCGTTGTGAGCTTGTGCATCTGCTATGCTTGGCAATTTGACCTATAACGAGATGCCCAAAATGGATTTACCAGGTTGAAATTATCTACAGTAAGTGTGTGTGTGTGTGTGTGTGTTCTATAAATATTGAACCAATGAAAAGTATTAACAAGAGCTTGTGACTAACTACTGTAATAACGGCATTGAATCCATTGGAATGGTTTTTGACATATGGTGACAGTGACAGTATCCCACTTTACACAAGTGCATGTACTTACTGTACTATTAGTACAGTATAGCCTAGTATAGCCTTTACTATAGCCTATATTCTACTCCACACAAATATACTACTTTTCACTCCACTACCATTATTTTAAAACTTGAATTACTAGTAGTTACTTTGTAGATTTTGACTATTGTTCCAAAACAATAACTATAACAATAACTACTTCAGCCCCACTTAAACTTTGGCCATTTGAAAATAGCAGATCTACAAGCTTGCAATGTGTTGCGATGCGAAGCGTTGTGAGCCTGTAGATGTGCTGGCTATTTTCTAAATAAATTGTAGACATATGAGGCTCCATTTTCGTCACCGCTAAACCCCTTATCCCTAAACTTCTTTGCCTTTTTGAATAGTTAAAATGGCCAGTCTACAAGCTCACAACGTGTCAATGTAGTTTGGCAAGTTGAACTATTCAAAAATGTTTTTCAAAATAGTAAAAAAAAAAAGGCAAAGAATTTTAGGGATAAGGGGTTTAGCGGTGACGAAAATGTAGCCCTTGATACCTTGAAACGGGACAGTCTGCATAATGAGTACGTTTACTTTTGGTACTTTAATATTTTGATACCAATAAATGAGGAATTGGTCCTCACTAATGTTCATTATACGATGGCACAGTTTTTGGCTGTGGACAGTTCACAAACCTGACACCATCGATTGGGATTCCAAGCTAATAGAAACTACAGTCCTTCTCTTCCTGGAACGTTTCAGCATGCTGAAACGTCAGAATTCATCCCAAGTCTGACGTCATTTTGCATGTCCTATACCTTGGTCGTGGTTTTTAATATCACGTCAAATAGGAACTGTAATCCAAAACTAACCCATTTTGGGAGGGAACCCCTTTTGGTGTTAGCATTATGTTATGCTTTAGCTATTGAAAAATAGCAGATCTACAAGCTCATAGTACGAGTGGCGCGCTACGAGCTTGTAGGTCTGCTATTTTTTTTAAATCGAAGAACGACTGACATAGAAACATAGCTTTTTCAGAAAACTGTCAGGATGTAGAAAACATTTTTATAATCTGATCTCAGGTCAAAATGGGATAAACACACGATCCTGGCGACAAATATATTATTATATTAGCGGTATATTGTTTAGTATTCATTATCCTGTGTTACTAGTTTCAGTTTGAGAGCTGAGATCAAGGGCCGTATGCAGGGAGTTTAGGTTGGCAGGTCACAGCCACCAGCTTCAGTGGCCTCTTTATTTTATAGCTGCCGAAGGGAAGATACGTTTTAGCACTAACAAGCTAGGAGAAGAGATGTAATATTGTTTTGTTTTAGCCAATTATTACGTCAGGCAAGAGCAGCTCACTTTGCGCCTTATTAGAACAATCTGATGTGGGAATGTTACAGCGCTGTGAATAAATCTTTCTACTACCAGCACAGTCAAGGTTTATCTGATCTTTTGAGAGTTTCAATTTCACTACACTTAAGACAGGAATCCATAAATTAAGCAAGGATTTCCACGTCATGTTACACTCATATGGATATGAACAATCAACTGACGGCTAGAAAACCCTAATGTTACTACAGCCAAATTATTTACATTTTCGCCAGAAACAGACTGTATCCAATATATAAACTATACAGAGCCCCCTCCCTGACAATATCGCTGAGACAGTTTGTTTATTATTTTTTGACCACAATTCCTTACAGTATGAGACAATAAATGATAAGATGAGCTAGTGTTGTTCTCCGTAGAGAAATTACTTCGGTAAAGGACTTCGGTACTCTGTTGTTCTTGCATTAATACTGTACAAAATAAATAAAAACGAGTTTGAAATTGTCACAATGTATCGTGACTCGTGATGCAACGCATTGTGAGCTTGTAGGTCAGCACTTTTCAAATGGCTGAAATGTGTATAGGTTGAAGTGATTAATGTATGTTTCGTAAAAGTAACTAGTGACTAAGTGACTAAGATTTCAAATAAATGTAGTGGAGTAAAAGTACATTTGGATCTGATATTTAGTGGAGTAGAAGTATTAGAAATTGGAGTAAAGTACGATTAAATGTACAATACTTGGTTAATTTACACCACTGATGAATGATGATGATGATACTCACTGAGACCTGGATGGAGGGATGATGTGTCAGAGGTAAAGATGGATGGATAGATGGATAGAAGGATGGATGGATGGAGTAGAACCTGATGCCTGATGGAGGGAACATGTACAACATCCATTCACACTGCTGCTGCTGAACTAATATTTCACGCGGCAGCAACATTTTCATCAGGTGGAGCGAGATCAATTCGTGGCGGTGACGACTCGCCACGACGTATTTTTTTACGCCATGACGTATTCTTCATTATCCGCCATGGCAGAACAAAATCCGCCGTGGCGAGTACAGAATCCGCCATGGCGACGACTCGCCACGACCTATTTTTTTACGCCATGACGTATTCTTCATTATCCGCCGTGGCGAGTACAGAATCCGCCATTGTTTATTTTTTTTTTGCGTGCCGTGGTGCAGGTTTTATTGTCCTAGTAATACTATTCTCGGAATTATTTCATCCTCTTGTAGCGTAACGGTTAGCGCTCTCGCCCCTATAGTCAAGGCACTGTGCCGGGCCAGGTTCGATTCAGGCAAAAAACAAACTTTTTTTTTTTAAAGTTATTTTTTTACCCGTACATACAGTGTGTGTGCGTGCGTATACAGTGTGCGTGCGTGTATGCGTGCGTGCGTATACAGTGTGTGTGTGTGTGTGTGTGTGCGTGCGTGCTTCATCGTATTTATTATTATTATTATTATTATTATTAATATGCAGGTAATAATAATAAATACGATGAAGCACGCACGCACGCATATACAGTGTGTGTGCGTGCGTGCGTATACAGTGTGCGTGCGTGTATGCGTGCGTATACAGTGTGTGCGTGCGTGCGTGCGTGCGTGCTTCATCGTATTTATTATTATTACCTGCATATTAATAATAATAATAATAATAATAAATACGATGAAGCACGCACGCACACACACTGTATACGCACGCACGCATACACGCACGCACACTGTATACGCACGCACGCACACACACTGTATGTACGGGTAAAAAAATAACTTTAAAAAAAAAAAGTTTGTTTTTTGCCTGAATCGAACCTGGCCCGGCACAGTGCCTTGACTATAGGGGCGAGAGCGCTAACCGTTACGCTACAAGAGGATGAAATAATTCCGAGAATAGTATTACTAGGACAATAAAACCTGCACCACGGCACGCAAAAAAAAAATAAACAATGGCGGATTCTGTACTCGCCACGGCGGATAATGAAGAATACGTCATGGCGTAAAAAAATACGTCGTGGCGAGTCGTCACCGCCACGAATTAATCTCGCTGTCTCTCAAAGACACCTGGAAACATTTTGTACCAGGGACAACCCGGACTAAATTTTTTAGGTTTTAGATGCGTGTGTTGGTTCAAATAAATATTGACCCAATGGAAAGTATTAAAAAGTGCTTAGGCGAAAACCTCCTAACTCCCTTGGATCCTCAAACTATCTTCCAAACCAGCTAACTCCACCCGTTTAGCCATCTTTTTTCTTTTTTAATACATCTGTGCTATCGTATACCAAAATCTGTTTTAATTGAAAAAAATAAAATAAAATGCTTCTCAAGTCAATGCGATAAAACATGCAATTAATTGCAAAGCCTCTAATCAATTACATTACTTTTGTATCGAGTGCCAGGCAGCCCTATGTCACATCAAATCCAACGCTGACAAGCTGGGCTGCACTATTGCATCATATGGTGTTTTCAGTGGTTTACGATAGACGACACTCTTCAACAACATATGAATGATACTAGGTTGCTATGGAGACAGATACAACCAGAAATGAAGTGAAAGTGAAAAATCCTCCTGGCATCCGCCTCACGATGCCGGATTTAGAAAAATACAATTATCTCTGATTCTTTTCCCAGATTGCATTTTTGGTCAAAACAAGCTCTGTTCAATAAAGAACCGATGATAGCGTTTACAAAATGTATTTCCGCCCCTCCAGACAGCCTTTGTTTACATCCTGGACACATTGAAGGTCCCATGGGTCAACATGCTGAGGTGTGTGTGTGTGTGTGTGTGTGTGTGTGTGTGGGTGTGTGTGTGAGAGACTGCACGTGTGTGCGTGTGTGCGTGCGTGTGAGTGTGTGCAGTGGTGGGAAAAGTATACTCAAGTTCAAATAAGTACAGTACTTAGCATGTACTCCACCACCACTGTGCATGTGTGTGTGTGTGTGTGTGTGTGCTCGCGTGTGTGCGTGCATGCGTGGGTGTGTATTTTTACCTAGAGGCACCCTGGCAGCGGAGGCATCAGGGTTGATCCAGAAGGAGAGCCAGGACAGCACCACGATGAGCAGTGTGGGGGCGTACACACCCATCAGGTAGAAACCCACCTGCCTACGCAAGGTAAAAATGACCTCAATGCACGTGTAGTATCCTATAGGAGCAGGAGAAGGGAGAGACGACACTGTTAACGGCTTGCTCTGCTTTCTCACCACAGCGTCAAACAAACACATCCCCCCAAAAAAAATTAAACATAATCTGTATTGAATAGGTCACCACTTTTGGTGAATGACAAAAGTGCATGGTCATTCTTGTTACATTCCGTTGTCGTCTGCTTTTTCGTCATCACTTTGTTTTGGTCCTGTTGGTTTTTAGTCTCGCCAGTCACTATGAGTATGAGTTGGAATAAAATATGGATATACCAAACAAACTATTCCAAGACGTGCTTGAAGAAACTTGTCAGATTCAGGCTAATCCTTTAACAAGGCTGTGGATTAAGTATTTACACTTTTTGGGGATTTATTGGTGAAAGTAGGAGATCGACATCAATTTAATCATGGTGAAGCAAGCCCAGCACAGCTCCACAACATCCACAACTGTCACACTAACATGTTACTTTTCCCAGTGGGTAATCTTATATAAACGTAACAGGATTAACAAAGTTACTTTAGAAAGTAACCACTGATAGGAAGGCTGACAAAGGCTGGGTAGCCGAAATGTTTGTCTTTTGTGACAATCATGTAGAGATATTATAAAACTCTTGCCACTGTGTGCAACCCAGTACCTTTATTAAAAACCCATTTTTGGCGGGAACCCCTTTTGGTGTTATAATTTAGCTATTGAACAATGGCAGATCTACAAGCTCATAGCGCGCTACTGAAACGGAGGCTGGTTGTGTCTCAACCAATCGCAGTGTCAGCCAACCATACCGTCCTCTTGGGCTATATGATCGATGGGATCTAAATGCAGCTACTCTTATCCCCTTGTGCAGCGCGAGAGAGAGACAACTGAGAAGAGAGAGAGAGAGAGAGAGAGACAGCTGAGAAGAGAGAGAGAGAGAGACAGCTGAGAAGAGAGAGAGAGAGACAGCTGAGAAGAGAGAGAGACAGCTGAGAAGAGAGAGAGAGAGACAGCTCTGAGAAGAGAGAGAGAGAGAGAGAGACAGCTGAGAAGAGAGAGAGAGAGAGAGAGAGAGAGAGAGAGACAGCTGAGAAGCAGTCCTGAAGCACGTTTATGTCACCACGTTACCTATTCCTCACCTCAAATGTATTCAGATACATATTTTAATATGCCGTTCAGCTTTTAAACGAGGGCGGCTGTGATGCACTGTTCGGCTGTCATCTTGCATTCCATTCAACAGAGCAGCAGCCCAGCAGTGTCTCCATAATGAATCAGGTGCGCGTTGGAGGAACGTACGTTGTGGGAATCATATATCAGCTTTCTGATGGAATCACGCAATGTGTGGGAATTCATATATTGTTCATTATATCTCCACTGTGACCACAGATATTGTCTAGGAGTATGTGACAAAACATAATAATTTCATGCCGTCAGCGTCCATATTGTGGAGACAGCCTTCGCCGAAAATAGCAGCCCGAGCAGCTCACAACACCAACGCGTTGTGCAGGAGCTTGTCCTATATGCTATTTTCTGCAAAACGCTTTCCCCAAAATAACAGAAAACAGAGAAGACCCTAGCATACAGCCCTGAGTCAATCATAAGGGGTTTAAGTGGTCAAGATGCTAAATACCTGTACTTGGTACACTAGTAGTACATGGTGTAATACATACCTGTTCCTTGGTAGTACATGCTGTATTAAATACCTGTTCCTATAGTACTTGGTAAACTATACATGCTGTGTTCCTTTGTAGTACTTGGTAAACCAGTAAGACACCCTGAGGGTGTCTCACATATGATGAGGTCAACATATGGATGAGGTGAAAATATGCAGGAATTTCAGAACAGGAAGGATAGGTGGGGTAGGATCAACATATGGAATGTCAAAACAGGTAAACTCCATATATGGAGATCTAAGGGTTTGAGGTTTGAGGTCAGATGTAGAGTTGCTGGCCGGCTATATGCAAATCTAGGTGATGATCCAGTCTTCTCCATGTATGGATATCCAGGGTTAGATGAGGTTAGTGTCGTGATCTTCATATATGGTATGGAGATGGCCATATACGGTGGCGTGACGTGTCACGAGGCGTGACCATAAATGGAGGTGTGATGTCACAAGGCGTGACCATATATGAATGGCATGATGTCATGAGGTGTGACCATATATGGAGGTGTGATGACACGAGACGTGACCATATATGTAGGCGTGACAAAAACACACCGACGGGAAATGTGTGATTTCCTTTGGTCATAACTAGTAGTACATGCTATGTTAAGTACCTGTTCCTAGGTAGTATTTGGTAAACTAGTAGTACATTGTGTATTTAATACCTGTTCCTAGGTAGTATTTGGTAAACTAGTAGTACATTGTGTATCTATCTACCTGTTCCTAGGTAGTATTTGGTAAACTAGTAGTACATTGTGTATTAAATACCTGTTCCTTGGTAGTATTTGGTAAACTAGTAGTACATTGTGTATTAAATACCTGTTCCTAGGTAGTATTTGCTAGTAGTACATTGTGTATTAATTACCTGTTCCTACGTAGGTAGTACTTGGTAAACTAGTAGTACATTGTGTATTTGTTCCTAGGTAGTATTTGGTAAACTAGTAGTACATTGTGTATTAAATACCTGTTCCTATAGGTAGTATTTGGTAAACGAGTAGTACATTGTGTATTAAATACCTGTTCCTAGGTAATATTTGGTAAACTAGTAGTACATTGTGTATTAAATACCTGTTCCTAGGCAGTATTTGGTAAACTAGTGGTACATTGTGTATTAAATACCTGTTCCTAGGTAATATTTGGTAAACTAGTGGTACATTGTGTATTAAATACCTGTTCCTAGGTGGTATTTGGTAAACTAGTGGTACATTGTGTATTAAATACCTGTTCCTAGGTAGTATTACTGTAGGTAAACTAGTAGTACATTGTGTATTAAATACCTGTTCCTTGGTAGTATTACTGTAGGTAAACTAGTAGTACATTGTGTATTAAATACCTGTTCCTTGGTAGAACTTGGTACAGTTGCCATAGATGATGTCTTCTTGTTTGATGTCAAACTGTGGAAGCTGAATCTCATCCATCTGGACTGGATCTGACTGCCAATCGAAGACCAGATCACTGGTGGTATAACCAACTACAAATATATACATAAATATACATTAATTCAATATACATTATACAGCAGGTAGTGCACAGACGAAGCAATCTGATTGGTTGAGAAGGCTCTCTACCTGTGCTCAAACAAGCATTACGGTACACCTGATCAAAAATAAAAATCAGCTGTGCTGAGTTGGAGTAGAAGCCGGTGGCTAGGCTAGCAGTTTGTCAGGAATTGCTTTTATACATCAACCCTCTCCCAATCAGCTTCCCTCCCCCGAACACAGTGGTGTTCCCATGGACTCTCGGCAAGCTGAATGCACCGCACAGGATGCACATCTATACAGAGATCCACTCCCTTCCTGATCAACGGTGGACATCCTTACAGAGATCCACTCCCCTCCTGATCAACTGTGGACATCCTTACAGAGATCCACTCCCCTCCTGATCAACTGTGGACATCCTTACAGAGATCCACTCCCCTCCTGATCAACGGTGGACATCCTTACAGAGATCCACTCCCCTCCTGATCAACGGTGGACATCCTTACAGAGATCCACTGCCCTCCTGATCAACGGTGGACATCCTTACAGAGATCCACTCCCCTCCTGATCAACTGTGGACATCCTTACAGAGATCCACTCCCCTCCTGATCAACGGTGGACATCCTTACAGAGATCCACTCCCCTCCTGATCAACTGTGGACATCCTTACAGAGATCCACTCCCCTCCTGATCAACTGTGGACATCCTTACAGAGATCCACTCCCCTCCTGATCAACTGTGGACATCCATACAGAGATCCACTCCCCTCCTGATCAACTGTGGACATCCTTACAGAGATCCACTCCCCTCCTGATCAACTGTGGACATCCATACAGATATCCACTCCCCTCCTGATCAACTGTGGACATCCTTACAGAGATCCACTCCCCTCCTGATCAACGGTGGACATCCTTACAGAGATCCACTCCCCTCCTGATCAACTGTGGACATTCTTACAGAGATCCACTCCCCTCCTGATCAACGGTGGACATCCATACAGATATCCACTCCCCTCCTGATCAACGGTGGACATGGAATGTGACAAAAACAAACAAACAAACCAAAAAGACATATCCATGAATTAAAGTCTCCATGGGGTGAGTAATAATTTGAACTACTCTTTAAGACAGAGCAGAATCTGTCTAGAGAGATGACTGAGGGGTGGACTTGCAAAACGCACACAGGGACACATGGTAAACATGGTGAGAACGGCAACTTTATCACCTCAAGACAGCTGAGAAAATCCCAGATGTCAGAGACGACCCTGAAATCCTTCTACATGCTACAACACTTACCTCACTGATTCTTAAAGTGAGATACAGGGACCCTCTTGAGAATCCCGGGTATTGTAATTGCATAGCAGACGTGAAGTCAATCACTCCCCATGCCAGCTTTGACAGCATGATACAACCGGTTCTGGAAACGGTTCCAGATTCCTGGTTCCTCAGTGTTGGATCCAATTCCTCCGATTCCGGATCCCGACCCTAATTTCTGACAGGGGCCATCACTGTCTAGTTATTGGCTCCACCCCCCAGGGTTGTGAGCAACCACCACAAGCCATGCTGGCTTCTGGTGGAAATGTTTGTCAAAATATTTTTTTTGCCACAAAATGAGCATGAGAATAATATGACCAGGAACAGAGCTACACTGAGAGTTAACAAGGGGGCCTCGGCTGCACACAAATGTACCTCATTATATAGACCTACATCTGTCTAGATGCTAAATTATTTGCC
This sequence comes from Protomyctophum bolini, assembly GCF_963924005.1. Classification (NCBI taxonomy): domain Eukaryota; kingdom Metazoa; phylum Chordata; class Actinopteri; order Myctophiformes; family Myctophidae; genus Protomyctophum; species Protomyctophum bolini. The sequence goes on from NC_137864.1 coordinate 38,340,452, forward strand.
GGGACACATATTCCACACACTCCCCATTGCTGCTAAAGAGGTATTACCAATACCTGTCTGTCTTACCTGTATTTTTGTCAATTCCATTCTTTATCCTCTTTTTTAAGACAAAATATTTTAAATAACTTATCAGCACTATTATCAACATGATGCCATGATGCCGTTCTCTTGTAAGTGTTAGTTGGTTACACACACACGCACGCACGCACGCACGCACATGCGCACGCACGCACGCACACATACACACACACAAACAAACACACATATTTCACTGCTTGTACCTGCCTGAGAGAGTGTACAAATACACCCTCTTGATTCTTGAAATCTCGAACCAGTGCACCGGCCCGGGTTGTGCCGCGCGCACAGCCCTGTCACGCGCGAGTAGAAGAAGAAGCCTCCTTTTGGATCTGAGCTGGATCTCAAACAGTTTCCCATGGGCACACAGCGCTGTATAAGACTGCAGTTCTCCTCCATAACCTTTGATGTTTGAACTCTTTTGACCCTCTGTACTTAGTCAATTGGACCCGAGTTGGCTCTGTACTTGGTCTGCTCCGTGTTTTCCCCTCTATGCCAAACGTCTTTGCCGAAAACACCCGATCTACAAGCTCACAAGGCGTGGCGCTGCAACCCGTTGTGAGCTTATAGATTGGCTCTTTTCGGAGAATGCTACTCGCAGGTTAGATGTTGCTGTTCAAAGTCGTTCAAATCCAGTCTATTCTGCTTAAAGTCATGACTGTGTGACACATTCTGTATTTTAGCTACAGTGTATGTATATAGCTTTTATTTTCCTGCAGCACTTTGTTGAGTTTTAAATGTGCTATAAAGTGGATTGGATTGGATTCATTCATTCATTCACTTGATAGTTATCAAATATAACATTTGTTTATTTGGTCATTATATATGTTTTAATTTACACAGTATGACTTTAAGCTGAAATGTAGGCGTATAATATATGGCCCAAAACAGGATTCATTAATAAGACTCGTTTGACTGGTGAGTGAGTGAGGGATGGAGGGAGGGAGGGGCCGCCTGTGTGGGTGTGTGCTGATGCAGCACAATGCTACTTCATGTTAGGTCTGATTAGAATTAATCATCATCAGGAGTGTGTGTGATGACATCAATACTTGTTGATTCCTGTAATCGCATTACACACCCCGTTGCATGTGCGGTGTCAATATGAGCACGTGTGTGTGTGTGTGTGTGTGTGTGTGTGTGTGTGTGTGTGTGGTGTGTGTGGTGTGTGTGGTGTGTACTCACAGCTCTCCAGTTGCATTTTACAGTGCTGTGTGTCCATGGGAAACAGTTGGAGATCCAGAGGACATGATAAGGTCACTGAAAGCCTGCACTCTCACACACACGCATGCATACACACACATGCACGCACACGCACACACACAAAACTCACATGCACACACAAACACATGCAGTACAGTGCCAAATACAACAACAACGATACACAGATGTGTACACGATCATACGAGCAGTGCCAAATATCACCACAATAACAATTACACACACAGATGTGCACACGTGCGCACAGTGAGAAATACCACAACAGCAAAAACAACAACAGCAACAGCACACATGAGAACCGCACACAAGCGCGCGCACACACACACACACACACACACACACACACAGACACACACACACACACACACACACACACACACACACACACACACACACACACACACACACACACACACACAATGATTTAATTAGAAGACAGACAGTGATACATTACAGAAACAACTCTGACACTTTAACTTTTATTTATTTTCGTTTTAACCTTGAAAATGTGCATGTCTGGGGGGGTTAAATAAGGCTTGTTTTCACCAAAAGCGCAATTTTGGAAAATAAATCAGGGATAGATGCATTTTTATGAATCCTTTAGCATTGGATCGGACTGGCTGGAGTTTGTTTGGATCACTTTTTTTTCCTTTCTTTCTATTTACCAAACTCAGCTATATGGTACTATATATGGTACTATGGTCTATTTACCAAACTTCAATTTGTCACTTTGACCTATGACCTCTAACCTTTAGATATCCCACCATTTTGAATTATATGAAATACTGTTAAAATCTGTCTCCTCCTGGGATTTTTGCACAATGTGCACAACACTTTCTACACCTTGGACCAATATCTAAATAAAAGGTTTTGAGATCAGCCATTGAAAATTGCATTTTTTTATGACATTTTGCACTATGGTCATTACAAATATAACTGAAGTCAATCTTACTTGTATTGGCCAAACGGGGGACGCTATAAATCGTTTGAAAATGCAAACTTTGAAGAGGCATAAGTCATGCCTAATTTGGCCTAAAGCCATGAAACTTGCTTACACATGTGCCTTAACTCATGAGGAACACATATGTCTCTTTGATCAGTAAACTCCACCATTATATGTTCCACCATTTTGAGCAGTTTGAAAAACACTCAAACCTGTTTGAATTTGCGTGGAACGTTCTACAATTGAAACAATCAATGGACCTCAGTCAGTTACGTGTCTGCCTCTCAGTTTGAAGGTCCCTGGTTTGAACCTTATACCTCATGCAGGCTTAATTTAAATTGCATTGCACATAACATGGCTGTATTCATTAATACATTCATTATTTCTTCTTATTGCTTAGTGCATTCCCCTGAATGCTGTAAATACATGTAGATGCCAATATTTTGTACTTTTACTCAAATACATTTAGAATTTTACTACAGTAAAATTGCAGTATTGACACTTTCACTCAAGTAAGAATTATGAGTACTTTTTCAACCATTGATTTTACCTCATGCTAATTAAGACGTCACCGTTCTTGAATATGAAGAGCAGGATGTTGTCTTGTGTGACATCGTGGAAGTTTGCAGTTTTCTCGTTGGCGAAGAACAGGTCGGGTTTCCACAGACACTGGAACATCTTGGGGTCCACAGTCAACGCTTCGGCCTTAAAGTCTGTAGGGAGACGCAGGCGAGGGTCGTTCCACCTCTGACGCAGAAATATGTTCACTCTGTAGTCCTGCGGACAGACAGACAGACAGACAGACAGAGTGTTATTCAAATCTGGAGTGTTCAGTAAGTCAAACAGTGTATACAAATTGGCCCAATTTATAATAATTGATTTTGCTGGATAGTGTGTGTGCACGTGCAAGCATGTTTGTGTGTGTGTCTGTGTGTACGTGCCCATGTTTGTGTGTGCGTTTGTGTACTTTGTGTGTACTCTGCATGTGTACTTTGTGTGTGTACATTGTGTGTGTGTGTGTGTGTGTGTGTGTGTGTGTGTGCGTGCGTGCGTGCGTGCGTGCGTGCGTGCGTGCGTGCGTGCGTGCGTGCGTGCGTGCGTGCGTGCGTGCGTGCGTGCGTGCGTGCGTGCAAAAACTCACCATGGATGTCTCCTGGATGGAACCAAAGCTGTTAATAAAGATGTTTACCTTGGACTCCACTGGAATACCTGAAACACACACACACATGTACACACACACACACACACACACACACACACACACACACACACACACACACAATTTAACAGTGCATTGATGTCCACATAAAGGAGAGCACACAAGGACACAGCGGGTAATAGAGTGCAGTAAGGTTACATTCACATTCATGAAACAAGAAGCATACAGTATGACTCAGTACTCTGTCTCTGAGCCCCATAATGTCAGAGACAGAGTAGAGCTAGGTGGAGCTTAGCACAGTCAAGATTGCCTAGATGGTAGGTCGACTGTGGATACAACAAACATAACATCCAGACTGGTGCACCATTGCCCCAAGCAGCTGCAGTGATAGCTACTTCATGACAATGGAGGGCTACAGCTACTGTATATATGGACCATGGACAAGCAGCTACAGTTACCATGGACAGCAGCTATAGTTACTTCAGGACCATTGACAGCAGCTACAGTTACATCAGCACCATGGACAGCAGCTACAGTTACATCAGCACCATGGACAGCAGCTACAGTTACTTCAGCACCATGGACAGCAGCTACAGTTACATCAGCACCATGGACAGCATCTATAGTTACTTCAGCACCATGGACAGCAGCTATAGTTACTTCAGGACCATGGACAGCAGCTACTGTAGGACCACTACCAGTTGACCTGTAGTAAGTCTCATGGTCGGGGGGGTAGGACCAAGTCTCATGGGATTTGGGATTTGTTTATAAACATTTTGGTATTTGTTTATAAACATTTGTGATTTGTTAATAAACATTTGTGATTTGTTTATAAACATTTGTGATTTGTTTATAAACATTTTGGGATTTGTTTATAAACATTTGGGATTTGTTTACAAACATTTGGGATTTGTTTATAAACATTTGGGATTTGTAAGTCTCATGGGGGGGGGGGTAGGACCTGCTACAGTTACCTCAGCACCATGGACAGCAGCTACAGTTACTTCAGCACCATGGACAGCAGCTACAGTTACCTCAGCACCATGGACAGCAGCTACAGTTACCTCAGCACCATGGACAGCAGCTTTAGTTACCTCAGCACCATGGACAGCAGCTACAGTTACCTCAGCACCAATGGACAGCAGACGCTATGTGGGAGAGGTTGCTATTTCCTTGGCCATGAAGCCACACACACACACACACACACTGTTATTGCTGTATAACACACCACATCTCCCTACACTCAGTCTGTTATTGCTGTATAACACACCACCTCTCCCTACACTCAGTCTGTTATTGCTGTATAACACACCACCTCTCCCTACACTCAGTCTGTTATTGCTGTATAACACACCACCTCTCCCTACACTCAGTCTGTTATTGCTGTATAACACACCACCTCTCCCTACACTCCGCTGGCATGATGGAAAAAATGGAAACTCGGAGGAAGCTGATGACATATCTCTGAAATGATAGTGAATGCCACATTGTTGCATTTGTTCACACATAGCTGTGTTATGAGGATGTACAATGGGACATTACTGGAAATCAAACCCGTTTACTATATAATTGTGTGTGCGTGCGTGCAGGTGTGTGTGTGTGTGTGTGTGTGTGTGTGTGTGTGTGTGTGTGTGTGTGTGTGTGTGCACGTGTGCATGTGTGCACGGGTGTGTGTGTGCGCGCACGTGTGCGTGCGTGCGTGTGTGTGCATGCGTGTGTGTGTGTGTGTGTGTGCGTGCGTGTTCTTCTTGGACAGTAGTTCCAGTGCACGACATATGGTTGTATCGTAGCTTGCAGCACGTCATGCCCAGTAAATCAAGCACACACACCTCCTGCTCTCTCTCTCTCCCCTCCCTATCTCTCTCTATCTCTCCCCCCTTCCCCTCTCTCCCTCTCTCTCCCTATCTCTCTATCTCTCTCTTCCTCCCCCCCTGTCTCTCTCCCTATCTCTCTATCTCTCTCTCTCCCTCCCCCCCTGTCTCTCTCCCTCTCCCACTCTCTCTCCCCTCCCCTCCCCCTCCCTCTCTCTCTTTCTCCCCCCCCTGTCTCTCTCTCTCTCTCTCTCTCTCTCTCTCTCTCTCTCTCTCTCTCTCTCTCTCTCTCTCTCTCTCTCTCTCTCTCTCTCTCTCTCTCTCTCTCTCTCTCTCTCTCCCTATCTATTACTATATGTCTCTGAGTGTATATTGCACTTTCACTCACTGTCACGTTAACACATGACATCACCACGACTGACGAGATCACGCAATCAAGTGCAACCAACTACTGGTTGCCCAGGGGGGATTGTGACAGTGGAGCATTGTGTCCTTTACCTTTAAAGTTGGGTCTTATCCGAGCATCGTAGCTCATCATCAGGCGTTGGATGATGTTGGAGGTGGAGTTGGAGGTGTGGGCTCTGGCCATCTCTTCAGGGGGCAAGTCACTGAGCAGAGAAAACATAAGGCCCTCAATCGTCTCTGTTGGGTGAAATCGTCGTAGCTCCTAAACAGTGTGTCCAAAACAAGCTCACAACGTGTAGATATAGATCGGCTAGTAGAACTATTTTAAAATGATTTTCAAAATAGTAAAAAATGGCAAAAAGTATAAAGTAGGCCTACTAAGATTTGATATTTAGTCGACTGAGACTATATAGACTAAAAGACAAAATTATTTCAGATGCCTAAAATAGGACTACAACTAAATGGTGTGATATTCAAAAGACTAAAGGACTAAATCAGGATTTGGTTTGTCATCCAACAATCACCATCCCCTGAGACCCCAGACCACTGTCCTGACTCAAAGGCAACGGCAGGATCTTTCACGGTGAAAAGACAGCAATGCACAGCGTGCAGGGAAACCAGCACAGCCCACATCCTTTCCATTCATAGAGTGGCTCCTGGATGAATTGCAATGCCCCGATGCATCACGGTGATGGATTACGCTGACCATAGCAACCAGTTCAGCTCTGAGACGTGTTCTATAATCACCAGGCTTTAACCCATTCTGACCTGAGATCAGATTCATACGAGGTTTCTACTGGACACACACTGGTCTGATTAACCCATTCTGACCTGAGATCAGATTCTAAAAATGTCAGTCGTTGATTTGATTTTTCAAAAATAGCAGACCTACAAGCTCGTAGCGCGCCACTCGGTGGCGCGCTATGAGCTTGTAGATCTGCTATTCTTTCAATAGCTAAAGCACAACATGATGCTAACACCAAAATGGGTTCCCGTTCAGAATGGGTTAAGAGGTTTTTACTCAACAATGACATTCTACGTGCACGAGCTTACAGGATAGGAGCTAGAAGACCTGGCCATGTTGTAGGATTTTATGCTGACAATAGGGAAATTAATAATAAAATAAATACTGTTGGTGTTGGCTTTATCCATTTGATTAAAAGATCTACCAATTTCAAAGGCCCTAAAGCATCTGTACACAAACGAACGCACGCACGCACAAATGCACGCACGCACGCACACACGCACGCGCGCGCACGCACGCACACACGTGTGGCAATTAACCAGCTGTATCCAACAATAACTGACAATAAACCAGCTGTATGTGTACTGGGTCATCTAAGCTGCCCTTGAGATGTAGTGGAGTATAACATTGAAATACTCAAGTGAAGTTTTACCAAAAAATAATATTGTAAGTACTTAGTTATACTTTCCACCAACAGATGGTATCATCAGCCTGGACATTAAAATAACCATTACAGTCAGAGTCATAGTTATCATGGCCCTTTAGACAGACAGGTCAACCGACACAGCTGTCCTTATTATACCTCTGATTTATACAAGCATGCCAGTGTTGCAAACCCGAAATAGCAGATCTAAGCTCACAATGTGATGCGCTGCAATGCACAGTGCGCGTGTATTTTGTGGCGTGCAACACCCATGCACTACTATTATGACTCAGGCAATACAGCCCCTCTGGCTAGCAGGGCAGAGACAAAGAATGACGGTCCATGTTCATATCGCTGCAGTCAGGTGGAAACCATTATGTCCAAAGCTGTTACCTTTCAGGAAATGGAAGAAAGAAGCTGTGTTCCAATTAGGGATGGAGCTCGATAACCGGTCCGATACCCGAAACAATCTGATAACAAGCTTATTGAGTACCCGTTATCAATAAGCTTCATTTGGCTTTATCAAGCCCATGCATGACGTCATGTTTAAACAACCAAGACAAGAGACGGTCACGGAATAAATGTAATCATCCATGCTGGCACATACAAGTCTAAAAGTTTATTGATACTTGCCAACTAGCGCTGTCAGGGTAAACAAAATTACACTTTTTAAAGTGTCCGTTTAAAGTTTCTTTACATTTTATTGGCAAAAAGGTCAATTGCCTTCCGTCTGTTAGAAAAGTACCTCTAGTAAAAGATACTGGTTCTGTTCAGAATATATTGTCTCCCGTCTTTTCACAAAATAATAGAAAATGCTCGATAGTGAGCTCGATAAGAACCTGACTCGATAAGCCTGATCGATAAGGTGCTTGTTATCCTTATAATAATTCAGCGAATCTCTGAATGTCTGAATGAATGTGTGTCACTGACAGCGAATTATCTCATCATTAACTGCACGAATCACTCCCACTTTTCACACAGGCATGGACCATAATCATATGGAGGTCTTAACGGAGCCCTTTTTCCCATTTGACACATTAATGATTAATAATGAATTTATTAGTGAATTAACCTCGCACCTACGTCCCTTAGCGACACCTGCATCACAGGCCACCGTTATCACCGTTACCCCACTGGCATGCTTCCTCTAGCTACCGCTGCAACACAACAAAATGTGCCCTATACAATTTTTTTTAATATATTTATATACGCTCCAAAAAGCGTTCATATTTTGCGGGAGAGACGGATGAGGAGCAGAAATGAAGCGCCAGCATATCGATCCATTTATCACCACGGAGAGCGCGCTAACATGGGAGTCAATGACAAGCTAATAGTTGCACAGAGCGTTAGCATACGGCAAGCGAAAAGCGAAATGCCAAAAAAAAAAAAAGGAATAATTCTGAATATTCTTATCTCGCCCCGTGTCGTTTGGACGTCGCTAGGACGTCCACAGACGTCGAAGGCACCTCTCGGTTCCAATCCTTATGACGTTTCCAGACGATTTATGTACTAAATGTGCGCGCGCGTGTGAGAGGCACGCTAAACTGTCAACACTTCTACTAAAGAAAGAGGCAGCGATGGCGCCATAAATCCATATCCATACATTCGGGGACATAAATTGCGCAAAATACTTTTAAACTTTTAAACCGCAGCAGCTTACTGCTTACAGCTGTTGCTAAGCTACATTAGCATAGGAACGCAACCACAACAGTGTTGGGCAATCACCAGGGTTGCCACATTGACTGAGAGGGAAACAAGCAACCAGGTCTATGAAAATGTTAACAGGCCAGATTAAGTCAGAAAATCCCAACATAAATCTACAATAAGCAACAATATAGCTGACTGTCAAACATCATTGTCCAATGTTCTTTCAGAGCAGTGGTTCTCAAACATTTTCATGTCATGGACCACTAATATTCTATATATATATATATATATATAGATTTACTATATATTTATTTGCTGTTCATATATTCAGAACGGGTAAGGACTAGTCAATAAAAATTAACGAGCTCCATCCCTAGTTCCAATGGATCCAAGGTAGTCTTTTTTTAAACACAGGGTTGGAAAGTAGCCTAACTGAAGATACGGAAACGATGCGTACTACACGTCTGTACGTGTATAGTATTAGATGTAGAAGGGCGGGAACAAACTGGGTAGTGTTAGACATTTGGGGACAAAAGTTACTGGGGGCGAGAAAAAAATAAGTAAAGTGATACGTAACTAGTGAATTTTGGCAGGGGGTAAAGTAATAATATAAATATATTTTAAATAACTATTAATAGATAACATATTACCGTTTTTAAGTAACTTTTCCAACACTGATAAAACCCACAGACACACTTTCACTGAAAAGAAATGTTCCAAAGTTACAACATTTGTACAAGCTATACATTAATGGAAGGATGATTGTTATTGCTTAAACATAACTTTATCATTTAGTACAGGGGTTCTCAACCCGTGGGTCGCCAAATAATTTTGGGTGGTCCTCCAAAATTTTGAGTTTACATAGTACACATAGTGCACGCATAAACTTTCCTTAATGGTTATATCTAGTTTCAGTATTTATTTATGATGTATTTTCTCTATTACTAAGGTTATTGTAGCAGTCAATTTGTATTGGGGGTGGGGAGGGGGGCGGGGCGGGGGTTGCGAGACATGGCCAAAGCATTTCCGGGGGTCTCCAGCCAAAAACGTTGAGAACCCCTGATTTAGTGGGACATAGTATGCTATATAGTTGTTAAAAAGGTTACACATGCAGTGCTGCTTTAATTCATGATTACATACTGTAGATCATCATACCCTGAAGAAGGCAACCTGTTTGCCCAAACGTTGGTTTAATAGAGTTCCTAGCATCGTGACTACGAGCTGTGCCGCCTCTTTTCTCAAGTCAAAGTTGTATCTACTGCGGTCAGCTCCTCCCCACTATGGTGTGCACCTCCCCACTATGGTGTGCACCTCCCCACTATGGTGTGCACCTCCCCACTATGGTGTGCACCTCCCCACTATGGTGTGCACCTCCCCACTATGGTGTGCTCCTCCCCACTATGGTGTGCACCTCCCCACTCTGGTGTGCACCTCCCCACTATGGTGTGCACCTCCCCACTATGGTGTGCTCCTCCCCACTATGGTGTGCACCTCCCCACTATGGTGTGCTCCTCCCCACTATGGTGTGCACCTCCCCACTATGGTGTGCACCTCCCCACTATGGTGTGCACCTCCCCCCACTATGGTGTGCACCTCCCCACTATGGTGTGCACCTCCCCACTATGGTGTGCACCTCCCCACTATGGTGTGCACCTCCCCACTATGGTGTGCACCTCCCCACTATGGCTCCCCACTATGGTGTGCTCCTCCCCACTATGGTGTGCACCTCCCCACTATGGTGTGCTCCTCCCCACTATGGTGTGCACCTCCCCACTATGGTGTGCACCTCCCCACTATGGTGTGCACCTCCCCACTATGGCTCCCCACTATGGTGTGCTCCTCCCCACTATGGTGTGCACCTCCCCACTATGGTGTGCTCCTCCCCACTATGGTGTGCACCTCCCCACTATGGTGTGCTCCTCCCCACTATGGTGTGCACCTCCCCACTATGGTGTGTTGTATCTCCTGCGGTCAGCTCCTCCCCACTATATGGTGTGTGCTCCTACCTCTTTGTTTGTATGATTAAATGTGGAGATAAGAGGTTTCTGCCAGACAGCAGCAACACTATGACTGATGGGTAATAACACAGGCATGATCCAATGGGATTACGTCCTCTTATTGCCGCTTGAGGCGAAATTGTTGAAATCCCAAAGGTCTTTCACCTTCGAGGCTGTGTCTATTATTGTCCCATATATAATGAAATGTAAAAATGGGTGGAAACCTTGTATGTCCAAAACCCTTCCCCTTTTTATTATGTTGTATGTACCGGTATGTATGTATTTAGTTTTAGTTTTAACTTTTTTTAATTGTGAAAATAGCCCATCTACGAGCTCACAACGAGCTTGTAGATCTGCTATTTTCACAACTTCCGTGCGACACTCTTGTATGATGAAGTAGGGCCTTAAAGCTGTACTATATAACTTGTCTCTTTATAATCCGGATTTGATATTGTTACCATTAAGCTTGCTCAGGGCATAGAATATAATAAAAATGTTATACGTTATATTGTAACATAATCTACCATGTATATTGTTGCCACCGCAGGTCGCAGTTAACGATGGAATCTATAGCATTTCCCGTCAGCGTGTGTGTTGGTTGGTTGGTCACCCCAGGCAAGTCATCGTGACATCACATGACATCAGCCCCCATATATAGTGCCCAGCCAGGTCATCGTGACATCACGTGACATCATCAGGGATGTCATAGTAAATGCAACCTGCTGTCACAGTTAAGCCCATACGTGGAGTCGGCCGGACCCACGGTTGTCCAGAACCGCGACAAAAGGACTCTCCCCGCGCCAGACTCCATATCGCCACAAGAGGCCTCTCCATATTTGGGCATGCCTAACAAATATCTCCATGGGCATACAAAGGGACACAGCTGACATCACAAGGCCTCAAAAAAAACAATGTGAAACTCAGACTCAGAGATACAAGGTTGTCTTGCCCGACAACAGCGACCCAGCCTATGGATGAACGGGTGACCTGGGACGGCTTGTATACACGCTGAGCACAGACAAAGCTGTGAGCGTGGTGACACACTCTGTATCACCTCCCTCCATCTGCCCTCAGAGCTCATTTATATTTAGTCACACCAGGCACGGACGGGGCTACAAATGAGGTTCCACTCTGCGCTGGGCTTCCTCCCACAGCAGGCAGAGCAGACTACGCACTAGGACTGTTGAAACGGAACAATGGACACTGCATGCTAGAACATAGTGTGAACAAGGAAAATATGCACGCTAGAATACAGTCTTCATTATGAATGCAAATTCCGGTTTTTGACTTAGGGCCCTATATATAACGTACTGTATGCCATGCCTTACCCGCATATAGCGGGTCTAGAACCTTCCACTATCCGTAAACTATATATTGCGGCCACGCAACCGAATATACATTTTGCAGACTCCTATATTTGCTCCTATACTTGCAGGTTTAGGACAGCGGAGCTCCTGAGTTGGATCTGCCTCGATGAAGCAGAACATTCACAGCTCAGAGGTCTCGTAATGTCATGTAATTTTGCTATTATCAGCACAGTGTCAATTCCTTGTGTCCATTGCGTTTATATAATTGTATATTCAAAGAAGTTATTTGATTTGTTGCTTTATTGCGAGTGAGACTGTGAGGTATTTTAAAGGTTGTTCAAAATAGTAAAAATGGCAAATATGTTTAGGCATAAGGGGTAAGGGTTGGCGCAAGATATTTCCCTTTGTCTTTTGAACATTGTTTAGTCTTAGTCTAGTCTTACAGTCGACTAAATATCTAAATCTTATAGCCCTATATCTTGTGCCAACCCTTACCCCTTAACCCTAATCTTGTTTTTTACTATTTTAAAACATTCTAAAATTGTTCAAATAGTTCTCAGAGTTACAGACCCATAAGGGTCCATTTGGTTCCAAACTATCATTTAGCTGGGGACGCCCTGGAACTCCCTCAAGGACCCCTGGGACCCACTTTGGGAACCACTGCACTAGAAGACTGTAGACACACTAGGCTAGACCATGTTGGGACTAATGGAGACTAAAAACACAATGCAGACTGAATAAAACAAATATGAAGACTACAGATGGCACTACAGACTAAGGACTACATAACAGGTAACATAGTGAATGCTGCATACTAGATACAGTAACAGGTAACAGTGAATAACTAGGGCTGTCACGATTATACATTTAAGTTGAAGGTTAATTGTCACACAATTAATTGCAATTCATAATTGAATTGTGTCGGCTATTTCTGCTATTTTTTTAAAAATGCTTGAAAATGTATGGACATTTTTCAACATGCAAACGATTGACGATTATGCAAAATGATTGTGATTATCTAAAATAATTGTGATTAGGTGATTATGTAATAATTGTGATATGCCTATAGTAACATAGTGAACTCTACAGACTAGTAGAGTCATATAAGTGCACTACAAACTCATAAAGTAGTCTACGGTTACTCACGATGGACACACAACTTTTGGCTTCTTCCCTTTCCCGTACTTGGCTTCCGTCGGATCCCATTGTGTCCAACAGCACAGCAGCAACAACAGGAACACCGCTGGCTTCCTCGCTGCTTCCATGGTGCCTGTCAGAGAGAGAGAGAGAGAGAGAGTGAGAGTGAGAGGCAGAGGACATAAACAATAACAATGTCAATATTCAAGCCGGAGCGTTGAGCCGGGCGTTTTCCACACGGTCGAAACTCAATCCCCATTTAGACTTCTCCGTGACCTTGTCAGGACTTCTCTTCGTTTACTCAATGACCTTGAGTCAGATGAGGGAATAACTATACTGTATAGGTACATTGACTCTAGTACTGTATTTAAGTACAATGTTGCGTTGCGTTTACTTTACTTTACGGTGACTATGCGAAGACCATTGGCCAAAGGGTGGCCCTATACAGTAGCACTAAATTGAAAATGCTAACTCTGAACGCGCATAGCTCATGAACCATTTGACCGTTGGCAATGGGACTTTGATACACATATGTGTCTCCTCATGCCGAACAACTTTCGTGGTCTGACTTTTGACCTCTGACCTTTAGAACACCTGCCATTTTGACTTATATGAAAAACAGTTAGAATCTATCTCCTCCCAGGGTCTTTGATCAAAATAGTTTTCACAGTTGACCCAGTTCCAAGTATTTTCCCATGGATCACAAGTTTATGTGTTCAAATCAGGGTACTGACAACTCAGCCTATATGAATCATATTTGTACTATTGTTCTTATTGCTTATTGTCTTCTTTCTTGGTCCCGCCTTATTTTTTGGCAACTTTAGCTATAGTTACTTTGCAGACTTAGATTGAAGTTGAATACTTTTACTGTAATACTGCAAGTATATTTTTGTTGCCAATGTATTTGTAAATACTCAATTTTGGGCAGACACTAGGCCAATAATAGGAACAGCAGTCTGAAAGAGAACCCAGGAAATGAGCTTCAATTCCAGCGTAGCGGGTTTGCCCCTTGGTTCAAACAGTCTGTAGAAACCAATGGGGCTGACTGTGCCCATTCTTTTTACGGTATATGGACTGTGGTTGTAACCCAGGTCTGTTTCACTGAGATTAGGGTATGTTATGGGCTTGAGTGGCTACAGTAGGCCATAACACACACACACACACACACACACACACGTGCATGCACGCACACACACACACACACACACACACACACACACACACACACACACACACAGTAACACACACACACACACACACACACACAGCGAGGTACAGTAGCACCTATAGAAACATAGAGGTCATTGTTCATTAGCACACACAGCACCTCCAGGCCGTATAGGCCGTACAGTAAAGTAAACCACATGTTCATTTGACGAGGGAACAGACTGGCCATCATGCTGCAGGGACTCACTGCACAATTACTTCACCTCAGTGCTGGTCATAGCAGAAGTACTCACATTTTGTACTCGAGTCGAAGTATAAATACTGCAATATAGAAATATTCAAAATGCACAACGTGCAAAGGTATTGGCATCAAAATGTACTTTAAGTACCAAAAGTAAAAGTGCTCATCGTGCATAATGTGCCATTTCAAGTTTTCTAATGTATAAACATATTTTGAAAATGGGAGTTCTGGAGTTGTGACAGCTTGTAGATCGGCTATTTCCAAATGGCCGGAATGTATATAGGGCTGATGTGGTTAATGTATGATTTGTATATAATAATCAAAGTATCTAATAACTAAAGTTTTCAAATAATAGTAAAAAAAAAACAACAGTAAAACAGCAAAAAGAAAAGTTCAAGTACTCATTATTATATACTATTGCTGAAGTGCGTATTAACAATAATATTTGAGATGAGATGTAGAGGAGTAAAAGTATTGAAAATTGGAAAAACTAAAGCAAAGATTCCTCAAAAATGCACCCAAGTAGCATACAATACTTGAGTGTATGTACTTAGTTACTTTTCCCTCTGCTTCTGTTCTGATAATGGCATTACTTGCTACTCCTCTATGCCGCAGGGTCTCCTGACATTACTTCTACTCTAGGTGACACAAACATGTCCAATGCACAAGTACAAAACCAATGGATTGGTACGTACAGTACATTACAGCACTGACTTTCAACCCTTTTCATATCCAGGTCCATTATTTTGTTCTGCATTTGAGCTACAGACCACCATTTCATTTAGCCACTCAGACACAAAGCTAAAGAATATTGTGTTATCGTTGGAAAAGATTTTTCCCACAGTTCCATGCTGTATTGACGTTGGTACCATAGCAGAGATAACAGGCAAATGAACAAAACAATTATTTTTACATATTCTAATGTAGACTTTTTGTAAATTAAGTAATGCAGATGTTTCACAATAATGTAACTCTTGATCGTGTCAAATGAAACCAAATGAACGGGTCCATTTGGTTTCATTTGACACGATCAAGGTTTCATTGTAGCCTATGCTCTCAAGATGGCCCTCATTTATCAATTGAGTGTAAAATCTGCCCCAAATTTGAGTGTAGGTTTCGTAGTACACCCATGTCACCACAGCATTTATAAAGTGATTGCAAACAGCTGATCCTTCCTTAATTTCGTTCCGACGTTAATAAATGTGACGGCTGAAATCTATCTGGCACGCCCTATGAAATCAAGCCTCGCCCTCATTTTTGCGACATGAACAACTGCAGTACGACCTTGGAAACCATAGTTACATGATGAAAAAGGTCAATAAAAACGTTTCCCCGCCTCACCCCCCTCTCAGCTCTCATACACACACACAGACGCACGCACGCACGCGCAACTTGCAAGCCCATGGTGTGTTAAATAAATAAAGAACGAACACCTGCATGAATTAAATAAAGCTGCAGGCCTACCCTGTCTGTTTCTCCTCTCGCCTCGCTTGCCTTGCTGCCCGCCTCACCCACATACACACACACACACACGCACATACTTAATTGCAAGCAATTGTCAGTGTGTGTGTCACGGCGTAGGGTCCATTGGGCCACGGGCCTGGGACCGAGCTGCCCAGTCAGTTTAGAGCTGGCCCAGTTTAACTTCGAGGCGAGCCTTGTGCATGCAAATTTCTGGTTAGTAAACCACAGCATGCAAGCCGCCTTTGTTTTAAATGGTCCCCCAAACCGTTCATACTTCACACCTATCGACCAGGGATGCGCTGCACCACCCCCCCTCCATGCTAATTTGCCAAGTTAATAATTTGATCCACGCTACGCGCCTGCTGTGTGTTGTTAGTTGTAGCCTATATTAAATTATTAAAGTATTTATTCATTTAATATAGCTACAACAATATATTAGTGAACGAAAACCTGAACCTGCATGTGAACCATGAATTAAATAACAAATAGGCACACACGCACGCTGCTGTTTTGCAACATCTCCTGATTCTGTCCTGTCTATCTGTCTATCACTGTGGTCCGTTCATGACACCGTGACCATGCACGTATATGACAATCTATTTAGATTACCTCGCTAGTCGCTGCAGGGCTGTCAACTGTCAATATGAATGTGCAGCCTAAACCAGCCTCATGCACTGGCACTGATGGGCTGGCAGCCTGGCTGGGTTAGCCTATCTCCGATGCGGTCCCCTGCATTTAGATGCAGGCTAAATCCTTCATTATGCAGGCTAAATCCATAATGATGCAGGCTAAATCCATAATGATGCAGGCCAAATCCTTGATTATGCAGGCTAAATCCTTTATTTATGCAGGCTAAATCCTTGATTATGCAGGCTAAATCCATAATGATGCAGGGTACAATCCTTGATTATGCAGGCTAAATCCATAATGATGCAGGGTACAATCCTTGATTATGCAGGCTAAATCCATAATGATGCAGGGTACAATCCTTGATTATGCAGGCTAAATCCATAATGATGCAGGGTACAATCCTTGATTATGCAGGCTAAATCCTTCATTATGCAGGTTAAATCCATAATGATGCAGGCTAAATCCTTCATTATGCAGGCTAAATCCATAATGATGCAGGCTAAATCCTTCATTATGCAGGTTAAATCCATAATGATGCAGGCTAAATCCTTCATTATGCAGGCTAAATCCATAATGATGCAGGCTAAATCCTTCATTATGCAGGCTAAATCCATAATGATGCAGGGTACAATCCTTGATTATGCAGGCTAAATCCATATATTATGCGGACCAACGCATGTCAGACCAACGCATGTCGGACCAACGCATGTCGGACGCATGTCGGACCAACGCATGTCGGACCAACGCATGTCGGACCAACGCATGTCGGACCAACGCATGTCGGACCAACGCATGTCGGACCAACGCATGTCGGACCAACGCATGTCAGACCAACGCATGTCGGACCAACGCATGTCGGACCAACGCATGTCGGACGCATGTCGGACCAACGCATGTCGGACCAACGCATGTCGGACCAACGCATGTCGGACCAACGCATGTCGGACCAACGCATGTCGGACCAACGCATGTCGGACCAACGCATGTCGGACCTTTGGTGTCGGATCTGCGTGTGCATCCTGAGACGATAATCTGGGAGGCACATTGGGTAGAACATTGCTGATGTACAAGCTCACAACCAGTGGTGTAAAGTAACTAATTACATCTACTAAAGTACTGTACTTACAGTAAGTACAAGTTTGAGGTATTTGTACTTTACTTGAGTATTTTCAATTTTTTTTTTTCTTTTTTGAAAACTTTAGTTTAGCTTAACCAGTAAAAAACACATTGAGACTGAAGTCTCTTTTAAAGTGTGAACTGGACAAGAGAAGAGGCAAAATAAGTTACACAGCTCTGCCAGTAACGATATACAAGACAATAACAGGACAAATATGCAACGCTCATAAATACAGTACGCACTACCGAAGAAGCTCAAAGGCAGGAATGTCTAATAACGCAACTCATGTACAATGTGCATTTTGAATTCCCGGACTTTTATTGAAATTTCTATTTCTATACATTCTATATTTCTATACTTTGGCAAGTAGAGGGAAGCGGAGTAAGCACATCTAAACTCAGGTTCAGGGTTCATTTTGAATACAATTTATTGCCCGATATTTCATGCTGCAGATCTACAAGCTCGCAGATCTACAAGGTCACAATGTGCCGCAGCGTGACACGTTGTGAGGTTTGTATAGATCAACAGTGCAACACTGGATGGCAAACAACTATATGAAAATGACTGATTTGTAGACCGAATTGTAAAATATATAATATGAGGCTTAGTTTTAGTCATCAGAGCTCAGTTTTTATTAACTTTTCGTCAGTGAAAAAAGTTATTCGACGGACATTTTCCGTCATAGCTTTATAGTGGAGGAGATCTGGAGATGAACACTGCTCAGGTCAGGTTTATCAAGCGTAGCTCAGAGAGGGTTATATTCAATCTTATATGAATGGTATTGCGCGAGGCCAGCATTGATTGATGTTAATAAGAGCACGGGTACAGGGCTTATGTAAGTGTTTAATTACATTTCATTCCCCTAACCCAACTGACATGCACAGTAATTACAGCCATTCAAACTGACACACGGCTAATCCCTGTATGGACAGTAGTCAAGGAAAAGGCCCTGGGGAATGAGGGCGCGCACACACAAGCACACGCACGCGCACACAGGAATGAAACGTGTTCTATTTTACCCTTCATTTAACACAGAAGATTGCGTATATACTGTAGGAGCAGATCACGTAGCACTTAAAGAGAAGAGCACAAGAGAGAGAGAACTGTACGTCTGTACGTGTGTGCAACTGTGCATGCATGTGTGTGTGCATGTGTGTGATTCATAGGAGCAAATCATCTCATTTTAACCTTGTGAGGTCTCCTTTTTAGGTGACAAATATGACTCCATGTGGATCACTGGTTTTCAAAGTGGGGTCCGGAGACCCCCAGGGGGTCGTCGGCTAAATGAGATAGTATAGCAACCGTTTAACCACTTAAATCAATGTTTTCAACCAGTGGTCCGGGGACCATTGGTGGTCCTTGAGGGAGTTCCGGGTGGTCACCAGCTAAATGATGGAAAGATGTAGAAATGGACCCTTATGTTGCGTTAACCCTGGCAGACGCAACAACGCAGTCTAGCATTCCTGGTCAAAGGATAGCTCAAGTATGCCAATATATGGGCATAAAAGGATAAGGATTTGACAAATACAGAGATATCCAAATATGTGGGCATATCAGTCGGGTCACACATGCATGTGCACGTGCGTGATGTGCACACACACACACACACGCACGCACACACACACACACACACACACACACACACACACACACACACACACACACAATCTTGCTCTCTTCAGCTACAGTATATATACTGCAGAGAAAACACGTGTCAAAGTCATGTTTTTGGGGCTTTCACAAAAAAGTGTCACTTTGAAGCTCGCAAATGTAGGCCAACATCGTGCAGGAGTGCAGAATGATTTATGACTCTGAGGTAACGACAAGCTAATGGCTTTGAAAACAAACAGCCGTGCATTTATTCCCATAACCACATCACTGTCATTTGGGCAACACAGCTCATTGGTCGGCAGAATAAGACCCATCAAATGATGGTACGCAGTGAATCGTTGCCGTCGAGCATAAACCCTGTATCTTCATGTTTCAACTCGTTTTGCCGTTTCTCTGTAGGCTAAATTAATGCATTATTTCGTCACACAAGAGTATTGCACAAAACAAAAGTATAGTGATGAAATCTATATCTCCTATATTTGTACTACCTTATTTATATTTATTCATTCATTTGTATAATTATAAAAGCTTTTGGACATACAAGGTTTCCACCCGGCAGCAACAGCATTTTTGTATAGAGCCTGTGAGAGAGCTTTATAATGTGCATTGCATTAACACGCACGTACACACGCACGCACACACGCACACACACACACACATACACGTGACAGCAGAGGAAACCATGTGAGGCACCAACCTGCTCGTTGGGAGCAGTTAGGGGTCGAGTGTCTTGCTCAAGGACACTTCAACACTAAATCAGGGGAGGGGGCTGCATGGGGAGTGATCTGGGACCCTTTATATTCCCGGGGGAGGGGCTGCTCTATACCTCCTGAGCCGCTCAGCTATATACACACTGTGTTCTCATGAGTCATGCAACAACGCATGCAATTCAAAGCACAGGTTTCCAAAGAGCGGTAAAACCACACTGAAAACCATCCATGCACTGTTTCAATTCAGTTGTTGTTCAAAACTAAACATGAATAAAATACAATATATAATAATATAAGCATGTTCAAGCATGTTTTTCATCTTTTCAAACATGCAGAGTAGATGCAGCTATATACCCCACTTACACCCCATGCGTATCAAGCACCACCATGATTGATTGTGAGCAATTGACAGCTAAATGGAAAGCACATGCATCAACTAATGATCATTGATTAATCATTATCTCATGTATCATCATGTGGGTGGTTCTTGGAATAAAGGGGTGCAGCTGTTCTTCCTTTACAGACAATAATATTATGTTACTGATTATTACGTCATAATAATAAGCAAGCGTGTATAGCTAATGACTAATGACTTAATGTTTTGTATAATTAAGCAATAACTCACTACATTGGTCTCATAATTGGGTATTATTTGCAGTGCTGATCTTGTGTGAGCACGTCCTCGTTTCTTTAACCAAAAAATATATATATATATATATAATATATAACATAAATATGCAGAGTATATAGCCCACTTACACCCTGCATTGGGAACGACCGAAGAAGCAGATATATTAGCCAACATATATGCTATTCTTTAAAAAATAAATAAGTGTGACAAAACTTAGGCCTACAAGAATTATGTTCTGTGTAAAACTGTAGAACTTTGGCCTGCAAGCATTATGTTGTGTAGTCTTGCGTTACCAGACTATTGCCTCTCGCAATTTCCAAATGCTTTCATCATACAGTCTGGAGCAACGGAAGAGCTGTCATGAGTAAACTATAAAGCGGAAGTGGAGACTCCTCGCCACTTCCGCTTCGTCTTTACAGTCGCGCACATTTATCCTAATATAAATAAAAAACATCTAAGCATATATAGCTTTTTGCTTAGCAGAAAAGGAAATATAAAAATAAGCTCTAAAGATATTTTAAAATACATTTCCGTGAACTGAAATGGCAGCTTCCTTACTCGGATTTCGGGAGCTGTAGTTCCAGACTCTATATAGCATTCGGAGATTGTGGAATAGTTACACGGAACTGTTCTGTGTGAAACTGTAGAACTTTGGTATACAAGCCTCATGTTATGTGTAAAACTGTAGAACTTTGGTATACAAACATCATGTTATGTGTTAAACTGTAGAACTTTGGTATACAAGCATCATGTTCTGTGTAAAACTGTAGAACTTTGGACTACAAGAGGTTGATGAGCCAGATTCATAGTATGTTCATATGTGGTGAGTATTGCCGCGTGCATGCCTGCGTGGACAGCTATATGGAAGGGCTTATTATTGATAAATAACCACATGCACTGCAGACACGGTGATTCATCACTCCAAAGGGGGTAATTTCTCCCTACTGACTGCCTCACAAGGTTCATCAAACTGTTTACTGCACGGCTGCCTAAGACAGAAATCAATGTGTTGACACAAAATAAAAACAACACAACGATTCTTAGGGAGTTAGAACGGATTTCATTGCTTAACCACTTCCAGAGTTGATAGTAAGTGGACGTGGGTTCCCTCTAGGGCTGTCGAGATTATGACATTTCACTGAATGATTAATTGTGGCTAAAATAATTACAAGTAACGATTGTGTAGCGCGTTTTGAGCTTAGATCTGCTATTTCCTCTATTTAAAAAATATACAGTATATGGAAGTGATTATGATGATTATGGCAAAAATAATTGGGATTAACGGTGATTAGGCAATTATGTGATAATTGCGACAGGCCTATTTGGCTGTGTACTCGTTGGCTTTCTTCCATCGACTTGGAAGAAAGCAAATCTCTTCACCATTGAGATAACAGAGCCTGCCTGCTTGCTCAGAGGATGAATTTAATCTTGACCATCAGGTAAAAAAATTGTTTCAGATCCTGTAGCTAGGTGAGACATGACCTTTGACACAACATACAAATTGGACAAAATAAAATTGTATTCATTAAAAAGGTTACACAGTGCGGCTTTAAATAAAGATAATTTAAGTTATTTTAAGAAAGAAACTCCTGTAGTGGCAATAAAGAAGACACAGCATGCTGTTACTGCAGTCATGCATCACACGGAAAGTAGCCGATCTCCAAGCTCTGCTGGTGCGTTGTACATCTGATATTGACTGCGTTGTAAAACAGAGTATAAATCAAGTTTATGGCCAGGGCTGTCAACTCAGAGCAGACGTGGCTCCATATGCATTTCCTCGGTCCAGAGCAATCATTTCACCCAGCCCCGGTTGGACCCACATACATTTGTTAACCCTTTTCTATGAGACTTGAAGTGAACCACGGTTCGAGAAGACGGAACCGCAATTCGGAACCGAACACGTCTCTCGATAGAGGTTTCCTGGTTCGCTCCAAAACCGTACCCTTACTATCTAGCTACAAAATTACACTATCCGTTTGTTTACATGGCTGACTTATTAAAGTATTACAAATCCCAAGTCTGCATTTACACACACACACACACACACACACACACACACACACACACACACAAAGTGAAACGAGGAATGCGAACAAACATTCGTACAGAAATGCAGAAAGATAAATGTGTTCTGTCCCCGCAGCATGACTCGTTTTCAAGTGAGATCTCCGTCCCAGATCTGTGTAGATCACGGTTTTAGATTAGATTGGAACAGATTGGATTGTAGCAGTTAGATGTTGAAATTCACATCAGGTACCGTATTAGAAGCTGCATGTCTTCTGGCAGTAGAAACCATGCATCTCCTAAAATGCAATCTGTCAGTGGTGAGACACAAAACTATTCCATTAACCATGCATCCATCCATCTTCAACCGCTTATCCGTAGTCGGGTCGCGGGGGCAACAGCTCCACCAGAGTGCTCCAGACTTCCCTCTCCAGAGCAACATTAGTGACTTCCTCCTGGGGGATTGCGAGACGTTCCAAGGCCAGTGAGTCGATGTGTTTCCTCCAACTGCGCCTTGGTCTGCCCCGGGGTCTCCTCCCAGTGGGACGTGCGTCAAGGACCTCCCTAGGGAAGCGCCCGAAAGGCATCCTAACCAGAGGCCTGAACCACTTCAGCCGGCTCTTTTCCAGGCGAAGGAGCAGCGGTGGAGCCAGCCACACGTTGCTTGTATTCACAACCTTATTCTTTCGGTCATGACCCACACTTCATGACCATAGGTGAGAGTAGGAACGAAGATTGCTCGGTAGACGGAGAGCTTTGCCTTCTAGCTCAAGTCTCTTTTCGTCACAACAGTGCGGTACAGCGACTGCAATACCGCGCCTGCCGCTCCGATTCTCCGGCTGATCTCCTTCTCCGTCGCGAACAAGACCCCGAGATTCTTGAACTCCTTCACCTGGGGTAATGCCTCATTCCCTACCCGGACTGCACAATCCACCGGTTTCCTGCTGAGAAACATGGCCTCAGATTTGGAGACGCTGATCCTCATCCCAGCCGCCGTGCACTCGTCTGCAAACCGTGCAGTCAAAGCAAATTAAACACATGGCAGGCTAGTATGCAACGCAGCTGCAGCTTAACAAATGAATAATGCGTGTTTTCAGTGGTGAAAAATTACTGAAATGTTTTACTAAGTAAAAGTACCAATACTGCAATATAGAAATACTCTGTTACAAGTACAGGTCCGGAATTCAAAATGTACTTGAGAAAAGTATTTGCATAAAAATGTACTTAAAGCACCAAAAGTAAAAGTATTCATTATGCAGAATATCTAATTTAAAATGTCAATATACGATTTGGAAATAGCGCATCTACAAGCTCACAATGCATTGTGATGCGACACATCGTGAGCTTGTAGATTTGCTATTTTGAAAATGGCTGAAGTCGTTAAAGTATGTTTTGGAATAATAATCAAAATGTACAAAGTAACAAATAAATATAGTGGACTCAAGTAAAGTACAAAAACTGTACTTAAGTACAGTACTTAAATGTAGCCTACTAAAAACAGTCCCAGCTGCTCCGCTTTTCAGAATCAGCTCTATCGTCACATCACTGCTTTAGAGATGCAAATAAGTGTGTGAAATGTGTTTTTACACACTTGTTTGCTCCATAATTGCCATCATGTATCAAAAGTTATAACCAATCGGAGACGAGCACAAGCATGAGGGGCGGTGGCTCAGGGGCACCCATAGGCTCCCCCAGAGTTAGTGTCCAAGTGTCCTTGAGCAAGACTCTGAACCCCTAACTGCTCAGCGATGAGCAACTTGGTGCCTTGCATGGTTTCAGCTGCCATCGTTGTATGAATGTGTGCGTGAATGGATGAATGTAATGCATGTACTGTATGTGAAGTGCCTTGGATAAAGGCGCTATATAGTAAATGCACCATTTACCATGTACAGCTCTGTGATCACACACACACACACACACGTGCAACATCACATACAACAAACCGATCAAGACACAAAGTGAGGTTAACAAATATAAAGGGGCCAGGCCGTGCAAAGATTTAAAGGTAAATAAATAATCTTCTATTCTGAAAGTGACAGGGAGCCAGTGCAGTCAGTGCAGCTAAAACTGGGGTTATGCTCTCACTTGTTTGTGCCTGTAGTGAGGAGGCGAGCAGCCGTGTTTTGCACCAACTAACTGCAGGCGCCTGAGTGAGGAGTCAATAGAGGCGGGAGTTGCAGTAGTCCAGTCTGGGGGATATAAAAGCATGATTGCCATCTCCAGCTGTTTGGGTGGGAGATAAGGTTTAACCTTGGCCAGTATAGTCCCGATTGAAAGAAGCTGCTTTTTATCACGGACTATAAACATACAGAAATCAATGACACGCTATAAACATACAAAAAACAATGACACACTATTAAACATGCAGAAAACAATGACAGACTATAAACATACAGAAATCAATGAGTTTATCAATAGAAAAATCCAACACAACACAATACAACCGTCTTTGTTTTGGTGAGTATAGAAAATGTACTACCGACGAGAGACTGTGCAGCCTGCGCTACCGGGGGGTCTACCAGTCTAGTTTTTGGGATGGACTGTCGGTCTGCTGTTTATATCCCATACCCCGGAGGGACTGTGACTATAACGTTGCTATGGAAACGGCAGTCGGTGGCAAAGGTATTCTGTTGCAAGTGGCTGCCAGTCGCAACTCCCAGCGTCATGAATCACTGGTTGGCACTTTTTGCACTTGGCTTAACAACCCCCATTATTAATGTGATTAGCTTCAGCTGTGTTGCTTACATCACTGTGTACTATAAGGCCAGCCTTTATGCAGCTGTGTTGCTTACATCACTGTGTACTATGAGGTCAGACTTACGCAGCTGTGTTGCTATAGAGCGTATTTATTTAAAGACCTTATAAGCCAACTCTTGTCTGACAAATCATGACAACAAACACAATATTTTGGACTAAACAAATAATTACAAAGAAGAAAAACAAATTGTCTTTAAATAAATACTTTCTGAAAAGTCTATGAGGAAAATTAACGGGGATTTCTTTTCCGGGTCTCTCGAGGGGGCGGGACTGCGACGCTCTATAGCCATATGGGTACTTGGCATATCTTTTCAAATGGGTCTCTGCGGTCTAATAAGTGTCAATTTGGGGGTCCTTGACATGAAAGCATTTGAGGACCACGTCACTGTGTACTCAGTGTACAAGTGGGGCGTTAAATTTACACAAAAAGTTAAAATATGGAGATAGGCGGTTTCTGCCCGACAGCAATGATAATCACATGTATTTGAATAAAAGAATGAACCTTCAACATGTGTGGGTTGTCTTGCGTAACACGCTGTCCAGTTCATTTAATGTGATCAAAGTGATGACACCTGGCTTTATACACGTACCAGTAAGACGCCTGAGGGTGAGAAGTGACCTCGGCCTAAAGGGCGGGGTCGCATGCATGCGTCCGCCTTGTTGACGGCAGACTGCTGGGTGAGCACTGGCGCTTTGGCATGGGGGGTCAGATCAACATGGAATGAATTCTGTACTGGCCATATATGGCGCATATCTTGAGTGTACAGGGTTTGATGAGGTCAGATCAACATGTGGAATGTCAGAACAGGTCAACAGTATATGGCATATAGTATATGCCATTGCCACTGCCACTGTATGGAGCTGACCATATACTGTATATGGAGATCTAAGGGTGGCAGCGGGGGCAGTGTCTTGAGTGTTTGATGGGGGCCCAGGTAGGGCCGGGCCTTAATTTTCGGGCCTGAGAACGGAGTTTTCTCTGGCTGCTGGGCGCAGCTGCACTAATAACTTTCGGGCAGGCCCGTCTAGAGTTTGAATGGACAGGCGGGCCTGCCCCAAAAAAAGAATTGTCCCCCCCAATGCAATTCTATAGCCTACCCAAAGGTAAAACACACCTGCCGCCTATGGTGGGCATGTTAACAGGTATAAGTCAAAAAGGAGACATTGAAGAGGAAGGATGGATGGGGAAGGATCAACATATGGAATGTCAGAACAGGTTCTAAAATATATCATATATTATTGTTGCGACCGATAGACACACACTGAATTACTACTCTCTCTCTCTCTCTCTCTCTCTCTCTCTCTCTGTGTGTCAGACACAGTGAATTATGATGTGTCATCTCAGAATCACCAGTATGCATTAACTCTTTGGACGGAGCCCCACATCTCTGCTGCTTTATAGCATTAAGCTATCTCTGGCAAACGTGTTCAGAATTCAGAATATGTGTTGGCCGTTCTAGTTACTATAAGAGGGTCTGTCTGTGTGTCTAGCTAGAGCTAATCTCGCAAAACCACTGAACCCATCAATGGTACTGTATAGATTTCGTGTGGACACTTACGTCATTAGTAGCGTCCTACAAATTGCCTGATCACATATACATTCTATGCATTTTGGAATAATTCATTTAACTTTGACCTTATTGTTACATGTATACTGCAAGTCATTTGAGCTCAGATTGTGCAGATGTGGGCACAGAAGGCGTCATCGACTAGACTCTTCCCATCAGTCAGTCAGTCAGTCAGTCAGTAAGCCAGACAGCCAGTCATCAATTAATTAAATGTATTACCACATCACACAGTAGTGGTAAAATTATTTGCTCTGAGTTCTCAACGTTGCAGTTAAAGGAAGAGTAAAAGGCAAGAGAGAAAATAGTAAAATTAATAATATGATAGAACAAAAGACATTGACCCTGGCCCTAACCACCTTCATTAAAAATGGTTTCGAGAACAGACTAAAGACAGGGACTGTGGTTCTTGACCTCACAGCTGCCTATGATACTGACTGGCACAAAGGCCTCATACTGAAGCTCACAAAAGTGCTCTCTGCTCTCGGCAACAGCAGCAATTATTCAAACTCTGCCAGGCCTGCCAACTCTCACACATTCAGCGTGAGACTCACGCATGAGACGTCTTTCACACGCACTCACGCCACACCCACCATTTCTCACGCACACACAATACGCACGCCGAGGGGGGCATATAATGTGCCAAAAAAGCCAAGCCGGCTCTCATAATAACAATTTTCTCCGCAGCTCCGCGTGCCCACGTGTCCTCACAAACGGCAGAGTAGCCGATCTGCATGAGATAATGCAGTGCTGTTATATGCAGTAGTGTAGTAGGGTAACCTCCAACTCGTCAGCAGGGTCCCTGACTGTGACGCATGGAAATGAGCCATGCAGAGTATAACATCGCTTCGAAATATTTTTCATGGAAGACAATATAGCCTCCACAACAAGTGACTATCTCTCTTCTATATATATATTTGGTGTGTGGCGTCTCTTGCGTGAGATGAGGAACGGTGCCAGACGCACATTATAGGGACAAAGTGTGTGTGTGTGTGTGTGTGTGTGTGTGTGTGTGTGTGTGTGTGTGTGTGTGTGTGTGTGTGTGAAGGGGGAGGGGCCGCATTGCGACTCGTTAGTTCTGTTCAGAGAGAGAGAGAGAGAGAGAGAGAGAGAGAGACAGAGAGACCACAACTTAGTGTGGGCATGGGGAAATCATTGGATGGTTTGAACTAAGAAAATGTAAAAATAAGGTTTTTTCCCAAATTCCAGTTTTAGAATCTGACTTTTTATTTCACAACATATTCCCCAATTTCCACTGAGATTATGGGGTGAATGAATGTGTCATAGTGACAGTGAAATGTTTTCTTTTCTTTTTCAGACAGACAGACAGAGAATGTTCCACTGAGGTGGGTGATTCATTTGTGAATTTGTCTGTTTTATCAGAATATGTTTTTAAAAGTCTGACTTTTATGTAAACCAATATGGATATTTAATAGGAGACATAGGCACCATATGACCAATAGGAGAATGACCATTTCTTCACCTAGTGCAACTCTTTCACTCATTTTGTTAAATGCTATTATTAAAAATGTGGGTTATTATTCAGCATCATATGCAGATATAATTTTCTTTTGCAGTTTAAGCAAAAACAAAAACAATATATCCACAAATATGTTGATGTGGCATGTTCATATAGGCCTGTTTTAGGATTTTTTTGAGTGGTGCAACCTGCACTCCCTTTCGGAGCCATGTGTGTGGCTGGCTGGCTGGGTCTGAGAATGAAAACAGCACAGCGGAACCGGCCAGGCCCCCTGGGCGCGTGCGTTCTTGGGGGTCTGGATGTTCCGGGGAGACCCCCGGGGACCCCCACACAGAGTTGCATCACTCACTTCAGACGGGTGTGATTTTTTTTGCGTCGAGCGCATTAAAACACTAAAGTCACATTCTTGGCTTTTTCTGAAAGTTGGGAGCCCTGCTGCTGACCAACCGGAGGAGCACAAACTATGGAGCACATGATTTAAGTTTGTCCTCACCAAAGACTGGGAGGAGGATTAGTCACCCTCCATACAGCAGAGCAGGAGGCTGACGCTTGGCTTAAGGACTTTGCATTCGCTAAATAAATAAATGCCTGACACAGAACTCCATATATAGAAATAAAGGGACACAGAGAAACAGATACAGAAATCTCCATATATGGGCATAAAGGGGACAAAGACAATGGACGGTGGATGATGGTGGAACGGGTACTCTGACACGGGTACAACGGGTATTGCAGAGCCGGGTGGGGCATGGATCTTCGACTTCCTATCTAATAATAACCAGTAAGACGCGCAAACGCGGGAAGCGAACGCAGCTCGTACATATTTGGGTTTTGGAGGAATAGCTGCTTTGGGGACTCCAAAGCAGGTTACTGTTTACAACAGCCAGTAAGCCCGCCCACCCTGTAGACTGTCTCTGATTGGCTTACCCTGAAATCTGGCCCTACGTTAGCCAATCAATGACCTCTTCTGCGACATGACCGGACGTGCACCTTTTCACATGCAGTGGAAGCGGCCGGGGAGATTTCACAGCGGTAGATTAGTTACTCAATACATTTAGTGAGCGGATAAAATAACATAAAACAAAATAAAAATATTAAATATAATTAATAAATGATAAAAGCTCCATTCGAATGGCAATTTTAGCTTTCGAATATATATATATTTTTTAATATTCAAATTTCTTTCATATTATGAAATTCGTTCTGACAGCACTAATGGGCATAAAAGATAAGATATTTTTGGGGGATTTTTTTGAGGCATAATGAGGTTTCCGAGGTTTTCCATAATAAGTGGCGGCGGTGGCTCAGGGGCGGCGGTGGCTGGATGGTAACCGCTGGATGAGAACCGCAAGGTTGCCAGTTCGAACCCGGGCTCCCCCAGAGTTAGTGTCGAAGTAGCCTCGGAAACCCAGACGTTTTATTTGTCGAAGTGTCCTTGAGGCTTGAGCAAGACACTGAACCCCAAATTGCTCCTGATGTGCTGGTTGGTGCCTTGCATGGTTTCTGCTGCCATCGGTGTGTGAATGGGTGAATGTAATGCACAATCTATGTAAAGTGCCTTGGATAAAGGCGCTATATAAATGCACCATTTACCATTTCCACTGGACAGAGATCACGTCATATACATCTGTGACAACTGGCATCATAGACATGATCACACAAAGTCTGAGACCCACATAAAGCCATTTCTTATTCATATATTCTCCTCAAAACATTGACACACTCTAGCTACACCAATCATTCATCTAGACGCAGCTTTGTCCATGCTTCAAAATGTTCATCTCCTTTAGGATTAGCCAGGTATTTTTTATAAAAATCATAATTATAATAATTATTCTATACTTCTTGAAATATTAAATTTCAACTACATACAGTACGTTGCTGACCCAATTGCCAATTCCCACAAATAGCCAATCAAGCACGGCTGTTTGCCTAATGTTAGTCCAAGAATAGTTTTAGTCAGTGACATGTATGCTGATCTAGACTGTGACTAGTCATCTATATGTCTATGACATATTCATGACATGACTCCACATCTGGGCATGGTTTCATCCCCACCTGAGCCCTTTTGGCAAGTCAAATAAAATAATAATAACATGTAGTTCTGTGGCCTATACTGGAAGTGTATGCACAATAAATGAGGTGCCGATCGGTCCAGTGGTTTGTGAGATTAGCTCCGGAAGACAGGCAGGCAGGCAGGCAGGCCGACCGACCGACAGACAGACCGACCAGTGGTGTAAAAAAAGTACATTTACTCAAGTAGCCTACTGTACTTTTATTTGGAGGTAGGCCAATACTATTTCAATACTTTTACTTTACTATATCTCACAGGCAAACATTTTTACTTTTGAATCCACTAGAAATCTTTGAAAAATGATACGTAGCTTGCAGAGTCAGTTCAGTAGATATACTCGTGGAGTTAATATGCAGCATTACTTTGTGGGTGTATACAGTGTTTGGAAGACCCACATGTGTCTTCCTGCCTTCCTTCTGCATGTGGTTCCTGGTTGTTATGTGATGTTTGCTTCCACCCCTACCCGAGCACCATATCTCCCTGCTCTTAATGTTTAATGATGGTGTTTAATTGTGCAGAGCAGGGAGAAAAATACCGGGCACTGCACTCCCTGCGGGGGTGTGGAACGTGTGTGTCGAATTTGAAGTCGGTGGGGCAAACGGTTCTCGAGTTACGTGCATTACAACCGTACACACACGCACGCACACAGAAACGTGGCGCATTTATGTATAGTAAGATATTAGTTAAATCTATTTGGGAGTTATCTGACTGAACTTTAGTTACTAGTTACTTGGTAGATTTGGATTATAATTACAAAACCCACCTGAGCTGATTGACTGAGTGATTACCAGACTTGTACTTGTAAGTTGTAACAGAGCATTTCTACATTGCAGTAGGCTTTTGATACTTTTACTTAAGAAACGAGAGTATTTTTCCCAGAGCAGCCATGCCGACTGGAATTTCAGTACTGGCATGAGAGATGAAAGGTTTGTGTCTGTGGATGTGTGAACATCATCAAACACTTCCTATAGCCAGGGAGCATGACCTGGAATAAACCTTATGAAAAAGCACCGTCAAAAAAAGTCCCATCAAAGCCATCCATGTAGCCTGATTCATAAACGTTGTATTCACAATTATGAATCGACTTTGTTCTGAGGCAAAAAGGGGTTGCTTTATCTGCGTGAAATATTCTCATTCTGTGTGGAATTCACCCTTTGTCAGCCTTCTGAATGGTCCCTGACTGACTAACCAGCAGGCTCTTCTGCCTTGTCTCTGTTGTGTTCTCGCCCCCATATTAGTATTATCATTATTGTTATTATAGTAACGTGTATATTTGTGTGTCACAACCTCACGGCCGTTGTTTGCGTTCGTTTGTGACGTTCTGTTCTGTTCTGGCTTTCCTGCTGTCCGTCCAGTTAAGCTCATAACATTAGCAGCTGTTGTCGACTTGCTTCGAGTTGCGGTCATAGAGTAGAGTGGCAGCTGGATCAGCAGTGGTGCGGATATCAGCCAATGTAGTAATCAAATGCTTTTTCCCAACTGTATCGGAACATGGATCGGTGAGCGCTGGGCACTGTTCATGCCGTTGTTTGCTGCCCCACTAGTCCCATAGGCCAGAGGACTAGGTTGCTTAGAGAGGAGGCAGCCAATCAGGACTAGGTGGTGACTAGGGGATTAGGTCGTTATTAAATTTGACCTATTAATTTCAATGAAGTTGCTAATCCAGTGAATGAAGCCACTCTACTTCCTGAATTGACACCAACATTGGAGCTAATAGAGAAGGCGCACGTGTCAGACGAAGCATTTGCGGACGGAATAGCGTTTTATATGCGGATGTCTTGCGATGCCAGATTTGACCACCAGGACACGGCAGCCTCAACAATCTGTATTTGTATTGTTGACCTATTTCTAAATATTAGTGCAACTTGTTATGTTTTTTGTGTCCATATCACTATGCCCAAAAAATAGTTCCATTTGATGGAGGGGTCAAAGTTGAAGAAAGTTGCGCTAATATTTTAGAAATAGGTCAACAATACAAATTACGTTGGTTTTGTGGATTAATTTACTTTTACTGCGTGGCACCAGTGCCCCCCAGAAATGACCGGAACTACTTAATATTCAATAAAACCAGAGCAGAACTCCCACCACGGGACTCGGGCAATAAATTAATACAGTTGCAACCACTACATTAATCGCAAGTATTTCATACAACTTAAGTTCAAAAATCTGAACTATCCTTTTAAGTAAACGTCAACATGCGAGTAGTTTTTTTCCCCACCACTGCAGTTTTGTCAGTGAGCCAACAAGTCAAACAAACTATTCGCCAGAAAACATGCCCACAACACAACCAGACAACATGGGAAACTGAAAACATGCCCACAACACAACCCGACAACATGGGAAACTGAACAGAAAACATGCCCACAACACAAC
Organism: Protomyctophum bolini; assembly: GCF_963924005.1. Classification (NCBI taxonomy): domain Eukaryota; kingdom Metazoa; phylum Chordata; class Actinopteri; order Myctophiformes; family Myctophidae; genus Protomyctophum; species Protomyctophum bolini. The sequence continues at coordinate 38,373,363 of NC_137864.1, forward strand.
CCGACAACATGGGAAACTGAACAGAAAACATGCCCACAACACAACCCGACAACATGGGAAACTGAACAGAAAACATGCCCACAACACAACCAGACAACATGGGAAACTGAACACGTCAAAAGTCTGAACAATTATTCCACTACCTATTACAGTATATTTCAACACAGGCTATATACACCATTAGTCTCAACCTTGTCAGGCTGAGACCCCCGCACTCTGACAAGCACTCAGAATTGGAGGAGTCGAGGCATTACATTTAGTTTGACTCAGTTCCACAGATAAATATTGTGAAAACATCTACAAGCTCACTAGATTGGCTATTATCATGTATTTATTTATTTTTGCTATTTGGCCAAAGTTTGACAATTGTTTTCTGGTTTACAGTCCAGCTAATGGTCTTATTTATTTTCTTTTTAACTTGTTTGTATTAAAAAGGTCTTAAAGCTCCTTAAATTGTCACTCACTGTCAACTCACCTATCACTGTCACCATGACACATGACCAACAGGTTGAGAACCATGGGTCTACACTGCAAGATGCTTACAAAATGCGTACACTGTTCCATAGCTCTGAGAGTTACAGTCCTGTATAGTTACAGTAACACTCTCAGAGTTAAATGAACACAGGGGGATCCCACTGTGCTCATAAGCCTGTGACAACATCGATCCAATCTCGGGTCATTAACAACTGTCTGCAGAAGCGCTGAGATTAAAGCATTTCTAACTAAAGCCCACTCTAAACTGTGTGTGTGTGTGTGTGTGTGTGTGTGTGTGTGTGTGTGTGTGTGTGTGTGTGTGTGTGTGTGTGTGTGTGAGAGAGAGAGAGAGAGAGAGAGAGAGAGGACCCCCGCTGGTCTTGTTAACCTACACTGCAAAATCCTCAGTGTGAAAATGGAGCCGTCGTTGCTGTGTTATACGGCGGGTAGCTCAGGGTTAAAGCACCATCCTGACTTTGACTGTGTGGGCTCTGCTCCTGGCAGGCACTGAATCAGGTGGGCTGGGTGCTTTATTAGAGAGAGAGAGAGAGAGAGAGAGAGAGAGGGGGGGGGGGGGGGGGAGAGAGAGAGAGAGGAGAGAGAGAGAGAGAGAGAGAGAGAGAGAGAGAGAGAGAGAGAGACAGACAGACAGACAGACAGACAGACAGACAGACAGACAGACAGAGGGGGGACAGACAGACAGACAGACAGAGGGGGGACAGACAGACAGACAGAGGGGGGACAGACAGAGGGGGGACAGACAGACAGACAGAGGGGGGACAGACAGACAGAGGGGGGACAGACAGACAGACAGAGACAAAGAGACAGACACAATATCTTACACACACGTACAGACACACACACGCTCACGCATGCACGCACGAGAGAACAGGCAGACAGACAGACAGACAGACAGGGGGGTGAGAGTCAGAGAAAGGTAAAATGAGGCAGAGAGAGAGCAATAGGGAGATAGATGTATGAGGACTGAGGCAGCGACTCACACTGCAGCATTAGACTACAATGTTAACACTCTGTGATGATGACACAGCAGCACACAAAACAGTGAAAACACACACACACACACACACACACACACACACACACACACACACACAGGGTCCTGGTCTACTCTGGATAGCCCGGTTACACTGCAGCAACTCAAAATAATCGCGGCATTAACCACCTCTTGCAATCAATCATACACGTGCTGGCGCTGCCTGGTGCGCTGTCATGCAACATCCACGCGCGCGAGACAGACAGACAGACACACACACACACACACACACACACCGCCATAGTCATCATGATTCTAGGAATATACGACATTGTCCTGGAGTCTGAGCCTCTGAGGTAACGTGTCGCGCAAGCGCGAGCACGCGCACCTACCCCCCCCCCCCCCCACACACACACACACACACACACACACACACACACACACACACAGAGAGAGAGTCAGACACACACAGTCAGACACAAACACACACACACACACACACATTGTTACCGCAGAGAGAGAGAGAGAGAGAGAGAGAGAGAGAGAGAGAGAGTTCGATCATGCTCACCTACCTCCGCTTGGACAGACAGCTCAGCACTTGCACTGCATAACGGGGGAATTCGTTGCTTTCCTCACACGTCTCCACTCTCCACTCTGCTTGCCGGCTGGACGTACGGTGTGTGTAATGTATCCGACTCACCCCGCTCGCCTCTCAAGCCCTTGTTTGTGTGTGTGTGCGTGCGTGTTCTCTCCTCCTTTGATCCAATACCAAGTTGGTCTCAGTCTGCCTGCCTACAGTACAGCGCAGCATAATTCTTTGCGAGACCGAGGCGAGGGACAGAGAGGAAGCGAGAGGGAATTAGAATGAGAGAGAGGGGGGACTGAGAGGGAGGGACGGAGGGAGGGAGGGAGGGGACTATTGATTCATTGTAAAGGGTAACGTTCTCGCTGTCTTCTCGTTCTCGTGTCAAAGTGTGTATAATTGGACACGCAGCTTGTGAGCTGAGGACTAGGTACCATCCTCCTACCAAACTACTCACATGTTGTACTTATGTGAAAGAGAAAAACTGAAAATATAGCAATTACTGCAATGTAGAAACAATCAAGTAAAAGTCCAGAATAAAAAATGCACTCGAGTAAGAATCTGTGATCGACAATGTACAAATGTTGGCTTCAAAATCAAAATGTAGGTACAGTATAACAAAGGTAAAAGTATAGGCTGCTGTACAGAATGTTCCATTTCACGTTTCAAATGTATACAAATCTTTGAAAATAGCAGATGTACAATTTGTTAGCTTGTAGATCGGCTTTTTTCAAATGGCTAAAATGTATATAAAAGTATAGACCTACAGTATTTGCATAGGCTACCGACAATTGGAAATACTCCAGCTAAATTAAAATACTCTTGTACAGTATATATATTTTTCTACTTAAGTACAGTACTTGAGTAAATGTACTATACTTTACACCACTGCATCCTACACTCCCAATTAAATTCTACTGAGCTATAGGCGATTGGTTTTGATAACACCTCTGTAAACTGGATCGAATCCGACGGTTCCGACCTATACCTTGATGGTAGAGAAGTGGTTAATGCATTGTCAATGGAATGCATGTCCTCATCCCTCCCAGTGAGCTGTGGGGTTCCCCAAGGAAGCATGCTAGGGTCCTTACTGTTCCCTACCCTATATACACATTAATGACATGTAAGCAGCCTGTAACTGCAAATGTGTTAATTCGCTGGCGACTCAGCACTCCTCATGGTCTCAGGCGTGGGCGGAATGCAAGTTGAGGAAGTCCTCAGGCCTGAACTCAGCAAAATCTGGCTTTCCGATAAACTGTCATTACACCGTGGTAAAACAGAATCAATATTTTATAATAATATATTATATTAATGCTAATGATTTCTTTATTTTATTTCATTCATGATTATGTTAACATGTTTTATTGTGATTTTTTGTCTTAAATAAAAAACATTTGATAAACAAAAATTAAATGCTAATGATTTCATGGTCAGAGTTGATGATATAGTCATCTCAGGCAATTATCCGGTATTTGGACTGAATTATTGACAGTAAAGTAACAGAATTGAGTGTTATCAACCAGTATGTTACTTATCAAGCCCATTTAATGGAGCCAGTATAAAATTGCATCAAAACTGATCAAGAAAGTCAAAGAACAAGCAGAATTTCCTCTTGACATCTCAATGTAAATAAAAAGCGTCAGACCTCCCAAAACAATCTGATACGACTACATCTCGACATTAGGATCTATACCTAATTTCAACACACTTTGCGTGTCCGGGATGGCTTTTTTGTGACATACATTACATACACAATCACACACATTCACATACACACACCCACACACAATTTAAAATGTGAGCATTTAGAAGACGCTCTTAATCCAGAGCAATTTAGAGTAAGCAATAACACACATGCATGCACGCACACACGTCTGACTGTATCCTTGTGCTGTTTGCATTTCTGACAAAGAAAGTATTTAATCTCAACAACCTATTTGATATGCATAAACCACTTAAACACATGCACTAATAACTTTGGGGCTGGCCCGTCTAGAATTTGAATGGACCGGCTGCCGGGCGCGGCTGCACTTATAACTTTGGGGAAGGCCCGAGTTTGAGTGGACAGCTAGGTGTCAGTCAAAAAGGAGACATCGAAGAGGAAGGATGCATGGGGAAGGATCAACATATGGAATGTCAGAACAGGTTCTGACATATATCCATGGAGATCTAAGGGTTTGAGGTTTGAGGTCAGATGTGCTGGGCATTGATGAGGGATCTCCATATATGGGCTTTACTGCGACAGCAGGTCACATTTACTATGACATCAGGGTCTCCACATCTTCACCCCTGATGATGTCACATGATGTCACGAGACCTGGGCAGTGGGCACCATGTGGTGCCCGGCCAACACACTAGAGGGTAGCACGGGTCCGCCCGGGACCGAATACCCGAGAGCCGAACCAAGAACTGGGTTCAAAATATTGACTTGTCCCTTGGGCAAGGTCGGTTCCATTCCAAATTGCTGCGGGTCTCGGTTAGGGCATCTTAAATGCATTTACCCGAAAGGACCTGTGAGGATCCGAGCTATACTAGCCATGATTAATGACTCTCGTATTCATACGAGAGTCATGACGAAACTTCACCCTATTTTTGGCACTTGCTGCATTTACAAGTTTTCCGTATATATAAACATTCAGATTTCAAATATAAAGTACTCACATTTTGTCTCACGGGTGTTAGTTAGTAGCAGATCCAGCGATTAGAATTTCTGCATCCCGCGTTGTTTAATAAAAAGCATTTTTATCCGAGCTGTTATTTTCCCATTGGCTTTCAACTACGCGCCCCTATCGGTCGGGAGGAGGGTGGCACTCGGTGTGTTCGATATAGGTACTCTGACCGCCCTGCCAATACAGACTAATAGGCGAGTGCGCTCCCGGTGTGCAACTGTGGATTTCCCAAACGAACCCCGTTTGAAAAAAGTAGCCGGGGCGCTCGGACAAAAATGCTTTTTATTAAAGAACGCGGGATGCAGCAGTGCTAGCGTTTGGGCTGCTACTAGCTAACACCCGTGGGACAAAATGTGAGTACTTTATATTTTAAATCTGAATGTTTATATATACGGAAAACTTGTAAATGCAGCGAGTGCCAAAAATAGGGTGAAGTTACGTCATGACTGTCATGATAATCATCATGGCAGTCATGTTTCAGGGCTAGAGCTATACATACAGTATAGTTATTATAATTTTCTTCTTCAAAAATAGACATAAGTGAGTTGTAATTCTAAAAAACACAAAACAAAACATTCTAAAATCCATAATGTGTGTTTACGCCACGGCGATTTGGAATGGAATGCATTCCAATCTCAAGGTGGGTGTGTCCGACTCCGAAACACACACACACACACACACACACACACACACACACACACACACACACACACACACACACACACATACACACACACAGAGGCTATAATCAATATCTGTCCTTGCATATTGAATGACTCATGTTTAACATTAACAGAACATGATTGAGTGCAGCAAGAAAATAGCTTGGATGAGTGTGTGGAGGTTTTATTTAGAATAGTTATGTACAGGCTATGTTAAAGGTATACATTTGTATACATACAAGGAGTACATTTTGGTTTTTTGTTAAAACAAAGATTTTAGTTAAAACGTTAAATCACTATATTCTGATAGTAATCATTGTTATTGAGTGTTTGTTCAGTCGATCCACCTATACATATTTAATGAACTGAAAATAGCAGGTGACCGAATTTCAGCCAATCAGGAGAAATACCCATAATACATTCAGCTTATTTTTTATAGTGTTCCACTTCCTATTTTGTCTGCTCATTTCTTTGTGTCATCACTTCCAATTCCACTAGTTTAATCTGTAGCCTGCAGTCTGCGTTCTCTGTCCTGATTGGATAACATTGGTATCCTGACCTGAAATTCCATATTCTGTTTAATGCAAAGCTGGAGAGACACAGAGAATCCTGTTACTGAACAAACACTCTATAGCAATGAGTACTATCACAATATAGAGCTTTTTAACACTTATCTTAACCAAAGAAATGTATTTCGGCCAACCGCAGCTTTAAAGAATGGCTACCGGGAGAAGCCTCTGCCTTAGGAGGGCCATTCAAGCCGCAAGCGGAGCCCGCAGCACCACCTTCTTGCTCGGGTGGAGTCTGCGGTGCAACGCACAGGTCCTGGGCCTGGTGAGAGCAGGAGTGGACCTGGTGAGACGTAGGAGGGGCCCGGACAGGAGTCAACCCACACCTTCCATGCGCCAGAAGCGTATCTCCCAGCCCTGGCAGAGTAGTTCTGGAGTATAGTTCCAACAGATGTAAGTCGGGACTTTAGGGGGTATGATGTCCGAGAGACCCGAAACCCTGATGACCTTGGGATATATCACTGAGGATACGTCCCAGGGCCAGGTGCATCCATGCAATGTTTTTTGTTATAAGAAATTGGACTGTGATCGATCTGCAGATTCTGCATTGACAGGACATGTTTGTGTTTGTTGTTGTGGTGATTGTTGAACTAGACGAAAGTCAATAAACATGTAGCTGTTTTTCTCTGCATTATGCAACCCTCCGCTGCGTCGGAAAGGCGGGGGTGACGCTCCTATAGACGATCAGTCTCATGTCATGGTGAAAATAAGCATAATATAGAAGAATAGAATAGAATATCTGACACCCTGGGGGGTCCGAAGACCCAGGCGGATTTAGGATCATATATCGGGGGGCACGGTGGCACAGTTGGTAGTGCTGTCGCCTCACAGCTAGAAGGTCCTGGGTTCGATTCCCACTGGGGACGCTGTGGGCACTGGCGGCATGTTCCCTCCTCCGCGTCATCAGTGCCCATACCCGAGGCGGGGGTTGGCGATAGGGCCTTTCTGTGTGGAGTTTGCATGTTCTCCCCGTGTCCCCTAGGGTAGATACCCTCACAAAAACATGCCGTAATCCTGGTCTCTAAAACTACCTCCCCCTGGCCAGCCGGGGCGCCTGATGGAGGGGAAAGGAACTGGTCGGAATAACGTGTCCCTTCCACGCGCTACGTCCGGCCGGGGAAATTCCCCTCTGTCAGGTGAAAAGAAGCAGCTTGGACTCCTCATGCATAGAAGGAGGTATGAGGTCAGTCCGCTGCCCCCCCCCAGGTTGGGGGGGGGCATTAGATAATTGGCACTGGGTGAAAAGAAAACTGGGTTACAAAATCGTGGGATAAAAAAAAGGATCATATATCATATCCAATCCTTCTCGGCTCTGTTTTGGACCGGATCCAATCCTTCTCGGCTCTGTTTTGGACCGGTTTGGGCTGTGTCCAGTTTTATAGATCCGAGTCCATTGGGTTCAGTCCAAATATGCTCGGTTCTGTTTCGTACCGGGTCCAATTTTATGGACCTGTGCTACCCTCTTGTCTACACCAATGCAACTGCCATTGGGGATAATGGTTGCAAGGATTTGCATTGGTGTGGACTGGCCTTTAGCTGGGGACCCCCTGGAACTCCCTCAAGGACCCCTGCAGGATTCCAGGACCCCAACTTAAGAACCAGCAAATAAAGGTATCTGAATCTGAGAGATGGAAAACAGGAGAGGGCCTAGACCTCTGGGAGACTGCAGTCAACAATGTGTATAGGCCTAATATATTACTGTATGAAATAATTCTAAGCTGTAATTGAATGTATAAACATACGGTAAGCATAAAATGGTGTCTTTGTGTGCAGGATATGGAAATAAAATAATCAATCTTCAATCAATCAATTGTGCATGAATGAATGAATCTATATTTTCGTGTCTTGTCGTTAAGACGCATCCCTTACGGGATTATAAGACACCAACAACATAAATAAACAATATCACGTCCACTTCCCAGTTCCCACACATGTACATGTACTGTATATGGGTAGAAGTGGTGAAGATTATGAGCCGAGATACTCATAGCGAAATTGCAAAGGCAGGCAGGCTCACAAGATGCTCTGAGCTTGTAGAACTGCTATTTTTTCTCTCCAAATTGCCCCCTCCACAAATTACGGAGTACAAGTTATGACATGGCCTACTGTGAAAGATTTACACATTTACATGACATAATAGAACATCCATAGCCACTAAGCTTGCCCAAATGTGCCCAAAATGTGCTGACATCACATTTATGATGACGGCTATGGCCGTAATTTGGCCCAAGGAGTGTTTTCTGGGATTCAAAATCATAAAAATCCTCTAGTTTGACATGTCACATGCTATTTAAAGAACAAGGAAAGTTATGACTTGCTACTATAGTGACAGCAATGATGAAGACAGTGAGGATATTGGAGAGTAAATGTACTCCTTTACTTTCCACCACTGCACGTTCACAAGGAGGTTGATTACGGTAATACCGCCGCAGTACTTCCATGAGGTAGATTACCTCAACACAATGCCTCTGGACATGACTGTGCTCGATCATCACAAAGCCAACCTTTTAAACGCAAACACGAGAGGAATGCCTTGAGGGAGTGTGATGAGAAATGAGCTAAGACATAATAATAAACACCCAGGTGCTTTTTTTTCCACTAATAAACAGTCATGACTACGCGTATATCGTCTCTGTCAGGTGGAAACCTCATGTCCAAAACTATACTTTTCGGGTTCAAATAAAACCATAGCAGATAGCTTGGCAGATCTGCTGCTACTTATATTTTATTTACAATTCATACATAGCCTACAGTTATACAATTTCTGTAGCCTAATGATGTATTATCATTTACAAACCAAAAATATAAACAACAAGAAGAATGATAACAATGTAAGCAATGATAACAATGTTAACATCAATCCACAATACTTTCCCCCCCGGGATGCAATAAGATAGGAGATCTGCCCACCATTGTTTAGTCGGGGGAGATTTCCAATGACACAGTATACACTTTTGTAGCATCGCTACAATCACGCGATTAACTACACAAATCATGTGATTAATCGTGATTAATATTTTGTATATTCTTTATCATTGGACAATATAGCAGCTTTAAGCAGGGAGGCGGGGTCTAACAGCCTCTCAACATAGGTAGAAGTCCATGTGTGACCATAGATATAAAAGGCTAGATGGCTCAAGGCGGAGTCTCTGACGTAGTTCAATGTACAGTATGTTCAATGGCAGCTCAAACAAAAATAGTCATAACTCTCTCAAATCTTGACGGATTTACAAACGGATTGGTTTAATACAAACGTTATCAACGTGGCTATGATTCAGGACGCGTATCTGCTTAATTTTATTTTTTATAAAAATGTCATATAAAAGCATATAAGTATGCGGATGTCTCTGAAGTTTATAACAAACCAAACCGTTTGAAAATCGGTTGAAAGTTTGGTGCCCAGCTGCACAGGGTTTCTCGTGCTAAATGCACGCCTGCAGTACCAGCTCTGACCAGTAGGACAGAGCGCTTGAACGTTGGCCAGCCTTTCGGGCTTGGTGAAAACACGTATTTCAAACATCATGGACGACCAAAAATATAACGGTAAGAAAAACTGAAATAAATAAATAAATCACACCTATGTGTGAACTGAGCGGTGCAACAATACGTACTAGCCCTCCTCCCTGGCCTGTGTGTGTGTGTGTGTGTGAGAGAGAGAGAGAGAGAGAGAGAGAGAGAGAGAGAGAGATTTATGGGGTCACATAATTAAAAATGGCTTATGGGGTTAGGTGTCACTGCTTAACAGTGCCAACCTCTCTCTCTCTCTCTCTCTCTCTCTCTCTCTCTCAATTAATAAAAAACATGCTGTGTGCTTACGTAGTAAAACTCCGTTGGCTCTGTACTTGGTCTGCCCTCGTTTCACCTCTACACCAAACATCCTTTAACCCACCCCCCCCCCACCCCCCAACACACACACACACACACACACACACATACACATACATACAGCCCCCTCGGTACCCAAACGGCTGCCAGATTGGCATGCAGCTCTCTGCCAGGGCTATGCGGGCACACACTGCGTGCCTACTGCAAAATGAAATATCAGACACGGTATTAACGGCAATGGTATACCACTTAAACCCATTTAAACCGGGAAAGCATCCGTGTCGTATCCATTTTATGCTTTGGGTATTCAAAAATAGCAGATTTTGCACTGCACAACTTTGTGCAGTGTATGAGCTTGTATATCTGCTATTTCTGGAGGAAAGATATATATATATATATATATATATATATATATACACACACACACACACACACACATGTATTATATATATATATATATATATATATATATATATATATTTAAAGCGAACATTTCTTACTTTTAATTGGTTCAATATTTTTCTTTAACCAACCCAATCGAGCACCGAAATCTGACATCAATATCGGTAGAGGGCGCAATGTTGAGATGATTTTAAGATGACCCCATGTTATTCTCCAAAGATAAATTACTTCCGTGATGTGAACCAGGGGATAAGCGAGTGACGTCAGGACTTCGGCTCTCTATAGCATTCATTTAAGCACCTGAGGATCATTCAGATGGTGGCGCCCTCTAGTGGTTAACACTGAAAACTAAATATCTGCTTCCGCACTTCTTGGAAGAAAAGGCGAGAAAGCTTGTACTTCGCACACAAAGAGTTAAGGGGAAGTTACTGTATTACACAAGAAAGGGGGGGCGGGGGGATAAAATAAAATACTGAATGGGTTTCCTGATTGCTTTCCACATTTTTTTATTTGCCTCCATAAAGCAGACGCTCCACATGTCCACCGTGTGGCACTGTTCCATTCATCAACTCCTCACAGTTTTATGGCTGTTGCTTAGACCCACCGCCCTGCCCCCTAAAGCCATGTTTAATTATGTGACCCCATAAATCATAAATCTCACACACACACACACACACACACACACACACACACACACACACACACAAAATGTCTAACAGAAAGGCTTACAACAAAGATGTTAAATTATCACATTTTATGACATATTGTGTAATAGTGACACATGATGTAATTTAAAAATACATATAATAATGTATTAAACATAAGATCAACATTAATCGATGTTGGTATGGAAATTAATTGTCATATAAGGTGGTTGTCACAGCAACAGCAGTAAGAATTAAACACGGGAGTTAAATGTCAGACTAATACAAATAAAATAAATGAAAAATATTCAATGCTTTTAAAGATACTGAATTATTAAAAAGTGCAAATTACAAAATACTCTTTCTTTATCACTACATTGCTATGCAAAAACACTTTAGCCACATGTTATGAGCTTGTAGATCAGCTATTTTCACTATATACAGTAGGCTTATTTGTAATAGGGCTTACAGTAAGTGGCTATTTCATAATGTACTAGTTCACTTCCCAACATTTAGTTAAATGTTAAATGATTAAAAACGAAATGGTAAATAAAAATACTATAAATAAACACGAGATTTCTCATTTTGGCACACAAGGGTATACAAGCCTTAAACCTGAGAAATTGCGGCATAGATTGGCTATGTTGCAATTAAATGCCTTGACCATAATATGGCCTAATGTTGCCTATATCATTAAACCCCTCTGGCATCATTTTGATCATTTTGGTCATGGGTGGTGGTGGCTGCCTTTGTACTGTAGCCTGGCCCTAGGGGATATTTCTCATGTTATTTTAACAGGCTTAAAAACACGACAATGAGAGACGATTCAGATTCTAAACTTGTTTACAGCCGATCACGGCCGCATCGCTGATCACGGCTACAACATTTATGTCTTGAGTGACTTAATTTGATTTTTAAATAATAACGCGATAGATTTAACATACTGTATGTGGTTTTAACTTTCGGTTAATTTCTTTTTTCCGCCTTGAATCAAACGCAGCTGAAAAACCTTGGCATGGGCAAATTAATTAATGCATGACAGTCATGTCATATATTTTGTGTTTTTTGTAATGGCCATGTCACGTTCCGTGACACGTCATGTATTGTCATGTGTTCCTTGGGTTTTTAGTTGGTTAGTGTTTTACTTTACTGTTTTCCTTGTGTCTGTTCGTTTGAGTTTTGCTCTACATGTGTGTACTTTTATTTTGTAGTATTATATGTTTTGTTCCCTGGTTTACACTGTTGCTTTTGTTACCCGTGTTGACTCACCAGTACTGTGATTAGCCTATAGTGTCTCCACCTTGTCCTGTTAGTTTAGTTCCCCAGCCTATCCCAGTGTTGATTATAAATTCACCCGGTTATCCCTGTATACTCACTATATGTCACTAGTTTGATGCTGTTCCTGGATTTTTGGTAAATAAACCTCCTGTCCTGCATTTGGGTCCTATACCCTTTGACACACCGTGACAATATTTGTGTCAACTACAAATATATTCATTTAGTAGTAACTACTAATGTGTAATGTCCAGCACCTGAAAAAATAACTTCTGACAGGCAATTAAACTATACGGTAAGAAGCTGTGTGAATCTGAGTCTCCACCCAGGCGTACAACTCGACAGACCACCAAACCAAGTAGCTGTGTGGATACTTTAGGATTAGGACCTACTAATGGATTCTAGCCTTGGGATCCAACATTTATTTTGAAAATTATGCACAAAAGTCCACAATTATCAATAGCCATAAAACAGTCAGATTTTTGGAGGTCATAAATAGCACCATCTGTATGCCATGGCACCCTTGAGGCGGACGAGAGTGGCTAACACATCTGCAGAGATTCTGGACCTCATGACAATGAAGTGGAGACCACTGTGACAACTGTCACACTGTGGTGGCGACTATCACAACTTCTGATAATAAAGGCCCAATTCACGTGGCGATAAACATCACCCAGGAGACCCATGAGGGGGAGAGGGTATGCATCATAATAACAGAAGAACTGGTTTCCTTCAGAGATGAGGCCCCCTGTGATCTTGCTGGCCAGGGGGATCCGGACAGCACACTGAACCATGAGAGATGGTAGCTGATACAAAATAATTATAAGTTATATATAGACACCACTTTACTTTACTGCTTACAACAGTAGAGCAAATAGAAATCGAAAACAGGTACCCGTTTCAAGTCCCAAAGTAACAGTACAGTAAAGAACCTTATTATTGATTCTGAATTGAATTTTAATTCTCACATTAATCATGTTACCAAGATTGCCTTTTTTCACCTTAGAAATATTGCACGAATCAGAGCCTATTTGTCCTTGGACGATGCAAAAACGCTAATCCACGCCTTTGTTTTCTCTCGGCTTGACTACTGCAATGCACTTTATTCAGGACTGCCCAAGAAAACAACTGACAGACTACAACTCGTCCAAAATGCAGCAGCCAGAGTTTTAACTAGAACTAAGATGAGAGAACATATTACTCCAGTTTTGGCATCACTGCACTGGCTTCCGGTTGTTCTTAGGATTGATTTTAAAATTATTTTACTTGTCTATAAAGCTCTCAATGGTCTCGCACCTTCCTACCTACATGACTGCCTGCCTAAATATGTCCCAATCCGCCCCCTAAGGTCTTCCACTGCTGGCCTGCTCGCGTTGCCAAAAAGAATGGCAACTAAAAAATACGGGGAAGCAGCTTTTTGCTTCTATGGGCCGTCGGCATGGAACAAGCTCCCACTGTACCTTCGTCAGGCAGCCTCTGTAGACATTTTTAAAGCTCAGCTCAAGACCCACTTCTACAACATTGCTTTTAATTGAGTTTTCATTTGCACGTTCCTACCCTGCCCTGACTGATTTGCTGCATGTGGTGTTTTTATTATTTTTTATTTATTTTTATTTATTTTATGTTCTTATATTCAATTTTGTTCTTTGCCATTGTTTTATCATATTAACTACTTATGTTTTATGGTGTTCTATTTTTGCCCTGTGAAGCACTTTGAGCTACATTTATGTATGAAAGGTGCTATACAAATAAAGTTTATTATTATTATTATTATATTAAATTAATTGTATGGGCTTGTATGCCTGAAGGCCACCCGGCGGTGACAAAGATACCCCACTTGAATGCCTCCACCTAGGTCTAGTCATCAGTCAAATGGTTCCATTTGTCTGTCTCTCTCTTCTCTCTCCTCTTCCCCCCCCCCCCCCAATGTCACCACCCACCTCTAGCCCGCACAGAATTAGAACATCACACTTATCAGTATTAGTACAGTAAGTAACATCACGTCACCAGACTTTCCACCTCCTAAATCTGCGTTGCTTTGTTCCCCCCCGTTTGTTTTTAATCTCGCCAGTCGCTAAAATGATCAAACATGGCGGTACAAAACCCTCTGTACCTCCACAGTCTACACCTTCAGTTACAATGACAGCGTCCACCGGCAGGCAGAGAACACCAGGACGATGATCTCCATGACGCTGTGAAGTTCTATCTCCTTAGTCCTCCCTAACCTCTTGTACAACCTGAAGACAGACACATACAGAGAGACAGAGACAGAAACACAGAGAATGTGATTTTTTTTTATTAGCAATTCCACAATTTAAAAGTACTCAGTTACAAGACTTGTTCATAATCTGACTTGAGTGAAATAGCAGATCTACAAGCATATACAGTAGGCCCAATGTTTGTGCTAGAAGTGTTATTTTGAACCCTGGTTCACCATGCAATGAATGCCATATAAGGAGCATGTCTTGAGTGTACAGGGTTTGATGAGGTCAGATCAACATATGGAGAGTCTTGACTCAAGAGTCTTGAGTGTACAGGGTTTGATGAGGTCAGATCAACATATGGAGAGTCTTGACTCAAGAGTCTTGAGTGTACAGGGTTTGATGAGGGCCGGGCCTGTTTAGAACTCTAGTTTTCACTGGCTGCCGGGCGCCGGCTGCCGGTCTTCCAGGGACTCCCAGAAGCAAAGATTTTAATTCAAAATGTTTGCTTTAGAAAATAAATATTAAAAGATTTGCACACATTTTTGCAATTTATCAAAAATACATTGTTTACATCTCCGTGAATGAAAGTGTTGTGTACATCTGATGGATGTTTCGGCCCGACACTTCCGCCGATATACCGTCTCTGCCTTAGGTTGTGACCAGGCTTTTCTCTTTGCAGATGAGTAAGCCTGGGACCGAGAGTGGTATTAGTAACCCACTATAGCTGGAGACAGGGAGAGCCGTTACTGAACACTATCAATGATTGCCTGCAAACGCAGTGAGGGCAGGTCTTCACTCGGTAGAACCAGTAGAAGCATTACTTAATTAATAAAATGTAATGGGACCATAATTTACTACAATGTAAATAGTACATACCCTGAAGAAGGCAGTTGCATCTGCCAAAAGGGTTTTTATTCTCTGCGTCCTATTCAAATAAAGTATCGGCACTTTGGCTACGAGTGTGTGTGGCCACCTTCGTCTTTTCAAGACTTCACATTTAGATTGTTCTACTGTGGACCGGAACCACTAATACTAAGACTGGTGTTTGTTTAGCATCCTGCACCATAATTTACTAAACGCATAGCATGGTGATTTAAAAAAAATGTTAGTGAAAGAAAACAAAGTGTTTAAGGTTTACTACAGTAATTAAATCAAGTGTAAAGTTCAACCAAAACCTCATTGACTTCTATTGACATTATAATTCTATTGCAAACGGTAGAAGGTGAAATTGCGACATCTGCTGGGCCATTAACAGGAACAGCAGGCTGACCGAGAACCCCAGAGTGAGCTTCAAGTTCAGCGAAGGGGGTTTGCCTCTTGGTTCGTACCTGGTCCATAACTTCAATGTGTGTCTCAGACAGCGCCACTTTTTCTCCTGATACCCCGAAGAAGATGACTGCTCTGCTGTTCCACTGAGGCCATGGTGTGGAAGCTGTAGAGTTGTCTCACAGCTCAAGGATTTCAAGCTTTCCCCAAATTCTGTCAGAGCACAAAAGAACAGAATAAAAAGTATAAATGAAATGTCCCTTAATTGAAAACGATCACTTGTAGCCTATACTTGTAGCCTATAAATATACTATTTCATTATTTATGCGGTTATGCCTTGTCTTTTACAATAAACAAACTGCTTTGCTCTGAGCCCACAGCTCATAAAGAGACATCTAGCAAACCACATGGCATTGAAAATCATTGCCAGAAATAAACATGTCACACCAACTTTTCACTGCTCACATAACTGGGATTGAGCGACAGATGAAAGCCTCCATTCTCTTCATTCTTGATTCCAAAGAGGCAGAGAATCTTGCTTGGAAACTAAACATTTTCCGATGTGATATTCTGAAACCTGCCTCTATCTGAAAATGTAAAGTAAATTAAAAAAAATACAAGTTAGATATATCTTGGATTAGAGCTTCATTATTGGTAACACCTATGAGGAAGTAAGAGGCACAATTTCTTTCCTGCTCAAATCTGATTTCCTATCCAGATTGACGTCCGAACAACTTATTTGTAATAGATAGATAAATAGGTTTCATTTTATTGATATATTTGTTTGCTTGCTGTTCAGACTTGTAGCTAAACTGATTACATCCTGGGAGGCCAAATAACGCCGGTGGGCGGTGACAAAGACACCCCACTGAATGCCCCCCCCAACACACACACACACCCTGGTGAACGTTGGTCAACATATGTTTTGAGGGGCGCTAGCTATATATTAGTGTAGGGGCGCCAGCTTTTAGTGTAGATTTTCATCTTACACAAACATTAAGTTAAGAAAACTGAGATTATCAACTATAACATCTCACCGGAACAGCCACCTCTCACAACAACAATTACCGGCTCATGGGTCAACTCAACCGAGCAAGACCTGAAAGTGAGGAAGGCACTTGCATGGAGGGCCCTGAATGGCATGACCAGTGAATGGAACTCCAATCTCCCCGTCAAATCAAACTCGGCTTCTATACGCGCAACGGTCAGTGGTGGAAAATAACGAAGTACAATTACTTCGTTACTGTACTTAAGTACAAGTTTGGAGAATTTGTACTTTTATTGACTACTTTTCTTTTGCTGTATTTTTACTTTTACTTCGTTACATTTACAAGGAAAAAATCGTACTTTTAATGCGCTATATTTAAAATCGGACACCTCGTTACTCGCTACAAATTAAATAATAAAATCTTATATTTGTCTTACTGGAGGAATGCGCAGTTGAGAATTGAACAGGGCTGCTCCACTCTCAGATAATAGGGGGGCGGAGTTGTGTTCTGCTGCCTGGCCTGCTTTGAAGACGGCAAGACGCACACACTGTGTTTTGTCACACGCATTCAACATGGATGACCGAGACACAGTCTTAGCAGAAGGATTTTAAATTTTTGTCCAATAAGTCCCTATCCGACACAAATTAACTAATCTTTCTCAGCCGTCACTGGAGCGCGCATCTAGCTACTGCATGATGATCATGCACGCTGACAGACAGCAGACACTGTCCCAACTCCTAACACAAACACTGAGGGAACTTGTTGTTGTACACACATAATGTGCCACGAAAAATAGCTTCCAATAGCTTAGTTGGTTATTATCGCTTCGAGGAGGTACGTGTCCATAATATCGCCACGAACGGCCAACAAAAGACATCTCTGCCTAATTTATTCTTCGCCGTACAAAGTGTTCCGTGCTGAAAATAGCTGATATACAAGCTCACAACTCGTCGCGTCCGGACACGTTGTGAGCTTGTAGATCAGCCAACCCCAGCATGCGGAGATGCAGGCTCTGAGAACGTTCAGAAACTTTTGCCTTCACAATAAAAGCATGCAAAAGCCCATATAGAGATGGCATTTCACATTGCAAAAGAGCAATTTTTGTAAAATGTAAAAAATATATAAAAATTAAAGCAAAAAAAGAACGAAAAAGAACTATAATAGTTCAAAATTTGGAATGATGAACTATGAACGGAACTAGTTCATTTTAAAAATGTTGAACTGTGAACTGCTATAGTTCCTACGATCCATCTGTATTTTCAGTATTTGTATGCTATTAAATTTTTTGGAATAAAGCCACTTTTGACAGGATGACAATTTTGGAAATTCATTTCTTTGTATTCATTTTGAAAATAATTTTGTATTTTGTACTTTGTACTTGTACTTTATAATTTTTACTTTTATACTCAAGTACATTTTACGCCGGGTAAATTTTTGTACTTAAGTACATTTTATTTGAGGTACTTTTATACTTTTACTTAAGTAACTTTCTTAATGGGCACTTTGTACTTTTACTTAAGTAATTTTCAAGTAGAGAATCAGTACTTCTACTTAAGTAAAATATTTTTGTACTTTTTCCACCACTGGCAACGGTGGAGTCTGTTCTCCTATACGGCAGTGAATGCTGGACCTGAACCAAACCCTGGCTTCAGGTCCAAGAACAATACAGGAGCACAAAGTACCAACGAACTGGCCAGATGTATGGAGAACAGGGATGACTGGAAGCGACGATGGACGGCTCGTCTTAGGACGCATAAAGTGAGTGGCAAAGTGAGTTTAACATCTGTCAAGGCCAGAAAGTCGTTTCAGTCACTCAGTAGGCGTTCCCACATAAATTCCAGGAATGATGATGATTTCACACGCATACCCTCTATTGGACAGTTGCTTTTGGATCGACAGCAACAATATCTAACATTATTATATTGTGTATATTTTGAATAAAGACCACATTTTGCCTGCCATGTCGCTGAATAAAATTTGTTGTGCGCCCCCGCTTTGTTCTACTTTGTGTCTTTACAGTTTGGCTCACAACCCCTCACATTACGAGGCACTGTGAGCTTGATCTGCCATTTTCACAAAATGTAGGCCTGGAACAGAATCAAACAAAAATAATGCCTCAACTTCTACAATTCCAAGTGCTTATCAGGTTGGGGCTCTCCAGTTCAAATGTGATGATTTTGCCACTAAAAAGGTTGATACGTCATACGCAGGGCCGGTTCTAGGCATAGGCGAACTAGGCGGTCGCCTAGGGCCTCAACCACTGAGGTGGCCTCGTCAACGACGTCAAGTCTGTGGGGGCTATGGGGCTGTAGCCCCCATGAAGAATTAAATAGCCCCTTTTAGCCCCCATGAAGATTTTCGTGGACATTTTATATTAACATTACAGATTTTCTGGGAATTATTGACCCTCTGTGACTCCGTCGCAAAATTCCGAAAATGTGAACCTCTCCGCCGGCTGTTCAGAGGTGTTAAAAGTACTCAAATGCTAATCAGGTTTCTTTTGTTTTCACCTAGCCAGGTATTATATGCCTACAGTACAGTGCCCATAGGCGGCGGGTGTGTAAGGCTAGGGAAGGCTTAGCCTTCCCAAAAATTATGCTGGGTATTTTTTTTAATATATATAATATATGTGCGCAGCATTATATAGAAGGCTATTGTGTGTGTGTTGCTCCCTGGTGATCGGGTAGGTAGGCTATACAGCAAATGGCCTAATCAGCATATGATTGGCTACTATTGGTAGCCTATGTCTGTAAACCTCGTCCGCTTCCAGTCGCTTTGTAGCAAACAGTAGCGCGCGCTGGTTTGTTAAGGGAAACAGAAAAACGCAAAATGTATTTTCCAAGGCAAAGTAATTCAGAAGAAGAAGCTGTGACTCGGCTGTCAGAACTCACCACCACCAGTGCCCGCACGGTTCACAGTTCACACCACTGTAGCAACACTGACACGTTCAGCGGAGTGACTGCTGTCTCTGTGCCGTCTGTGAAGAGCCATGAGCCGCGACACCAGGAGGGGCAGCAACACCGCCGGGTAATCTACACAGACTATAGTGAGACAAAACACACTGACTCGAGAAAAGACCCATATCGTCCAAAATAGGCTAATCAGTCGTTGTCCGTGTATAGGCTAATTCATTGGTAAAAGTATGCTAAATAACTCATTTTTAGACCATTTGGGAAATAAATATATCCGCGGCAGCGCGATCTAAGGGTAATGGACACATAACGGACACCCGGGTATAAATGCAATAATTTATTAACAAGAAAATAATGAATATTTACAGATATATGGCATCATGCATAAATTACAATCAACATGAAACATATTACTTTTATTACAATTGTTTGACTATGGCGTCTTCTCGTGTATCATCAGATGTCCGGCTCCATGCTCGCCTCTCCTTGGAGGCCAGTTGGGTCAAAACAAAGTACACCACATTGTGACAGCTGTAGTGAGTCTACAGTCCACCTGCCTGCTGGCAATATAGCCTGGTTGTGATATGTAGATGTGATTGATATTTTTTGTTTGTTTTTTTAAGTCATTCTATAACAACACAAAGTAATTGAATTTATTTTATGTATTAATTGTATTTTATATATTACTATGTTATTACTAATTTTATGTATAACTATATTACTAATTGTATTTATTTGATGTATTACTATGTTATTACTAATTTTACTTCATGCATTACAAATTGTATTTGTTTTATGTATTACTGTTATTACTAATTTTATTTTTTATGCATTTATTTATTTTATGTATTACTGTTATTACTAATTTTATGCATTACTATATTGATAATTTAATTTATTTTATGTATTATTGTCTATATTACTAATTATATTTATTTTATCCATTACTATGCTATTACTAATTTTATTTTATGTATTACTAATTTGAATTTACTTTTATTTTACCATTTTAATTTACTTTTATTTTACTATAATCTATTTCTATTATCGTTTGTTTTATCCATTTATTTATATTATTATCTAGTTATTTATATTAGTTTATTATTTTATTGTTTAGAGCCCTGATTGATCATATCTACATATCACCACTACCAGTCAGGATCTGAGTGACTCAGAACCCTGGTGACCTCCAGATGGAGCCACACAGGAGACCAGCAACGTCCTAAAGAAAAGAAAGAAATGCTCATTACTACTTTGTTCATAAAACAATATTGATTGAAATATTTATTAACAGTTTGCAGAATTACAGTACATGTCAAGCAGAAACTCAATACAAAGACTGTTAACTGTAAGTGGACGACCCAATTAAGCATTACACTTGTTTACAAGAGGGTCCACCATGTTCAATTCATCAAAACATTTAGAGACGTACAAATAAGACTTCTATATAGTCAAAGAACAGAACAGGAATTCATCATAAAGGAGGTAAAAAGGGAAAATAAACGTATACAGTGAGGGGAAAAAGGGAGTCAAGGGATTCACATGTCTTAATGACTGTTGGTAGGGCGTTCCACATTTTGGTGGCATAGGAGTGAAAATAATTTAGTCCCTGGTTTGTGCCGAATCTGGGTTGTACATGGTTCGTTGCACTCCCTCTGGTGTTGTGGGTGTGGAATTCGTTAACATAAAGGAAGTATCTGGACAGGTACATGGGTATCTTGGTGGTGTATCGAATCTTGTGGACCAGACCCATTGCAAGATGCTGTACTCTGTCGTCGACCCTAAGCCATTCCAGCCTGTCAAAGTGGGCAGGGGTGAGGTAGGTTCGGGGGGTGAGGCCAAGTAGGAGCCTGACCAGTTTGTTTTGGGAGGTCTGCATGGAGCCTAGTTTTAAGGGCCTTTGAGGTGCATGCATAGTCAAAGAAACCTTGTACGAGGGCTCCTGTGTTTTTGTTTGTGTTTTTGTTGACCAGTGAGGAGATCCTGTAAACTTGGAATCTTGTTCTTTGGTTGACTTTTTTGATTACGTTGGTGGCCATTTTATCACCGGAAAGATTAGCCTCCAGGATGGAACCTAGGTAGGTAATTTCATCTTTACGTGTGATAATATTGTCACCCACTCTAAACAAGAAGCCATTTGCCTTGCTGAGATTACTATTAGATCCAAAGAGAATGGATTCAGTTTTTCCCAGGTGTAAAGATAGTTTGTTATCAGCGAGCCAGATGCAGATTCTACCAAGTTCAGAGCTGAGGGCCTTTTCAACCTGCAGTTTGTTCCTGTCCGAGACTAGCAGTGCCGAGTCATCTGCGAACAGGAACAAGTTGCAGTCACAAGCTGATGTCATGTCATGATCATAGTGTGTGTGCGTGTGTTGTATAGTTACCTTGCTTTGATGTAACTCCAAAGGTGATCAGAAATAGTTGCTCCATCGGCTAGAAACGTAATCTTCACCGGCATGATGATCTTGTTCCTAAAAAAAGTCTATAGTCAACCCTAACTGATTACAGAACATGATATAAAAAAACACAACTAGAAGGATTTAGGCCTGTCACAATTACCTAATCGCCAAGTATTTGAGATACTTTTTTAGAGTCATAATCGTCTCCATGTTGAAAATGTTCATATATTGTCAAACATTTTAAAGAAATAATGCAAGCAACCGATCTACAAGCTCTAAATGTGTCACTTTGTAATTTACTTCTCTTTTTTTTGTGTATAAAGTTATTGAATTATGTGCATCTTTTTGTTTACAAAGCCTACAAAAGCCAAAGTTTTATTTAGAATGTTAGTATGACGCAATTAAATTGTTACTTGTAATTTATTTGAGCGACAATTAAAATCGGCCATTATAAAACCTTAAATTCTGACAGGCCTAAACAGGTTCCAGTGGCGTCTACCGAACCTTCTAGCTCCGTCCGAGCCTCCCAGCGACCCAGAAGTCCTCAGCGGAAACACCCAGGGAAAGCTTCGGATCTCGGGCATCGGCTGAGATCTCCATTCTAACAAAGAACGAAAGACACACACCCCAAATTAGCTTTGCTGTGTGTGTGCGTGTCCTGTCACAACATACACATGCACTTACAGTAACGTTTAAGAATAGGGATCGACCAATTATCGGCAACGGACGATTATTGGCTTTTTACAAAGCCTAAAAAAGCCCTAACCCTAAAGCGGTTCGTACCGTTGAGTTCCTCACTGAGAAGGCCCAGGTCCGAAGTCCTCCAGCGTCTACCCAGATCTCCGTCCTCCCATCCATCCATGGACAGACCTGCAGATCTCCATCTCTAGAGGCTCCAGCCTCCAGCTGTGTCTATGATCTCCATCCTGAGAGAGAAAGAAACCATTAGCTCTACAAGCTCACAACACGTTGCAGTGTGAGCTTGTAGATCTGCTATTTTTGCTGAACGGAATAGGGATGCTGGGGTTGAAGTGGTTAACAAAAGTGTCAAAGACTTTGATTAGCTTGGAAAGCTGACAGACATTCAACCAGAGTGCCACTAGGAGGCATCAACACATGTACAGTCCTCAACATCTTTTGTAATTTGTATTCAAGTTGTTACAAAGACCAAGAGGTACGCTCATGATATGAGATATTGACTCTCAAACTATTGTGCAGATTTAGATTTATCCTAAAATATTTAAAACATTTGGATTACTGTAAATGATGCCATTCTTCGTACCATAACAGTACAAAAGCAGTTATCCATCCTCAGAAACAAGCAAGAACTATTCCTACTCACAGCTCATCAGTCCTCTGAGGAAGCCCCCGGAGGGGGGGGGGGGGGGCTTTGGAACATCAGATCGTCTATCGATATCGCCATTCTAACAAAGAAAAAAAAAACACACCAAATTAGCCTTTCTGTGTGTGTGTGTGTGTGTGTGTGTGCACTCCCTGTCCAGCAGCCGCGTTCCAGCGACGTCTACCGCGATCTTCATCCTAACAAAGAAAGATTGATTAGAGTGACCAAGAGCCAGATATATATTCTAACCTGTCACAACATATATACATAAAACTTTTATTTATAGAGAACATTTAAACAGAAGCTAAACATATCACTTACAGTAACAAACGTTTCAGTTAGGGTTCTTTTTGACAGGCCTAACAGGGTCTTACTTTGAGTCGTCTTCAGAGGAATGCAGATTCCTGGAGAGACCTGCAGTACATCTGGAAGAAAGACATGGCGGTTATAGTCTATGAATGGCTTCATAGAAAAGAGCTTCGCACATCACTCCCTTGTTGTTGCCGCCAATAGTCTGGATAGTCTATACTTCTTATTCTTGATGACAATTGTTTATGAATTTGATGCATTACTATGTGTTGTTGCTTACTGTAAGTCACTCTGGATGTGAGAACTGCCTAAATTGTTGAAATTCCTAGACGTGATCAATTAGGGTCCAGCCGGTACCGAGGCTCTGGTGTTCCCCACCGCAGTACTGTGTACCAACAGTACTGTGCCCCAGTCTGGAGCCGTAGCCCTCATTTTGCTTTTGGGGCTTTTTATGCCTTTACTGATAGTGAACAGTATATAGACAGGAAAGGTGGAAGAGATGGGAGTGACGCGCGGCAAAGGCCGTCGGGAGTCGAACCCGCAGCACGCCGTCCGGCTGGCTTGGCAGCATAGGCGCCCAGACAGTTGAGCTAACCATCCGGGCCACACTTAAATATTTAATTGCAATTTATTTGAGCGACAATAATCGTCCAGTAAAAAGAAACCTCATAATCGTGAAAGGCCTAGAGCGGTTCTTACTGTGCGGTTCCTCACCGGGCAGGCCCAGGTCCGAAGTCCTCCGGCATCTACACAGATCTCCGTCCTAAGAAAGAAAGAAATAAGGACTAAATTAGCTTTTGTTTTGTTGAGCTGCATATTCAGAACCACTTAAACCCTCTAAAGATTTGATAAAACAGACCTTTAAAGAGAGCATTTGGTATATTCTCCGATTTCACTCTACACAAATTGATTTGCCAAACATAGCAGATCTACAAGCTCACAACACGTTGCAATGCGGTGTGAGCTTGTAGATCTGCTAATTTGGCTGAACGCTCCCCCCAGAATAGAGATGCTGGGGTTGAAGTGGTTAAAAAAGTGTCATTAAGACTTTGATTAGCTTGGAGAGCTGACAGACATTCAACCAGTGCCACTAGGAGGAATCATACTGCCATGCTATACTTCGTACCATAACAGTACAACAGATATCCATCCCAACAAGAAATATTCCTACTCACAGCTCATCAGAAGTCCTCAGAGGAACGGATCTCTGTCCTTCCACGACGTCTACCACGACCCATCCACCCTAAGAAAGAAAGAAAGATTAATTTAAGTGACCAAGAGCCAGATATACGTACATTGTGTCCTTTCACATTATACACAAAATGTATAGAGAACATTTAAAACAGAAGCCGACCATACCACTCGCAGTAATAGAAAAGTCTAAGTGGTTTCTTACTTTGAGCCGCCTTCAGAGCCCCCCATGCAGATTCATCCATGGACAGCGAGAACTGCAGATGTCCACCTGTAGGGGCTCCGGTTGAGCCTCGCAGCATCTGGAATGAAGACATGGTGGTTATATTCTATGAATAGCTTTGCACATCACTCACTTGTTGCTGCCAATAGGAATTTGTGATGTCTGTGTGGCGACAATTGCTGTGTGTCTGTTTTTTTATAATACATACAATTTATATAGCACTTTTCAAGGTACCCAAAGTTGCTTCACAAAACAGTAAAAACAAATTTATTTGAAAATAAACTAGATTAAAAAGGTTCAAAACTAGAATTTTTTTGCATGTTTGTGAAGCTTTTCGGTTCCACACCAGTAACTGCTGTTCAACACTAACAGCTACATCCATGACCTCCCTGCAACAACATCAATGAAGTATGGCTATGCAGACGACCCGAGTACTGTGTCCCAGTCTGGAGCCGTAGCTCTCATGTCAAGAAGCTGGATGCTGCCCTCAACACCGGATGGGCCACCCCAAACAAACTGCCTGCCTGTTCTCGCTGGAATCACTCCAACAGAGGTCAGACGAGAAGCAGCCACGCTGGCCCTCACCGGGAAGGCACAGCTGAGTGAATCCCAGCCATCTCCTCCACAAGGTCGTCAGAGACACCACAGCACACGTGCCTCAAGTCACGGTGCCCTTTGCCACAACACACACACACCAAGTCACAGCGACCTTTGCCACAGCACACGTGCCTCAAGTCACTGTGCCACACAGGCCCAGGAACTGCTCCACACAACACCAGCTGACACCTCCAAGGCATCCTGGGTGAAGGCAAGACAGAGGGACCAGTGGAATACATCGAGGACCCCAAATATGTTCTTTGCCAGCACCTCCCCTGCAAGGAGTGGACAACCCTCAAAGCAGAAGTGGGACATCTCAGACAGTGCCAGTGCCCACTGTGAATGCGAGGATCCACTACAGACTGTGGAACACGTAATGACCATTTGCCCCAAATACCGGCCACCGAATGGTGATCGTGGCTTAGGTGACCTAGACAATGACACATTGTACTGGCTTGCTGCAACAGAGCTGAAGTTCTATGGACATACGGCAGAAGATGTTTAAGAAACTTATTTTTTGTAATTTCTTCATTTTTTCGGCAAACCTTTGTGGCATTTAATTTATGGAACATGTGGATGTTTCTTTATTTATTGGTGAAGTTTTAGTGCCACTTGTGGCATTCTTTGAAATGTATTGACACGTTTGATATATGTTTTTGTTAGGGATGTCCGATATTATCGGCCGATAAAGGCATTAAAAGTTAATAACCCTAACCCTTAATTTTACTTTATTTATTATTTTACATTAAAAACATCTACAAGCTCACAATACAATAAGACACATGTGAGCTTGTGAGAGATTAGATCATTTTAGATGAGACATTTTGCATAATGAGTAATTATTAATAATTACTTTTGGTATTTTAAGTACATTTTATACCAAAACCTTTGTACCTTTACTCGAGTACATGTTGAATTGTAACGGAGTATTTCTATATTGCAGTATTGCCTACTTTTATTTAAGTAAAAAGTTTCAGTTATGTTTCCACCACTGGAAAAAGCCTGCATATAATATATATATATATATCGGTATCTGTTGATATCGGCAATTAGGAGTTGGACAATATCCAACACCGACAGTCGGACATCCCTTGATTTGTGTGATTTTTGTGCAGCTTTAAGTGAGTTTGTGGCATTTTTTTGTTTGTTTGTTTTGTGAACGACCAAAGAGCACACCCAGTATGTATCACAAGGCTATTCCACCAGTCAGGTGTACTTATATCTACATCTCATAAGCGGCCATGAACTAAACACTACAGATATCACAATTTGACTTTGGCAGCAGCAAGAAACGACTGATATGCAAAGCTCTTCAGCCATGCTTCTCTCTATACAAACACTCATAATGTCCACATGGACATCTTAGCAGTGAGGATGGGGTGGTTCACACAGGAGACCAGGTTCAGTGTTCTAGCAGCATCTACAGTCATCTCCATCTACATCTAGAAAGAAAGAAAGACATCAGAAGCTGACCATATCACTCACAGTAATAGAAACATTTTAAAAGGATCTCTGGCTAATAAGACAAATACTCCTTAACATTATACTTGCCATCTATAACTAAAATTGTAAAATATAAACCAGTTAAATATTTTATTTCTTTCATATAATCTTTTACAGAAACTGTTCCCGTCACAGGTTTATGATGTCCATGTGTGGTCCAGCGCTATGGAATGCACTTGCTAATAAAAAGTACTTAAAATATTGCTTTGATGCTTATATCAATTAAGCTGTTTTTGTATTAGCAAACACACGGACAGGCCTCTTTCATACTGGAGTAATTCATCCGCTTCATTTACAGACATCAGTAAAACGTGACGTCCGTATTTAGAATACAACAGCAGCGCTTATTTTCCAGATCCAAACTTAGCGTTGCACAAAGCTTGCTTAATAGCGACATCAATTCATTCCAATCCACATTAAATGTCGCGCTCTGCACGTTCATTCATCCGTATGGTATAGCTAATTTCATTAGCTTCAATAGCATGACACATCCATTATGGTTAGATCCTTCCAATCGATCCAATTTCAATACTTGTGTCCGTATCAGAGTAAAGATTTCAACTTGAATGTAGGGCCAATATGCCTTTCTTTCTTTTATCACCAGAGATATACACTTTAACAACGTGCTCACACTTTGGGCCTTGGGCGTCTTGTTGTTTACTCACTTGTAGTTGTTTGTCGATGGTGATTGATGATGACTGCAACAGGTTGATATTATGGTAGGAGTTTGTGTAGCGAACCAGGCTGGACAAAGGTTGAAGGCCGACTGATGTGAAGTTTCTTTAATGGATCAACGTGAAAACTAAAAACAAGACACAAACATATAATCAATACAGGCAGACATATCCAATAATGTGAGGCATTCATATAAACAAATAAGTTTACAAATAACCAATAAAAGTTTCATATCAAACCATAATACCATATAAACAAACCAATAAAACAAGATCTCACAACAATATGACACAAACCAATAACCATAAAAATGACATTCACCTTGTTCCCTCTCCAGCTAGGTGCCAACTTGTTAACGGGTGTCCCAATACCATGATGTCACTCAACCATGTAATTCTCCAGGAAAGTCACTAAAACCAATAAATCATATAATTAAAATCCAGCAGTTCCATTTCCATTCTGTCACACCCCTCTCTGAGGCTAGGGTAGTATGAACAAAAGGATGGCAAGGCAGTGACATACAAGTTACAACAACAAAGGAGACCAAACGTCTGCAAAATAGAAATAAAAAGATATATTCAAAACAAAGTACTGCATATCATATATAACATCAATCAAAACAATCATTTCCAAATAAATCATTATCATATGATATAAGCATAAGTATTTATAAATCCAGCCTTTTTCAAATGTACATTAAATAATTATAATATATATATATATATATCATAATAAACATCACAATAATAGATCTATGTAAACCATGGCATTAAATAATAACATCACCTCCTCAGAGACAGCTCGTTCCCCGACCAACACCAGCAGAGTGTGCAGACAGACTGACTTGGATATTCAGTCTCTGAGCTTTATACCCCCCATGGCCCCTCCCACTAGACTGGACCAACTGAATAGGGCTCAACATGATCCACAACATGTTAACTCTGCTTGGTTTGGCACTAAATACTGTCATGTATACATATATTGACATTCACATTTCCGTTGAGCTTGTAGCTCTTTTATTTGAAAGTCTTTAGTTTTCCCAAAAGTCCTTTAATCCTTTCAGGCAATCCTCCCCCTCCCTGGAAGGGGAGTTGGTTTGGCCCAATATAGAGTTCAGCTCCTTAAAGTGACAGGAACCTAATGAGAGCAGTGTGTGTGTGTGATCAGTTTGCTGCTTCTTAGTAGTCTTTGCATATCCTAACAGTGCGCGCTTACTGAAAGGTATGTACACTAGCAGCAAACAGTGACAGGGTGGGGGTCATGTTGCGGGGAGGCGGGGCTGCGGGGAGCCCCCATGAGGATCATCAGAACTCTTCGGCTCTGCGTCACAGGGAGAAGATTTTTTTTTTTTCATGTATCCCCTATCCCTTACATGGGCTACTGGCCACATGTGGCCCCCACCTAGCTTCTTAATTTTTATCTGTGCACCAGATTGAAGCATTTTCATAGCAAATTTACAATTTTTTCTGGACCCCGGGTCGGCTTCAGATAAATATGTTGCTTGGGGCCTCAAAAGGCCTAGAACCGGCACTGGTCATACGACTAAAGTGCACTCACTGTACTCACCTTTCTGTTTAATACATCGGAACAAACTGCATCTCAGAAATAATCTTGGGTGCACCCACCAATACACAAAACTAATTCCATGGGGTTCGAGACTGTCACTGTCATTTTGGACACGTGAAGAGCTCAAGAAAGAGGAATTAAGAGTGTGTCTTGATTCAACATGGTGTTGCATGTGTTTCAATCAGAGCTCATTGATTGCACTTGGGGCTGGGCATGGCCAGAGCCTTCTATTATATGGCTCTGGGCATGGCTTCCTTCCTATTCTGCAGTGGTTGTGAAAGTAACTAAGTACATTTACTCAAGTACTGCTGCACTTCAGAAGTTCAGTACAATTTTAAGGAACTTTTTACTTTACTGGACTAGGCTATTTCCATGTAGGCCTATTTAACAAGTAATTTTGTAGATTTAGATCATTATCACAAAACATGCATCAAAAGCCCTATTTTATCGAGACATCTTGTGATCTAGACATATCTAGCTATTTTTGAAAGATTGACACATTTTGAAGATCTTGGAGGTAAAGGTGAAATGGGCCATTTTGCATACTACCCTACTATAGTAGACCTTAGTGAAACTGTACCGGCGCCAGTATGTTGTAATACAGTACTTCTACAAATACTAGGCTAGCAAGTCATACTATCACAATATATAGACACTGTTGTTACTGAACAAACAAACACTGCAATGATTTATGATTACTATCAAACACTTTTTAACACTCACTATTAAAGATGAAATGTCTCCTTAAACCAGCCGGGGGAAACAAAGCTTATCCTGCCGGATTGTCTGAATCAGCAGCAGAAGAAGGAATAGAAGAAGTAGTGCGGAAGAGGAAGAGTCACGGTGACGTTAGCTTTAGCATACAAGCTAACAAGCTGTGCGTCAGTGTTGGGCTCTGTCAGTCCGCTGTTTGTTTACAAGTTGTTGTTCATTACAAACAACCCTCTGCTTACATTCTGCTGCCTGAGTGTCAACATGCCAGGTAGCTACAGTGCACACGCTACAATGCATTACGCACACTTTAAGTTACTCGTATAACGTTTCACTTTAGCTGCCTGACATGCTGTGTTGTTGACGGCCGTGTGCATTGTTTTGATGTAACAGCTGTTAGCAACTTTAGCATCATGCTATGTTTCCTTACAATCTAGGTTTGCCAACAGTGAGTGACAGTCCCTTATTTGGAAAGTAAAAGACGTGTCCCTTATTGCAGTGGTTCTCTAACTGTGGGTCGGGACCCCCCAGTGGGTCCCCACTCCCCAGATGATTAGCAAAAAAAAAGGGAGGGGGGATCAGTGTCGTGTCCTGAACCTTTAATTTGCTGATTGATTGAATAGCCTACTTTATTAACAGTTTGGGAAAAAAAGGTACAGTGGTATGATTAAAATGATACAAATGGAATGGTGCTTTGTCCGACAAAGTTTGTCGTATTCAACATTGGTTTCTCACTCAACAGTAAACAAGTGTATACAGGGTAGGCCTAACTGCACTGTGCAGTGTGTGCACATTTCTTAAGTTATAATACATTTAAGGATTTAAGGCCATTTGAATGGCTCTAAAATTAGGAGGGGGGGACCATTAGGTTACTGCATGAAAAGTAACCAACAGAACAAACTATACTATTAAAATGGGTAAACTAGAGGAATAAAGAAAATCTTACTTTTCCCTTTTAGAAAGAGGCAAATATTGTAAAAATAGCAGATCAAGCTGATTTTTCTTGTCCACCTTTTGGGATTACCGGTACATCATGGCAACCAATCCCAGTTTTATTATTGGATGAGTTTGGTTTAGTTTACTTTTTGTTATACATTGTATATGCAATGCATGCATACAGTAATGCATAAGCCATTTAAGCTAACTAGGCTAAGTTTGAACTTAGGTGTGAGGTGGTGCAACTGGCTCCAGTTATAAAAAAAAAGAAAAGAAAAATGAATGAAATTGGAATAAGTTTTGAACACAAATCATCTTCTGGGAGTATCTGACAGAAAGCATTTTCATATGTGAGTCTGCTCTGCATCTCTCTCTCTCTCTCTCTCTCTCTCTCTCTCTCTCTCTCTCTCTCTCTCTCTCTCTCTCTCTCTCTCTCTCTCTCTCTCTCTCTCTCTCTCTCTCTCTCTCTACACACACACACACACACACACACATACATTTGGGGCGTCCTTGACCTGAAAACAAACCACTGACCCCTTCGACCACCTTTAATGCCAGCAGAAGTTTGTGTGTGCCATTCCAGAACCGGCGGAGATGAGCCGCAGTCCGGAGGACCCCCGGAAGACCCCCGGCAGCACGGAGGGGGGCGGCAGCAGCATGGCGGTGGGCTCGTCGGGGGGAGGGGGAGGAGGGGAGTCGGGGGAGGGGAACGTGAACGTACGTAAGGCCGGTGGAGGAGGAGGGGAGGCCGACCCCTTTGCTGACTACATGTGGATGGAGAATGAGGAGGAGTACAACAGACAGGTGGGCAGGGCTGTCAATTGTATATTATTTATTTATTTTATTGCAAGTTTTCCTCATACAAAAGTAAATTTTCAATGATAAAAACATATAATATAACATACCACAAAACTGAACGTAAATGAAAGAGAAATAGACAAAAACATATGACTGATGGTGGTACTGCACTCAGTGGGTAGCCCCTTTCGGGACCCTCGGTTACCTTTTCTGAATTTTGGACGGCGGTAACCTAGGGTCCCTTCCAGGTTATTCCACTCTCCATAGGAATGATAGGACGCAGCTTTATCACTGTCTGACACCTGCGTGGTCGCTTGAGTGTTGATGAGATGTTTCAAAGATGCATAAAGTTGCAGTAGGAGACCACGGAAACGTGTACGAAGCGGCGTTAATCAGTGTTGCCGTTAAGTATTTTTAATCTTTTTTTGCAATTTTGCTCTGCTGAGGTTCTCTGTCGTCTTACTTCCTTGTTGACTTCCCAATGTCCCGCCTCGCACACCGCAAAACGTTGTTAACTTGTTATTAAATAGACCCACGACATAACAGCATTAAAAACATCCAGCCTGTACGCGGTCGGCCAATCAGAGGGCAGTAACTTAACTAGGACGGTCGTGCAGCTAGCCAGTCTCGATGCGGGACATGGGAAGTGAGGAAGAGAGAATTTCAGAGAAGCCAAAACTTCGCACACGTTTCCGCGGTCTCCTACTTCTACTCTATGCATCTTTGAAACATCTCATCTTCACTCAAGCGTCCACACAGGGCTCCATGAACACAGTGGTAAAGCCACTGTCCTGTTCCTATCATTCCTATGGAGAGTGGAATAACCAGGAAGGAACCCTAGCCTAGGTTACCGCCGTCCAAAATTCAGAAAAGGTAACCGAGTGTCCCAAAAGGGGCAACTCTGGGCTACACCAATGATATCACAAGCAAGCACATCACAAACAAATTTGACAGATAAAGACAAATGACACTAGGGGGCAGCACAACACCATTCATTCTACCAAGCCTTCTAAATCAGTAGTTATTTTTTGTGCCAAAGAGTCAAAGACCCCTATTTCTTATCCTTTTTTACATATGTATTTCAGAAAACTGTTGATGGATTCAGAAGGCATTTGTAGAATGGGCATCAGGTCCTAGTTAAAGTAATGTGACGTGTCTCTGCTCGCAGGTGGAAGAGGAACTGCTGGAGCAGGACTTTTTGGAACGCTGCTTCCAGGAGATGCTGGAGGAGGAGGAACACGATTGGTTCATCCCGTCACGTGACTACAGACCGGGGGCAGCGGGTCAAATACAGAACCATTTCAATGGCCTGTCGCTCGCTGATGGCAGCCCAGAAGACATAGCGGTGAGCTGGCTTTGGACTACCTAAAAGGAGTGCTTCTCAACCCCAGATGATTAGCTTATATGATTTATTTTCTCACTAAACAGTAAACAAACCAACATACAGTATCTGCATATTTCTAAAGTGACAATATAGGACTTTTATTAAGAGCGTTTTATTGTTTAAAAAAAAAGACTTACCGGTACTTAGTTGTCGATTACACAAGTATTCGACAAGCTATATTATACAGAATTGTCAAACATTGGCCAAATTGTGAAATATTACCTGTATCCTAAATACTACGTTTTTTGAAAACGTTATGTCTATATCAGTAGTTCTCAAAATGTTTCACGTCAAGGACCCCAACATTTTATGTATTCGGCCACTGACCCCCATCTCAACATATTGTGTTCCAGGGACCCCCAGAAGCAAAGATTGTAGTTAAAAATGTTTGCTTTAAAAGAAATATTCAAAGATTTGCATGCATAAAAAATTGAAAATACAATAGCAGATCTACATGCATAGTGTGGCACAAGGTGATGCACAGTGTGACGCACAATGAGCTTGTATATCTGCTTGTTTATTTGCTATGTTTGAATAGCCAAAGTATAAAATAACTCTCATTTCTCCCTTTGCAGCAGAAGAGCAACTTGAACCCGGAGGCCAGAGAGTTTGTTCCTGGAGTGAAGTACTAGGGCCAGGAACCGCGTGGCGATAGCGGCCTCATCACAGACTTGTTGGCTTACAGATCTCTCCTCTCTTTCGGTCTGAACTTCTTACCTGCTCTGTGGAGCTACAGATTATCAACTCCTCCTCTCTCCGTTCAAAACTCCGGAAATCCTAATCTGAACTGTAATATGTGTGAATTTTATCTGAATGTGTATGAATGGACCAGCTCACTGGTTAGAATGTCTGCCCTTAGATTGAGAAGTCAGGGTTTGATTCCCTGGCCAGTTCATACCAAAGACTATACAAATGAGACCCAATGCTTCCCTGCTTTAAGTCCTTGTGTGACATCCTAGTACATCATGGCTGGGGGATGTACCTCATGCTTCAGAAACAGGAGATATGTCCCTGGCCCTATGGGTCAAATGACCTTGGGAACCAAGCCCAAAGGTGTATGAATGGAACCAAATGAACCCTCAGGGTTCCTTTTGGTTCCATCCATACACTGCTATAGTTCCAGGCACGTAAGGTTCTTTTTGGGTCTGTTTGTACACTTTCAATTTACACTGATTATTTGACTTTGTAGTTTAGGGTCCCAGAGTTGTACATTGGAAACTGTGCAAATTTAAAACCAGGAGATGCTGAAATGATTGGATCCTCCCAGCGTTAAAATCAGCCTGGAACCTACCACTGTACCCAGAACTGTCTAGCCTATAGACTGGATTGGTAAGGATGGCAACATGATGTGAGATGAGGGGTGTTTATTGTATATGTATAGCAATTAACTTGTTTCCAGGATACTTCTGGGGGTCATTTTCATGTATTAGTATACCTGGGCTTTTGTGTGCTCACCACACAGTTTTTAAGTTGCTTGATTCAATGTTAATATATTGTCAAATGTTAAAGAAAGGGAAACAGACCCCATTAGGTTATGGCCTTCAATAGGTGGTCAAATGGCTCAAAATAGGACACTGAAATAAAGGACACCAAAACAATCTGGTTTAAGGGTATTGTATTCCCGTTCCCACATAATGAACATATACAACAATGATAATATTATTAATCAATTAATTGCCTCTATGCATACTGTTACATGCAATTTTGGAAAGACCTTTATAGGTGTTACCGATGATATAGTCAGGGTGCTTACAGTAATTGTGCATGTTGGCTCAATGTAAACACTGCTACGCCAGTGGGTCTCAAAGCGGCTGACCCCGTATGCCGGGTCTGTACCGAGAGTGTAGAAATGGTTCCATTTGTACAGTCCTTGAAATAAAAAGAAGAACCACTCTACACTAAATGAACAGCCTTAATTAGTATCATTAAGGAAGGGGCCCAGAAGTATAAGAGTTAGTATGTGTGCATGGAGCACATTCATACATTTGACAAGTTATAGAAAAACTGGAGGCAGAAGCAGATAATTATTTGTATTTATTTATTTATTTCTTAATGGCTACAATGATGTTTAAAGAGTTATAACATATGATATATTGTTGAGTCGGGAGGAAAACACCTAACTCCAGGTTTTTGATAATTATTTTCATAAATCAATGCCTGTTATTATGTCTGTTTTCTTCATTTTCTGAAGAAAAAAATATATTTTTCATTTCCTGAACATTTTGGATAGGTGGTTTCTCCCTGACTATTGAATCAAGCCGCTTAAAACGGATCTGGGGTGCAGACAAATGTTGTGAAAGTGAAATACCCCTTTAAGCATGGCTTGTACCACTTTGTGGTGTGACAGTGTTGCTAGATGCTGATGAGCTTGTAGATCTTCTATTTTCACCATCGTATGAAAGGGCAGTAAAGTCTTTACACACATGGAGCATAATGATTAAAAAATATGAAAATGCATTATGTATTATTTTTCCTGCATCAAAACAATTTGTAAAACTAGTTACGAAACAAATTTGTTTTATCATTGCGTTATATTCACAATGACACATTATGTGGAGGGATTTTATTTTATTTTTTACTTCATCGCAGGGAACCTTTAGTCCTTAAGGACCTTTAGTCTACCTATCTTGATGCGGTACAAATGAGGGACGCAATACATCATGTTTGCCCATCATGACACCCATTTTTCAACCTCATATCTAAATTGGTCCTTACTAATGCTCATTAAAAAGATGGCACCATTTCTGTCTACTTACGGTGTGTCTCATTGGTGTGCTGTGGAAAGTTCAGAAACCTGCCTACCAAGACAATCCGGTTGAATCAGGTTTACGTTTGAGTACTGGTTAGAGCAGTGATACTCAACCTCAGGCCCGCGGGACCATTATGACTGGCCCACCAATGAAAATCTAAAAAAAAGAAGAAAAAAAAATCTGGAAAATGAAATAAAAATAAATAAATCTGAATGAAGTTATCTTTAATTACATTATTATAAGTAATACTATTAGAGTTGTACTATTACTCGAACGAAAATAAAAGCTTGGGGGGAGATGCAATGCAAATGAAAGACATATACTGTGTATCCCTATTCCCTGACATAATTTTATAGCTAAACGGACAGAATTCTATTTTATTTGAATGATGAAACCCAGCTGCCATTAATAGTTGGAAATGGAAATGGAAATTGCGGGAAATGCGGAAATGGTGGAAATGGAAATTGTGGAAATTGCGGAAATGGAAATTGAGGAAATTGCGGAAATGGAAATTGTGGAAATTGCGGAAATGGTAATTGCGGAAATTGCTCTTCACTTATAGCTATCTATTTTCAGGTAG
This sequence comes from Protomyctophum bolini, assembly GCF_963924005.1. Classification (NCBI taxonomy): domain Eukaryota; kingdom Metazoa; phylum Chordata; class Actinopteri; order Myctophiformes; family Myctophidae; genus Protomyctophum; species Protomyctophum bolini. The sequence continues at coordinate 38,409,795 of NC_137864.1, forward strand.
ATTGTTTTATTTTACTCAGTCAGCCATATCACTACTCATTTTTTTTCATGAAAAAGGTCATAGCTGGGTAATCTATTTTCAGGCAAATTGTGTTTATTGTATTTTATTTTACTCAGCCATAACAATTTATTTTCTGTTCATGGGTCATGGACAATTGGACAGGCAGGAAGGCAGACAGCTATACTCATAGACAGACAGACAGCTACTCATGGACAATTGGGCAGGCAGGCAGACAGCTTCTCATAGACAGACAGACAGCTACTCATGGACAATTGGACAGGCAGGAAGGCAGACAGCTACTCATAGACAGGCAGACAGACAGCTACTCATGGACAATTAGGCAGGCAGGCAGGCAGGCAGACAGCTACTCATAGACAGGCAGACAGACAGCTACTCATGGACAATTAGGCAGGCAGGCAGTCAGCTACTCAGACAGGCAGACGCAGACAGCTACTCATGGACAATTGGACAGGCAGGCAGACAGACAGCTACTCATAGACAGGCAGGCAGACAGCTACTCATAGACAGGCAGACAGTAAGACAGCTACTCATTGACAGACAGACAAATAACTACTCATGGACAGACAGACAGACAGGCAGGCAGGCAGGCAAAGAGCTACTCATGTTATGTTATTATAACAGCTACTCATGTTATGTGCAATAATTTGTGCAGTTATGGAAACAGCTCTTTGTGTTTATGCAAGAAAATGTAACACATTTATTTATTTACATATTGTGTGCATGCACATTGTACTTTGATACATTTTGCGAAAATAAAGCAATTGAAAGAGAGAAGTTTTCAAGTATCATTAATGTCGTAATTTTATCTACTGGCCCCTGGCCCCTTGCCATTTTTGTAATGTGGCCCACAGGTAAATCTATTTGAGTATCCCTGGGTTAGAGCACCGTTAACCCCATTTGTGGGTCACGGACCAATTTCTATAGGTTACGGCTCCAGTACAAATATTCTTTCTTTTTAAACAAGCAAACAAATCTAAGAAAATCCGTGAATAAAGAAATACGGTAATAAAAAAAAGCCTATAGTTTGGGTATCAACCTGAAAGGTTATCTTGGTTTTGTATGAGAAATATTAATGAATGGTTTATTTTCAAACTGTTTCACTGTTACTGTTGAGAATATTATGGATTTGGAATTGCTTTGAAGAGGATCCCTTTGCTTGACATGAATGTTCTGATGTAGTCTGCTTCTAGTCCACTGTGAGATAACCTCACATTACAAATTTACAATCATAGCACTTTTGCTTCGTCATTGCTTGCATCATTTTGTGTGTTACATTGTGGCAGATGTGTTCAACCAGACAGTCACCGGAGAAGTAAAGCATTTTATATTTTCAAAGTAGTTTTGACCAGATGAAGAGCCTTGGCTCGAAACGTCGTCAATAAAAGTTATTTTGGAGCATACGAGTGTGCGGGTTCCCTTCTCTTTTCATATTTTCAAAGTAGCCCTGCGTTTTATTTTGTGTATCTTTACGAAAAGAATACAGTACATATCCAACAAGAGCATCTATAGATATGACCTGCATTGATTTCCGTGAATGCTGCCAAATACCAAAGAATGTGCTGTCATTTTACTTCATTCAGACTGAACAGTGGAATGTGAAGCCACTAAACTGTTGTGAGCCGGTACCATTACCGACACTATCCACAGGTGATTTGGAACCCGCGTTATGGGTGAGTCTTAACCGGCCACGCAGGTCTGACTAACGGATGTCTGACTTATGGGCATGATGTGGTCCTATTATAGAGCAGTGGTCCTTGAGGGGGTTCCAGGTGCATGTCTCCAGCCAAATCATGGAATTGAAATAACACACACACACACACACACACACACTCGTTTCCTGCAGGACAATGGAGCTGACATGAGTCATTCACAAGTAACATAATCAAGAATGAAACTACAATGATGATCATTGATTAACTCAGGAATTACATTTGCATAAGGCGGGAGCCCAAAAGCAGCAGGGCCAATACAGCTGAGACCCACATTATATATACTCAAATAATCCCTGGCTCATTCCATTACCTTTTCTCACCACACTTGAGGGAGCTCAACCTTTTCTAGACTAGACCCGCTGACCCTGCACGCCTACCTGCGTTGGTCTGGGTAAATACAGCCTGACGTTTGATGAACTATTTGTAGAGGTGAAGCAGCCCGTTACTGAGGCTATACATTTTCCTGTCTGTCTGATACCAAAGTCTAGAGGGAAGTACTACCTTTAGATTGAGTCCTTTCAATACCTTGGAGCAGCCGTGCCTCAGATGTGTAGGCTACATCTACAGCCCTCGCTAGAACAGACTGCTTTGTCGGCGAGAATCTGACGACTGGACAGCAGCCATCTATACAGAGGAGATTCCTGGAAGGACATATTGACTTCCTACAACTCAGGTCAGGTCACCAACCAATCTTGGCTTTTTGTAGAAAGGACATATACTGTAGGCCTACCCGTAGTTAAATACTTATTTTGTTGTAGTTAAATACTTAACTGTGACGCCATCTCCTGGATAAAACTAGTGCCAAACAGCTACCATCTCTTTAGTTTATCCTAGTGTTTTTTTCTCTCTCTCAGTCTCAGAGTGCAGACTGGAAGACACAATGGCTTCAAGTTTGACTGTTCGGGAAGAAGAGAAGCTGACCTGCCAAGTGTTTCCTTTGTCCCACCATTCCATCGGTTGGCATATCCTGCGTACTCCAGGCTTGTTCAACTTGTTTCACTTTAAGTCTGGGTATCTCAGCTGGGATGTTTATGTTGGACACAATCAACGCTGGTCAGTAGGCATGTGTTTGGAGCCTCACTGGGGGAAGCGAAACACCAGGAGTGAGACCTGGTTTATAGAGTTCTATGAGGATGCATACAGAGCTGTGTCCTCATCAGGGCTTGGATTTGACGAGGATGAGGAGACATCGGACTCTGATGAGGATGAGGAGACATCAGAATCTGATGAGGGGATATCAGAATCTAAGTGGTTGGAAGATTGGACTGTTCTTTCAGTGAATCAGAAAATCGGGAGGATCAGAGTCCAGCTGGACTGGGACAGAGGACAGTTGTCCTTCTCTGATGCTGATTCTAACACACACCTACACACCTTCACACCCACTTTCACTAACACACTCTTTCCATGCATTTATAATGGTGATTATAATGCTGATGATGATATGTCTCTGAACATGTTACAAGGGACGATGGAACAGAAGGTCCAGGATTCGCTGGAAATGTTAAAGAGGAAACTGAAGGTCTTTAATAAAGTTAAAAGGAATTATGACATAACAGAAACTCACATCAAAGTTCGGGCCAGGAACACAGAAACACAGATTAAAGAACAGTTTCAGAATCTTCATCGGTTCCTACAGGAAGAAGAGGAGGCCAGGATCACCGCTCTGCGGGAGGAAGAGGCTCAGAAGAGTCAGGAGATGAAGGAGAGGATTGAGGGTCTGAGCAGAGAAATTGAAACTCTCTCCAATGCAATCCAAGCTGCTGAGGCCCAGCTGAGATCCGACGACCACGTCTTATTCCTGCAGTACTACAAGACCACAATGGAGGGAGTCCAGCTCACCCTGCAGGACCCACCGCCTGTCTCAGGAGTGCTGATAGACGAGGCCAAACACCTGAAGAACCTGACCTTCAGAGTCTGGGACAAGATGAAGGACATTGTCTCTTACACTCCCGTCATCCTAGACCCAAACACAGCTCATCCTCGACTCATTCTGTCTGATGATCTGACCAGCGTGAGATGTGGAGAGGAGAGGCCACTTCCCGACAACCCAGAGAGGTTCGACTACTATGAACGTGTACTGGGCTCTGAGGGCTTTAACTCAGGGTCTCACAGCTGGGACGTTGAGGTTGGAGACAATACAATCTGGGAAGTAGGCGTGTGTGTGGAGTATTTCCAGAGGAAGGGATATATGAGGAGTGGATACTGGTATATATGCAGTATGGGTGAATATGCAGCAGTCAGGGCCAAATCAGGGCCTTATGAGAAGACTGTTCTCTCTGTGAATCAGAAACCCCAGAGGATCAGAGTCCAGCTGGACTGGGACAGAGGACAGCTGTCCTTCTCTGATCCTGATTCTAACACACACCTACACACCTTCACACACACCTTCACTGAGAGACTGTTTCCATTCATTTATAACTGTTATGGTCAGTCTCTGAAAATGTTACCAGGGAAGATCTGTATTACTCTAGAAAGCCACAGTTAGAATGTCTAGCGTAAAAAAAAGAAATGAAAAAAGAAACTACAGAATATATTGATCTGGTATTGATTAAGGGCTATTATTTCATGGCAGGTGATTAATTATTATTTTAAAATCGGTTGCAGTGATTATTTATTTAATGTATCATTCAGTTTCAAATTACTTTGGTATTACAGGTGATTCATATGATTATTACTGATTACATGTTTTATATTGTAGTGTTTTTTATATGGATCAGGTTTGAATCATATAGTTTCTATGTGACAGTGATGGTGTCTGCTGACATGTATTTGGTCTTATTAAAGATGATGGGAGTAAAGTGAGTCAGACGTGTTATGTGTTCAGCATTCAGCAGATCATACACTAGAAGATTTATTAGAAGTTGAAGTAAAATACTCAATCAACCCCAGTAGTTCATTAAAAATAGAATTTCTGACGGTCAAATATTAATACATTCTGTATGTCTCTGTGCTCGAGTGTAGTCACTCACATTGTGTGAAAAACCACAAAAGACCTGCATGTAAGGTGAATATTTTGAGGCAATTAAGGTAAGTTCTCATATTGTGGGCCAAACTTTGAACTACATGCAATGCATTCAAATACCTTTTGAATCACGAACAAGGCCAAAGTCTTGTGAGCATGCTAAAGTTTAAATCACGTTTCTACGAAAAAGTATGCCTGTAATGAGGCGAGGAGGATGATGGAGCTGAAGATGAATTCCCATAAATTCTTCATGAGAGGAAAAGAAATGTTAACTCAACATTACATGAGCTTGTAGTAACCTAACTTTACCACACAGGGGTGATGTTTGTTAAGCAACAGCAGCAGGCTCATTCTGTCTTGTTCCGCCGTGGTTCCGCCTTGTTTATGTTGAATTTGATAAAACATATTTTTTGGAAAAAACTAAAACAAACATGATATGCCCAGTCAATAAAATCAAATCTAATTGGGAATCAGAACTGTGAATCACCCAATCTCAGACCAATATTGGGCAAAGGCACTCAAAGCCATCAACTTCTTGTCTTAATCCAGTAAAATGTAGCCAGAATTCTGATGTTTTGGAAATGCCGAAGCTCTCACTTTTTTGGGAACACTTATTCATTACTCACTCACTGGAAAGGTAGCAAACCACAACCAACCTCATCTTGGCTACAATAATTATGTCATGCTATTCCTGATCAGGGGCTTAACTAACACAATTTTCAATACTGGGCTGGCAACCATTCATTACTTACTATAACAACTTAGACTCAATCAGACACTGGTCCACTAGAAAAACTCATCTCAGTATAAATTCCCTCTTATCCTAAAACACATTGTCCCTTTAACGGGGGCATTGGGGGTGGTTGCCCAGCAAGCATCAATTAGAGGCCAGGCCATACTGTATAATGTACAGTATGGTAACTGAACTCCACACCATTCTTGTTCTCTTTCATCTCTTCATTTAGAATTACGGACTTTTACTTGTAACAGAGTATATTACATTGCAGTATTGTCCGGGACCACCCTATATCTCACCCACCAGAGGGATGATTTGCTAAATGGGGACAACCAGTGGTGGGAATAAGTAGGCTACTCAAATTTTGTAATTAAGTGAGTATCAATACTGCACAATTATTTGAAAACGTACTAGTTACTTTGTAGATTTTGATTATTGTTACAAAACACACATAACTACTTCAGCCATGGGGCCATTTGAAAATAGCATATCTACAAGTTCAAGTTATCTACAAGCTGTTGTGTTGTGATGCTTGTAGATTTTAGCCTGCATGCATTTTATTCATTTGAAAACTTGTGAAACAGCACATTTCATGCATAAAGAGTATAGCCTAGACCCATACTTTTACTTTTGGTAGACTACTTTAAAGTTTAAATACATTTTGATGCCTATACGATTTGTAGACTACTGGACTTTTAGTGGACTGGACTTTAGTGTTTCTAAATTGCAGTATTGATACTTTTACTTAATTACAAAATTTGAGTAGCCTATTTATTCCCACCACTGGTTGTCTCCATGTAGCAAATCATCCCTCCGCTGGTGGGTGAGTTATAGTGTGGTCCCGGGCAATGGTGGGAAAAGTACTGCAATGTAATATACTCTGTTACAAGAAAAAGTCTAAATGTACTAATGTACTCTAATGTAATGTAATAAGTATTAAAAGTAAAAGTACTCATTATGCAGAATGTCCCATTTCAAAATATGAACTGTACACAAATCTATTGAAAATAGCAGATATACAAGCTCACAATGCGTTGCGATGCAATCTGCTATTTTCAAATGGCCGAAATGCATACGGTATATATAGGGCTGAAGCGGTTAATGTATGTTTTGTAATAATAATAATCAACATCTACAAAGTAACTAAAGGTTTCAAATCAATTTGTAGTAAAAGTACAATATTTGTATTGAGTAGTGGAGTAGAAGTAAAGGTATTGGAAAACTGAAAATACTCAAATAATGTACAAATACATAAACATTTGAGTAAATGTACTTAGTTACTTTACACCACTGGTCCCAGAGAACAAATCACCCCGCCCATGGTGGTCCCGGAGACAGCAGCAGTCCTGCATGCTTTAGAAATACCGACAGAGGGGAGGAGAGAACAGGAGAAATAAAGCAGGGTTCTTTGACGGGGTAGGTTATAAAACCCCACCATAAACTATCAATTCAGCCTTTTTTTTTACCACTTCTTAATAAATGGTTATGGATTAAATTTGTCGAGCCGATCGATGTGCTATTCAATGAATTGAGGAACAACGGACATTTGCCTCTTCAAATCAAAGATGGACTTAAGGAATGCTCTGCTCTCCATCGCAGTCATTGTGAGCATGTTAGACGGTATGTTCATGCACAAGGAGGTTGGCAGTTATGACTGTTGCATGATGGGCTAAGTTTATTGAGCAGAGAATGGATGTGTTTTATTTGTTATGATTAATTTATCAGCTGAAAAACTTGCTATAATTGAATAGCATATTGTTCTTCTTGGGACACTAAACTACCAAGTGAAAGCATTTGGTCTCTATTTAATAAGTCTACATGTTTTCTGGGACCACCTAGTATATAAGCTGCTTATCAGCATTTCTTTTTCATAATTTATCGACCACGATGTGCAGGACGTGGGAAGGAATCATTTACCAGGCTTTAAACCGAGCTTGGCGCAGTATAGAATCAGTTCTCAAGGTATTTGTCTAGTTTTAGTCAACAAAATATCATAAGATTTTAGTCGATGGTGTCATAATGCCTGATTTTACATTTGGTTGCATGCTGAAAATTGTTGATCTACAAGCTCACAAATGTGTCACTGCTATTTTCAGAGTGCAACCAAATAAAATAGCTTGTCTTTTAGTTCTACTGGATCTCTTCTCCCTCCCTAGTAACATTTTAGTTTATTTTGTTGACAAAATTGGCAGTAAATGTAGTCATAGTGTCATAGTAGCTTTAGTTTTAAATAGTTTTCGTCTGTGAAAACATTTTTCGTCATAGTTTTAGTCTATAAAATCAACACTGGATGGCAGGTGCTCACAGTGAAATGTGATCATGGGGGATTTTGGGTCGGCTTCAATGCTGACTCAGCCGTAGATGAGAACAAGCTTTTATGGCTCTGTCCCAAAGAGTCCTTTTTGTGAAAGAACACAGGATGCGATGAGAGACGGAGCAAACAAAGGATACTTTTCATCTCAGGTCACAAACATTAAAAGCCTCTGCTGTACCTCCATGCTCTCTGTCAAATCAGTGCTTCGCCAAACTGTAGATTGACCATTAGTGAAGTTAGTATAGGCTGCCAAAACACCACATTAATCAGGAGTGGTGACAGGGTACTAAAGTACAGGGGGAAGAAGTGTTCTTCAGTGACGTTAATGTAATGTAATTATCTATGAATCCTCATTTGTCTGTACCAGCAGACAAAGCAAGGAGACTTTGTGACAGGAACACATTCAATTGAAAGTGTCTTTTAAGACTGGGAAAAAATAATAGCATTATTTGGCTATTGAACAATAACAGATAATTTACAAGCTCATAGCACATCATTTCGTGTCACGCAACAAGCTTGTAGATCTACTATTTTAGAAAAAATCTTTGAATAATATATTATTTTCGAGTGAAAACTTTGCTAAGTCAAATCTTTGCTTCTGGGGGTCCCTGGAATTAAATATTTTGTAGCACCTCTGATATACTGTATTGTAAGGGACTGAGCAGTCAAAGCATAAGGATCACACAGGTTTTCAAACTCAGTTTGTTTTAATGTCGAAAAGTAACAAATAATTTACAAAATATTCAGCAAAACAAGTTATAAGGCCCTTAAGAGGTCAACAGAACATACATAACTCAAATGAAGCTAGGGTGTAACCAAAAAGGAAGTGAACTCAACTAATACAACAAAATGACACATGAGGGAGGCTTATATAGTGGTGGACCAAACCAATAAATACATACAGGGGCAGACAGCAATTAGAGCTAACTGGAATCACTAAGCATTTCACAATCCCCCCTATGGTCCTCTGCGAAGCTGGCTTAGTACAACAGGGCATATTGTCACTAAGCAATTCTTAACTACTGGTTGTGTTTTATGTAATATATTTAATATTAGAATGTAGAGTGAATGCAAAATGTGAGTGTTGAGTTTGAAGAGTCTTCTCTTAATGTGAAGCTGGGATCACAGAACTGTAGAAACATACATTTTTCAGGAAACTGATTTACTGTAGAAGACATTGTAGAATCAGCCTCAGGTCTTAATGGTGAGAACACTGAGACAAAGATGTATTGGTACCTTTTTCCTTCAATTCTAGTTTCTTGTTCAACAATATCTTTCAAGGCTATTTGAAATTAAGTTAATCATTCTATGAGACTGAATATTCCATTGAAAGGGTCTTTTTAAGCCACTGGTAAGAACACAAATGGGAATTTGCTTGTATTGTACACTAGAATGCTGGAGAGGTCACCCTTTAACCAACTCGCCCCGGGCCGGGCGTATAAGCAGGCGTAACTGCTCAGCCTGGTATTCCTAACTTAACCTAAGTAAATGCTTAAATGGTCAAACCTAACCTTATTCCTAACCTTAACCTCAGTAAAACGGTGCCAAAACCTAACCCTGTTCCTAAATTTAACCCCAAATATACTAACCCTAAACAAATTTCTAACCTTATTCTCAGTAATATAAAGCAAATAGGAGAATACAAGAAGTGCCCTGCACCGACCGCACACTAGTAAAACAAATTTCACGCAAATCGGTGTGCCACAAATCATAAAAGCATTAATGCGGTGAAACTTTGCACACACATTTGCACTACGTTGAGGAACAAATCCACTCTTTTACCATTCCCCTAGTATAGCGCCACCAGGAGGCTTATTTTAAATATTAGGCTACTCCCATACATTTTGTCCAAGCATCCAGGCCTGTTTCTCAAAAATGGTAATAAGTTACTTAAAAAATATATATATGTTATTTACAATTACAATTTACAATTTAGGCATTTAGCAGACGCTCTTAATCCAGAGCGACTTACATTAAGCAAGAACAAAAGCAGGGGAATACATCACATGAAAGCATTTATCATGAACCATGCGTAAGCTAAGAAAGTATTTATTACTTTACATATGATATTACTCCCTGCCAAAAGTAACTAGCTATACTTAACTTTTTTGTCTCACCCCCAGTAATTGCATCTTTTGTCCCCAAAAGTATCACACTACCCAGTTTACGCCGGACGTTTTAAGGCCCGCCCTTCTGTATCCTATAAGTCACACGCACAGACAAGTGTGCATCGTTTCTGTATGGGTCAGCCTGTAAAGCAACTCCATCCCAACCCAGTCTACAATAAACACTCAAGGCTTCAGTACCACAGCCAAGGCTTTTGGAATATAGTAGCCTAATATTATGTGAGGTAATTAGTTATATTACCGGTTACAGGAAAAAAGGTAATAACATTACTTTAAGTAATGAGTTACTTTAGTTGCTTTCCAACACTGCAAGCATCACACAAATTGATATACATATTATCTCTATAGTCAAGATCTCGGATCTGTCCGATTTGATTGACTAATTCCGAACATAATATCTGGCCCACAATAACCTACCTGACCTGGCGGAGACCTGTCCTCTCTGAAGTTTAATGTTTTTGCCCATTTGTTATCTTTAACTGTCCAAATCACAGGCCTTGCATATCCTTTGTGTTGCTTGTCTCTTTTGGCTGTAGTCTCCCATCAAGGGGAACATCAGCACAGACTGTACAAGAACCTCATGGCTGACTACAACCCTCTGGAGAGACCCATCTTTAACGACACGCACACTCTCACCGTCCACTTCAGCCTCAGCCTCATGCAGATCATGGACGTGGTGGGTCAAATTAACCCATTTTGGACTGAGGCCGATTCTACAAATATCTTCTAAAGTCGTTATCAAACCCCCAAGATTATCTGTATTTGGCCCCCCCCAGAAGCAACGATTTGAGTTAAAAACGTTCACTCTGAAAGAATATATATTGAAAGATTTGTGCCACATTTTCACAGTTTTTCAAAAATAGTAGACCTAAAAGCTTGTAGCGAGCCACTCGGTGGCGCGCTATGAGCTTGTAGATCTGCTATTTTTCAAAAACTAAATTATAACATAATGTTTAAAACACAAAGGGGTTCCCGCCCAAAATGGGTTAACACCAGTGGTGGAAAGTAACTAAGTACATTTACTCAAGTACTGCACTTAAGTACAATTTAGATTTAGATTATTATTATGTTTTATACTTTACTGGAGTATTTCCAAACTTCTACTCCACTACATCTCAGAGGCAAATATTGTACTTTTGCTCCACAACAATTATCAATTATTTGAAAACTTTACTTACTAATTACTTTCGATAGATATTGATTATGATTACAAATCATACATTAGCCACTTCAGCCCTATACTGTATACTTCAGAATGTGACACATTATGGGCTTGTATATCTGATATTTTCAAAAGATTGTTATGCATTTTTAAATGTGACATTCATGCATAATGAGTACTTTTGTAGTTTACTCAAGTAAATTGTGATTTGTGGACCTTTTCTAAAGGGGTATTTCAGTATTGGTACAGTACTTTCACTTAAGTAAATTTGAGTACTTTCAGTACACCACTGGATAGAGTTGGAAAGAATACTAAGGCCTCACTCACACCTTTACAACAGACTGATGTATGCTTGTTGTATACAAAGGGTGTGATTTAAACATAGATTATTTTACCTACACAAACACAGAATGTTTATCTCAGCCATTCTATTGTTCTTGTTCAGCACAACTGAGCTTTCCATTTGAATCGGTGGAGTCGGTCCATGAGTAGACATTAATCTTGGCATTTAAACTGTTCTGTTTAAATGGCTGCCATGAATATGTCTTACAGGCAATATGATCAGTTATCTGGAGACTGCAATGTCATGAAGTAAGATAACGACTATATTTGTCTAATGCGCTTTTTCTCAAACAGGATGAGAAGAACCAGGTTTTGACAACTAACATATGGCTACAGTTGGTAAGACATTTCTACATCATATGGGGGGGGGGTGTACATTTTGTCAGACTGCTGACAGAACACTATGTGGGAGATACGTAGTGGACAGCAAGTGGGAGTATGAATAAGAAGAGAAAGGTAGTAAAATATGCTAATATAACATGATTTGTAATCATAATCAATATCTATCGAAGGTAATTAGTAAGTAAAATTGGCTAATATAGCAACATACGTTTTTCTGAAATCTGTTGATCTGATTTGGAAGGCATTTTTTAGAATTGGCCACAGGTCTAAATCATCCAGCATCAGAAATGGTTAAACTAATCAGAATGGTTTAGCTTTACGGTTGATATGATAGGCATATTACGTTACAGTTTGTCTCTCTACCCCTTCAGTACTGGAATGATTATTACCTCCAGTGGAACGCATCCGACTACCCCGGTGTTTCCAAAGTGAGGTTCCCTGATCATCTCATCTGGAAGCCAGACATCCTGCTCTATAACAGGTACAGTACGGCAGGTATAGGTACAGTACGAGTCTACCGGAGTGACATTCTTCTGCCTATACTGTACAGACACCATACGTCATGTCCTAGCATGAGCAAATATGGGAAGGGGATCAACGTCACGTGATTCCTTGTTTGACCCCGCAGAAACTCTGATGTGTGTCTCAAAGAATATGATTATTATTGGCATAATCGTGGAAAGTTTTAAATATTTGGCGGTGCCATCTTTCACTGTATTGGTGGTTGATGCAATTGCAATCACCTGCAGTACAATAATTCACCATGTGTTGCACTATGAAATAAACTCATGAAATGTAACAACTTATATGTTTCCTAATATGAGGTGTATAGCCTACAGTGCGAGTACAGTAACCTACAGCAGTGGTGCTCAACCTTTTCAGGCTTGACATTTTTAATTGCATAATTCCAAATCAATTTATTTGAAAGAATTAAGTTAATTTAGGGTTGGATCAGACTTTGAAGATGCTATACCTTTGGTTGCTTTGTAGGCCAACATCAGTGTTTTGTATTCAGTGCGGGCAGTAACTGGGAGCCAGTGGAGGGACCAAGTATTCTGACGTATTCTGGGTCAATTGGAGAGGCTTAAGTGCACATGCAGGAAGGCCAGTAAAGAGAGAGTTACACACTAATCAAGTTTTGATTTATGATATGTCTGGATGAGGAGCTGGGCTCACTCCTGGGTGAGGAAGGGTCTAAATCCTTTGAATGTTACATGTAAACCTATAGGATTGAGTGCCTTGAATGAGATAGCATGTTACAGATTCCAGATAATTATTGATCTAGCATCCTATAGTGTTTTATATAGTATGCATTTTATCTATTATCTTGTCCTCACTTACTGTAAAATACTCTAGATTAATAACGTCTGCTAAATGTAAATTGTAATCTAGAAATTGCATGCATGGCTTGCTACTCTTGAAGAGTATACTGTAGCAATAGTAGAGAAGCATCAATGGAAGAGACAATACCGCTGTGTTTTCCTGTTTTAATAACTCTTTAGACTTGACACAGCACCAATGTGTGGTGCTGTTCTTTCAGCTACATTATGATTTCAACCTCTTGGGGTTCCATTATTAGAGTGCGAAGCAGTAACAAAAGGTATAGCTTCTTCTGAATATAAGGCAAGTTCTCTTGGGATTTTCTGGCGCGCCTCTAGAATCTGTTGCTTAGGCGTGCCATTGTGCATAACCTAGCAAAAATAATGAGACGAGGAAAAACATGTATATAATTTTAATATAACAGCCATGTATTTCTCTTGTGTTTTGTGGCCAGTCTGAATTCATGTGGGAGTTGTGATAGGTTGTTCAAATAGGTCCATGGATGATCGATTATTATTTAAAACACATTTGCATTCAAAGCACCACAATGGAAATAAGCTCTATCTTTGTTTTGTGCAATGTATATGCATTTTTGTCAATATATAAACACACTCGTGTGAAGAGAGGGGCGCTTTATCTTCATACATCATCACATTCCGGCCAATCACAATCAGATCATCACTATGGGGCACAGACACACAAAGCTTGGCATAGGAGAGGCTAGCGCCCCTCAAAGATTATAAATCAACCAATCAATCATAACTCCTTCATATGTATACCAGTTGTTAATGAAGTAATTCATGTTGTCCACAGTGCAGATGAGAGGTTTGATCCTACTTTCCACACCAACATTTTGGTCAACTCCTCTGGATATTGCTCCTACTTACCTCCAGGTAAGCCTACAGAATTTAATTCAGAACAGTTGTGCCAGAAGCAGTTTTGAAGTCCCTAGTCAACAATCCACAAAATATGATGTGAGCGGCAGGGACCCTATAGTCAACAATCCACAGGGGTAAATGGTCATGTAAATAGCGTGCAGAAATAGTGATGCAGTGCAAAGTAAGTATAGGATACCAGGTGATCATCAAACCTAGAATCTGACTGTCAAAACAACATGCTGCCTAACTAACATATATCTATATAGAGTTTGTGGACGATCCATCTCCAACCGCTTATCCGGAATCAGGTCGCGGGGGTAACAGTTGCAACAGAGATTTCCAGTCTTTCCATGCTCTTTACAGAGCATCAATTAACAACTTCATCCTGGGGAATCCCGATATCATCCCCCCTTTTGGTCCTTGGTCTGCCACAAGGTCTCCTCCCAGTAGGACGAGCAGCGAGGACCTCGGGAGGCATCTGTACTGAGCCTTAACAACCTAAACTGGCTCCTTTCCAAGTAAAGGAGCAGAGGTTATACTCTGACCACCTGTCTGAGAAAACTCATTACAGCCGCTTGTATCCAAAACTTTATTATTTCGGTCATGACCCACACTTCATGACCTTACTGCAGGTGAGAGTAGGAACAAAGATTGCTCGGCATATCGCAGTAAATGTCTAAATAGAATGTAAATAGAATCACTAGCATCCATCAAAATTATATAGGCAGGCAAAAGTAAGTAATACAAAGAACAAGGAGTGCTCCTGTGAGTTAGATTGTGAATAATGACGAACCTTTTCAGACTGCGGTAGAAAAAGTCTGCAGTCCTGAGAGTTGTCCAAGTAGTTTTGCCTTTGTCTTATAATGCTAATGGTTTGGGCACATTTTCAGTATGCTGCTTAGATAATGCTATAATCAATTATAACTTTTTTTGTCCTGAAAGCAGCACATAATACTGTGTCATCAAATTCTCCTAATGCCTTCTACTCTTCATGGCAATAAAGAGCAGTAAAAAGTGCTGTGGTGGGATAAGAACAATGTGGAACAGTGGAAGTGCAGGGAAGAAAAAAAAGTGTGCTCTTCTATTCCATGCTAGAAGGCTTTCTTACCCTTTATTGTACCTGGACCAAAGAGGTCCAGGTGTTATTTTGTGCAAAAGCGCATTATTGGCTATTTCCCCTACTATAAGCCCTCAATGCATTGCATTGCATTGAATTGAATGGGCTGTACAAATTAACACCTGGACCTCTTTGGTGGAGAGTGGAGACGTAACAACTACAAATATAGGTAATTCTCTAGTAGTAGTTGAGTAAAAAATAAACAGCAAAGACGTCACTGATTCTACAGGGTGCTATTACCCTGGTATGTGGGGTTTTGTCTCCTCATCATCCAGGCATCATTGATGATATTCATTCATACTTGACACAGCCCGTTTCTGAAGAAAATGTAATTAATTCTGCCGCAAAAGTTTTAAAACCACCGTTCAAATTTACAAATTAATGTCACTACTAAAATGCGTCCCGCTCTGTCAAGACAACAAGCGATGGGCAACAAAAGGGAGAGAGCCCACTGCACAGCACCACCGAAACATGTGAAGAAGTCCTGGGTTTTTGTGAGAGATCTCTCAGGGAACCAGCTCCTGCTGGTTGCAGCTACCAAGAGGTTTTCATACCCATGTGGCACGAGCCGACGTGAAGCTGATGTTGAAGTATGTTGTGGCAGCAGTCCGGAAATATAGTCTTTGGGTTGTTTGACTCGTTTCTAGCATTTATTCACAATCCATTCCGGGTCTAGTCAGTCGCGGGCGTGTGCATGACACAAGCACGCGCGCAACAATTGCACGGGACCGCGCCCAAGTAAATACGCTTGCGTTGTCGCCCCCTCAACTTCGCCACGCGTGCAAAAACAAATGCACGCCTTTTATTGAAAATGAATATCAGCCTACCAGAGCCTCCTGGTAGGCCAGTGGTTCAGTAGACCTACAGTACTGTCTACTGAACCATGGCTATGGGATGACAACCGTGATAAAGATAGGATGATTGATAACGTGAAGATCGGCTGGCTAGTTACACCAATGCAACTAAGAGATTCAAATAGAAGTCAATGATAAACAAATTAAAACAAATAATCTAACAGACAACATCACCCATGCAACCCTGAGCATTATGTGATGTAGCAACGCCTTCCCAAGGCCCTAGTGACCCGCCACTCCTCATATAGCCAGGACATTTAAAGATTTAAGTTTAAAGATCTATGACTCTTTAACGCGCGCGCGCGCGCACACACACACACACACACACACACACACACACACACACACACACACACACACACACACACACACACACACACACAAGCAATATATCTGAACACGGATGCACATACGTTCACAATTAACTCAGTTGCTTCCTGTTGCTCCATTTCTCCTTACCATGCAGAAACACATCCCGCACTCGATCAATAACATTAATAGCTTAATCACGGCCTGGATAAGTGAATATCCTCTGGATTGATCGCAGCATTGCCAACCAATTGCTTCTTAACCTTCCAACAAAATGAATTCCCATGAATGCCAAGCCATTGACGTAAAGAATAAGTGGGTCACTGACCTTAGTGACCTATACTGTACTGTATAATGACATGCAGAATGACTGAAAGCAACTCAGGTTGTATTAAATGAATTACGACACGTGCTCTGCCATCTGTCTGATCGTATCTCCATTGCAGTGAATGACCGCCTGCCTGGTCTTTCTCTCACCAATGAAAATTGCAGACGAAAAATTACTACTGAAAAGAAACTACCTTTTTTCACTAAAGAAAACTAAATAAAAACTAAGCCATGATGACTAAAACTAAGACTAAATATATAGACAATAGACAAATATGCTATACAAATAAAAACTAGACTCAAATGTTAGCAAGGGACTAGCCTGAGCTAACGCTAGACATTTCTGGCCTAGATGGGAGGGCCGCTGCTCAGAAAAACGCGCACCCTGATTAGTTCACCGTTCTGTCCGTCAACCCCGGTCTCTCCCCCCCCCCGCCCCCCAGTGCAGCACTGTTATTGTGTCGACCAGAAGCAGAAACCACGTGGTTGCTGGAGTATACTATTCTAACAGACTGTCAAAGTTATTTCCACAGTCGGCACACGTTGGTTTTTTTCTTAGGCGGTGTGGTGGGTTCTTCAGCCATTCTCCTCATTTTCCTCGCATAGCCTCGTTTGAATTTCACTGGTAATAATTTCCTCACAGTGTTATTTTGAGGGGTGCACACCGCTCAGAGCCCTGACGTCACATCATTTGGAGCGATCCCACTTTTAGACCAATGCAGCCCATGTGCAAATCCAGGCTTTCATTTTTCGCGCAGACGAAATGAAAGCCTGGGTATCGAGGCTAGCAAGGGACTAGTGGAGAAGAGATCCAGTAAAGACAAGTCATTTTATGTTTGGTTGCGCTTAAGGGTGGAAATATACAAGCGCAACACGTCGCCTTTAAAGGGTCCCTGAGGGCAAATGGCCCATTGGCTAATTTGGCCATGCCCCCAGGGGGGTTATTATTTGCAGTTTCTTCAGTCTAATTTGAATTCTGGACTGGTGCAGACCATTGCAACAATATATAAAAGCCTGCTGCATATAGCCACCCGGTTCCTTTTAAACGCCCGGAGTACAAAGTGATTTTGCGTATTCAACGCCCGGGGCTACTATTTGGAACCACTGTTCATGGTCGAAGTGTCATATAGCAGTTCCCTTGTTGATCAGACTTTCAGCCTTTTCATGTTCCACCTCCTCCTCCTCCGACCTACAGGGATCTTCAAGAGCAGCTGCTACATCGACGTGCGCTGGTTCCCCTTCGACGTCCAAAGGTGTGACCTGAAGTTTGGTTCCTGGACATATGGGGGCTGGTCCCTGGACCTGCAGATGGTAGAGGCAGATATCACTGGCTACATCGCCAACGGAGAGTGGGACCTTGTGGGTAAGAGGACATGATGAGCTAGAAATGGGTTAAGTTAAGAAATTGTACAGCAGAGTGCTGTTCACAAGTATAATAACTGAATAATGTTTTAGTAGTTTGTTGCTTGAGCATAGGATTTTCTCTTAAATTTCTTTTTCTTTTTTCTTTTTCTTTTTTTTTCATTTTTTGCTATTTTGCTTCCTAAGCATGTTTTCTTTCAAACTAAAGCAAAATACACATTAAAAATACAGATTTAGATGTTCATTTTGATAGTTTATTTTAGCCAATGTCAGCTAGTTTTTCTGGGTGAAAATCCACCATCTCTATTTTCATGATTGGTTGTTGGTACAAAGGAAGTGACCATATTTGGATCAGACTACAGTCAGCTCGAGGTCCAGACCTTTCCAATGATATATGCCATTATAAGGTTTGGATGAGATATTCTGTCTCAAAATAGTGGCTTCAAATAAAACGTTTTGGAATTTTACAATACAAATCTTTAAAGGCAAAATTAAATTATAATTTTGAGCCTGGCTTTATCGATCTTCAGATTTATCGTCCCGAAATGTATGCAAATTAGCGCATATAATGCCTAATTTGCACATTTAAACATATAATTTCAGAAAACTTGTAATACAAAAAATCTTAGTTTTAATATAAGTAATCAACTGGAGAAGTTTCATTGTGATAGCTATTATTTAACTTTTTTTCCCTATTCACCTGGGGTGTCTCGCCTTACTTCACTCTTAAAGTCATATACAGTCATATACTGTACAGCCAATTAAACTTAAAAAAAAAAAAAATCTTTCACTGGTATATTTTTCAAAATATGCACCTCCATTTCTCCCAGTTTAGTGTTACCCAGTTTCCAGTTTCCAGTTGGCTGATCAATCAGCCAAAAGATCTCAGCATGTCAAGGATTATTGCTGTGTTGATTCTATCATTGTCTTTGTGACTAAATAAGGCTGTGGTTATTCTGTCATGAAGGACACTGATCTGAACCATTATATTCAGATTTGATATAGATTTGTTTTGCTTTCCACTGCAACAACAGCACTTAGCTGTCATCGTCTCCTCCACAGAATAAAGTTAACCAAGTTCACTCCATAACTGCAGTGTTAATTTCGTCGACTAGAACTATGACAAATATATTTGTCGATTTTTTCACTGACAAAAACGAAATAAAAACGAAATGAAAACTAAGCTATTGAGTATTGACTATAATATATTTTCAATTTCAGGGAGGGACAATAGTGGAAAAGTAGATCCAGTATAGATCTAAGAAAAGTCTTTTTCTGTTTGATGGCGCTCAGTTAAGCTCTGACAATAGATCTACAAGCTCATAACGTGTCGCACTGTAATGCGCATGTAGACCAAGTGCAAAATCAACTGTAGATTTAAAAAACTAGACTAAAACTAAAACATTTCAGATGACTAAAATATGACTAAAACAAAATTTGCCGTCCAAATCAACACTTGTATTTTGGTTTTGTGTGACACAACAGGGGTTCCTGGGCGGAGGAAAGAGAGTTTCTACGAGTGCTGCAAGGAGCCCTACCCTGACGTGACCTTCACCATCGTGATGCGCAGGCACGTGCACTCATAGACATCAAAGGGGGCTTCACGTGCACTCATAGGCATCAAAGGGGGCTTCACGTGCACTCATAGGGGGCTTCATGTGCACTCTAGACATCAAAGGGGGCTTAGGTGTGTCTGTATTATCTGTAAATGGGATTTTTACTCGAGCTGTGACCCATAAAAATTGGTCTGTGACCCACAAATGGGTTCCGACCCACTATTTGGGAAACAATGCTCCAGACCATGAATACAACATTTACCATGGTGCAAGAACTACATATGGCCCTTCTTTCCTTTCCATGCCATATACCTGAAGGCAGCATTCAGGAGAACTGCCTTTTTTCCAAACTCTACTGAACTTTAACAGCATCTTGGGTTGAAAGAATAATCCTCTGTATAGAAGTCCATGTTGTACGCCACATCTACAACAAGGTTATAATAGTTTTGGATTTTTCAGTTTGGTTAGTTTAGCCTTTTTTTCTAATTCAGTTTTAGAGCAGGTTTGCTAGTTTTAATTAGTTAAATGTTTTTGTGACAATGCTTAGTTTAGTTTTTAGTAGTTTTAGTTTTAGTGTTTATTTTATTTTTCATACTTTGGGTGCAGGTCAGAGGTCAGAGTAAGTAGGCCTATAAACATGCAGATACTGTTGGTAACGAGCATTTTGCCTCTAATTTCAGTTAATTTGTTAGTTTTGTAGGTTGTATTTTTTTCTTCCAATTTTAGCTTTCCTTATTTCTTTACTTCTCGTCAACTATAACATTGTCTGCACGTCCCTGATGTGTAGGAGGACTCTGTACTACGGCCTGAACCTTCTGCTGCCCTGTGTGCTCATCTCCACCCTGGCTCTGCTGGTGTTCCTGCTGCCTGCCGACTCTGGAGAGAAGATCTCACTGGGTGAGCTGGAGCTTATGCACGCACACACACAGTGTTGTTGTAATTATAGAATGTTACATAATTATTCATGGAACAAAATGTTTTATTTTACCATGCTGCTTCATTTGGACTTGTGTCATACCTTGTGTTCAATAACGTCTCTAACTTCGTAGCCTGTGTTATGGCTACTGAAAGTGTCTGAAAGATCTATACTTTGATACGTTGGGGCCGGCAGTGGCTCTGGAGTTAAAGCTGGGACTGGAAGGTTCCCAGTTGGATCACGGGCTCCCCAGAGTTAGTGTCGAAGTGTCCTTAAGACTCTAATTGCTCCTGATGTGCAGGTTGGTGCCTTGCATGGTTCCCTCTGCCATCGGAGTGTGAATGTGTGTGTGTGTGTGTGTGTGTGTGTGTGTGTGTGTGTGTGTGTGTGCGCCTTGGCGCTATATACTGTATATGCACCATTTATTTGATATCATGTAGGCTACATATAGCAGCTTACATTATATCAAACTATAGTTAGAACTTGTCACACATGGTTGAGAATAGCCTATTTGATAAACTCATTGATTGACAGACTGCAGATTGCATATATTGTGAAAAGAGCATCCAGGTTTGCTTGTAGAAGGGCTTGTAGTTGTAGAAGGGTATTTTTGGTGAATGTTTCCCAATCTCCACAGAGGTTCAAGTAGTTAAACACCAAGTATAAAATGTATTTTCAATCTGTCCTAATGGAAACTGATATTCTCTCGAGTTTTCCATGTGACACATATTTGTATCTTTGGAGGAAAGATTTACATAATTACATACCGTTAATATGACAAAAGCTGCTATAAAGTAACAATGTAATTCAGTTGTGCCGTGTGCCATGAAAAGGTTATTTACAGGGATGACCTGAGACAGATGTTTGAGAAACACTGGCCTATAGGTATTACAGTATTATGTGTTTTCTCCCCTAGGTATAACTGTCCTACTGTCCTTGACTGTCTTCATGCTGCTGGTTGCAGAGATTATGCCCGCCACCTCAGACTCTGTTCCTCTAATAGGTAAGATCATGCCCGCCACCGCCGATAATATATTTCCACACTCACTCCAGAGGGCCTCTATATTTCCACACTCACTCCAGAGTCCAGAGGGCCACTATATTTCCACACTCACTCCAGAGTCCAGAGGGCCTCTATATTTCCACACTCACTCCAGAGGGCCTCTATATTTCCACACTGACTCCAGAGGGCCTCTATATTTCCACACTCACTCCAGAGGGCCTCTATATTTCCACACTCACTCCAGGGCCACATTGCATTGCCATTTTGGGCTTATAGGTCTGATAGTTTTGCTTTTTTTTAATTGCAATTGAGATTTTCTTTTTCATATTTTATGCTATTTTTAATTTGTTATCCTGAAAAGTAACATTTGTATTTAACCCACTTATCTCCCAGACTCCTTCCCTAGGAGTTTGAATGAATGTAGAATTATGTGCAGGATGTAATTTATATATAGATGCGTGGGGACTTAATTTAAAACCTGAACATGATTACCCTTCCCTGTGCCAATGTTGGCACCCGTACATAAGGTTGTTGGCACCCGTACATAAGGTTGCCTAGCCCTGCAAGAGGAGTCCAAGTGCTTGGTCAGTGATGAGAAGTACCTCTGGACCGGGTGTTACTCATTAGAAACTCGACTATCGCTGTGATCTGAAGTATAACATTTATTTCATGGGCTAGACTAGGGGTGGTGGAGAGAGTGATATAGGGTCACTGCATTTCCACATACTCACTCTAGACTAGAGGGCCTGTTGTGTAGGCTATATATTATATACACGGCATCACTCAAATAGCTCATAATGTTAACAAATGTTGTTTTCACTGCATCTTCCCTGTGTTTTATTATGTTCTCTTTCAGCGGAATACTTTGCCACCACGATGGTCATCGTTGGTCTTTCAGTGATAGCAACTGTCCTGGTCCTGCAATTCCATCACCATGACCCTGATGGAGGCAAGATGCCAAAGTGGGTGAGTGTCATTCCATCGTAAACCATTATCTCAGATTAGCAAACCCCATGCACAATTTCAATAGTTTAATGGCCAAGAACTGGAGTAAGTGCATTCAAATTGAATACCCCATAGGCATGTTGCCTTTGATAAATCAATTTCTAGTAGTAGCCTCCAGTATATCAATCAAATTATACTTCAAAGATTGTTTTTTTTGTGTCACTGTCCAGTTTTGTATTCACATAAATGAATGCTATTGAACACCCTTTATGTCTGTGTGTTGGTTATAAGACATATTGAACCAATGTATTAAAAAATGCTTCGCAAATTTAGTTTTAATTATATAGTTTTGGAGTAAAAATGAATGTACTTTTAGTCATGTTTTTGTCATCTGAAATGTTTGTTTTAGTCTTTTATTTGACTAAATAATAATATTGTATGATTTTAGTCGACTTGATGCCATCGTAATAGCTGACTAAACTTACATGCTGAAAATAGCAGATCTACATGGTCACAACGCGCCACAGCGTAACACGTTGTGAGCTTGTAGATCTGCTATTTTCAGTGCACCCGATCACAACTAAACATAAAATGACTTAGCTCTCCACTAGTCCCTCCCTTTAGTCTAGTTTTAATTTGTTGACAAAATTGTCAATATATTTAGTCTTAGTTTTGGTCATCATCGCTTAAGTTCATTTATTTTTCGTCAGGGAAAAAAGGTTAAAAAAAAAGGTATAGTCAACGAAAGTTTTTGCGTCATAATTTTAGTCAAAGAAAATGTTCTGTTACTGTCTCAATAGACCCGGGTCATTCTGCTCAACTGGTGCGCCTGGTTCCTACGGATGAAACGCCCCGGAGAGGCCCGGGTCCGGGTGTGCTCACACAGCAGTCTGAGCAGCATGGACCTCAACCAAGGTTAGGATACTTTGGGATTTTAGGATAGTTTAGTTTAAAGATCGAGTGCTGTGACTTTTTTCCACCCTAAAACATGATCATCAGGTAACCTATTATATAAGGAGGAAGATTTGTTTTCTTCAAAAAAGTGTACAGTATTTGTTAAAATGTAATTTTAACAAATACTGTCCCTGGAACAACACATTTTCAGATTGGGGTCGGCGGCCAAACACATATAATTTCAGGGGTCCTTGACATGAAAAAGGTGGAGCATCACTGAGATAGAAACATAGGTTTTTCAGAAAACGTTTAGGATTAAGATGATTTCTTTTTAGAATCGGCCTCAGTCCTAAATGGGTTCAAATCAGTGGCCGAGACTCCGGGGGTGCCTGGTAGCTGAAACACCCACGGTTAAAATAATAAGCCAATATGCACCCACCGTCCCACGTATTATGAAGACTGAATTTCGCCTCCCTTTCCCCTCCCCCTGCTCAAAATGTCACGTATAAGTCACACACCTTTACGGGGGCGTTTGGGCAAGAGGTGTTGGGCCGCCCAGCGTGGGCATTCAAATGCTAATAAGGTGGCTTTTGTTCTGCTGCCAGGACTTTGAGCACTCACGATCATTATTGAAACATGACGGCCCTGGTTCAAATGCATGCTGTAGACTAGATCCTTTAACTATAATAACCCTGAGCTCAACGTTGCAGCTAGCAGCACGTCGCCTGCTGTGTCACCCCACTCCACCAACGGCACCAACATGCTGTACATCGACTACCGCAGTCTGGAGAGCATGCCCTGCTCAACCGCCTCCACCTCCCCGGACTCAGGAGTCCTCAGCGCAGCGGGGCGGCTGCTCGCCCGGGGAGGTGAGCAGAGGTGGAAAAAGTACTTAAGTAAAAGTATCAATACTGCAATGTAGACTTACTGTTAGAAGTAAAAGTACGGAATTCGTACGTAAAAGTGCAAAAGTGTATCGGAATAACATTTCACTTAAATGTATACCACAAGTAAAAGTACCGTAGTCATTATGCAGAATGTCCCGTTTCAAATGCATACAAATCTTTTGGAAATAGCAGATCTATGAGCTCACAATTCGTTGCATCGTGATGCATTGTGAACTTATAGATCTGCTATTTTCAAATGGTCGAAATGTATGGTTAATGTAGGTTTTGTGATAATAATCTAAATCTGCATCCCGCCATGTGTGCTGGGTTTTAGGCTCGTTTGCCTTGTCACAGAAGGCCCTTTGGAACAAACACATCTGCACGTCTTTGGTCATTATGGAAGACAGATATAAAAAATATATAATTTCCGAGCGATCAAAATAAGCCATTTAGTCTACGACCCAGCTCGCACAGTCAGAGCTGTTTCTGTGCTTTGGATGTTGTCGTGTCATTTTTCAACAGTACCACTTATTGGATACAATAATTGAATAATTGGATACAATAACATCCAGTTAAGGTAAGAAACGTGCAGGACTTGAGCACAATAAATTATTTAGTTACTTTCCACAACTGCAGGCGAGGAGGAGGTACTGCTCCCCGTGGGTCAGTGTTCCGCCGTGGGGAGTTTGGAGACAGAAGTGGCCAAGATCCTGGAGGAGGTGCGCTACATCGCCAAGCGCTTCCGTGACCAGGACGAGGAAGAGAGTGTGTGCAACGAGTGGAAGTTCGCTGCATCCGTCATCGACCGGCTCTGTCTGATGGCTTTCTCTCTGTTCACCATCCTCTGCACCATCGGAATCCTCATGTCGGCGCCCAACTTTGTGGAGGCTATCTCCAAAGACTTCTTCGCCTCTTAGGTTTACGTCAACGATAAGAAAATGTGCTACAAGCAAAGAAAATAACAGTAGACTCATTCATACCCTACCCAGGAGGGGCGCATGTGTTTGGTCCGATATACTAAGAGTCCCCTCACAGGGAAGCCAAGGGTGTGTTTTAACCTGCAACGCATGTCGGGAGCCACAAATGAGTCTTAACCGGCCACACCTGTGTCTTAACCAGCAACGCATGTCGGGTGCCACGGTTGAGTCTTAACCAGCCACGCATGTGTCTGAAATTGAATAATGCCTCTCGGACAGTTACGTCGGACCAACATATGCGCCCCACCAGGAGACATGTGTCCCCCAAGCCCCAACCACGTGGGAAACATACTCACATCAAGTAAAAGTATCAATACTGCAATGTAGAAGTGCTGTACAGTTAGACATACTAACAGTCCAACAGGCATTAGTTGATAACACTGTCGCTCCCGACATGCATGGCCGGTTTCAACTAACACGTGCTGTCTGTGCTGCACTGACATCATAGGAGGGTGTCAAACTCACTGTAAACAACAGAATGGAGATAAGCAGATTGAGCTCCTGTAAAACACTCCAAATATTGAGGTATTCCAATCAGCTGAATTTAGCCTGAATGTGTAGAAGAGAAACAGAAGAATGATGAATTTTAACACATACCGTAGTAGGCTTTATGGGTCCCATGGGTGTGTGTGTGTGTGTGTGTGGTTGGTTTGGTTGGATACTAATTGTTGTTCTCTGTCCCTGTGTAGGAGGAGAGGGACAGCCTGCTGAGGTGTGTCTTGGGGATTGACACACCTGGTCCCAATTATCCCTTTGGGTATAAAAGCAAGCTGGCCGAGGCCATTCTCTCTCTCTCCCCTGCACAGGTCACACTGCCTGTTTGGTTTTGTTTGTAGTAGTTCAGTTGCTTTCTGCACTTGCACATACAGTCCATGTTCACACAGCCACACACACTTTACACTACTGATGTCACTGACCATTCACACCTCATACATTTTGCACCGTTCATGCCTTTTTTTTTTTAGTTATAAATAAAATAATGTTAAGTTTAATCTTGTGTGTCGTCTACCTTTTTGTCATGATGTGAGCCAGTTCAAGACCATACATACATACATACATAGCTGCGAATAGGAGTGGCTATATCACCACTCAAAAAGAGGATAATTTCATCCAAGAAGGGACTGACCTCACACTCAGAATAGTATATAATAGGCTAAATGTACCAGGTTGCTTCTCGCAACACCAGCAGAGGTCAGTGTTCTTCAATTTATGTTTAGCCATTTTACCTTTACTAATAAGCCAGACCGTGATATTAGTCTGGCTTATTAGCCAGGCTAACATGTAGCACAATACCATCTATTTATTAGCTTATAGGTAAATAACTGTGCTTCTAGTGAGGAAGTATACCATGATGCAATATTGTCTTGCCATATGTTATCTGTATTAAGTACCCCTAAATCCTGCTCCCAGCATAGTTTAAGACCCTCAAGCCTTTCCCTCATGTAGTCATAAAACATTGTAGCCCCACCATTAGATTTCCAGACCTTGTGAAATAATGTGTGAATCCCTGTCAGATATTCTGGCTCTGTTTAAACCACTGTTTTAATACAATGTCTTAACTGTATATTTTTCCACCATTCAATTTCCGTATCAGGTAGACTATATTTGACCTTTAATTGATCAAATGATGTAGAAAACAGAATTAATACAATACATTTTCGGAAGACATTAGTTTGTTTTTCTTTAATCTTTGAGTTTTCCTGTGAGCACAGTTGTAAGAGTTTAAATTCTGATGGTTATAAATGATAACTTCAGTTTGAACATGTTTAAATACATATGGCAGTAGAGTGCTATTTGGTCAACAGTAATTAATTCTGTACTGTCCATATGGAGCGTTTCTTGAGTGTACAGGGTTTGATGAGGTCAGATCAACATGTCAAAACAGGTCAGCTCATATATGGAGATCCAAGGGTGGCAGAATTATCTTGAGTGTACAAGGTTTGATGAGGGCTCAGGTAGGGCCGGGCCTTAATTCTCGGGCTTGTTGAGAACTCTAGTTTTCGCCGGCTGCCGGGCGTGGCTGTCAAAAGGGAGACATCGAAGAGGAAGGATGAGTGGGGTAGGATCAACATATGGAATGTCAGAACAGGTCAGCTCCATAGATCTAAGGGTTTGAGGTTTGAGGTTAGATGTAGAGTTGCTGGCCAGCTCTATATATGCAGATCTAGATGATCCAGTCTTCTCATGTATGGCTATCCAGGGTTTGATGAGGTCAGTGTCGTGATCTTCATATATGGAGACGGCCATAATGGCGTGCAGTGTCACGTGGTGTGATGTCACGAGATGTGATGTCACGAGGCGTGAGGAGGGGGAAAAGTATGGTTCAGTATAATGGTCTATATACAAATACAAATATACACTGTTCCTTATTGTGTCAAGAATCGTGAAAACAGGCCTCCTCGTGGTGCTATAAAGGCCCATGTAAAAATGCAGGGCAGAGATTTTTCCCTGACCTCTAGGGAGTGTGCGTCCGTACATTTGCTGTATTTTGCTAGTTTTTTATAACTATGGTGAATATACTTATGAGCTTATGACACTGAACAAATATAGAGCATCAGTAGTAAACATGGCCATCAGTAGTAAACCCATGTGTGTACTCGCTGACGCTAATTAATTAATGCTAACATGTTTTGAAAGGTCCGGGATAGATAGACTCGATTGTCTCGCCGGACCTGAACATTATTTATCTTCCAACACCAACAGTGCACCTGTTGAGCGGGTAGGCAGTATTTCATCACCCCTGGGCCAGATACATGTCATCACTGGTAAACACACACCTGCCGTTTAATTCTAGTACCCACCCATGGGTATAGTCTGTGTTGTTGCTAGACGATCAGACTATACCGATACGTCTGGACACTTCTGAATGAAGAACACAACGCTGTACGGCCATCACCACCCCAAGGAAAACCTTTTGATTGGTTTTGCAATTAATATATATATTTTTTAACTCTCCTTATTTTCAATGAAAGCAGGGAGATTGCATCATTATCTAGTGGGGAGATTCCGTTAAGGCCTGAGGCATGGGAGCAGTAGCAGGGGGGGGGGGGCACGACAGACACCCTCAGTTTCTGAAGAGGGGGGGGGACGTCCCCCTCCACTTTTGAGAGGAAGAAAAAATCACACCCGTCACCCGTCATCTTACAACATCTAGAGGGTATTCGGTATAGCTTGCATATACATACAGGTATGTTTTACGTGTAACCTCCATTAATCTAACTCTAATTTATTAAGGTCTAACTCGTGTTGCTATGATTAGGTGATGTAATGATGATGTAAAACAAACGGTGTCAAAACAAACTTAAATTCTCTTTATTACTTGCGCAGGCAGAGTGCACAAGTACTAGTTTCGCCCGGGACTCGTATGCGCCATCCCGCCACTTTTGATGCGTATGCATCGTCCCAGCAAATTGTGCCTGATACGGCAGTGGTGCCAGATTACATGGTGTGTATATGTATAACTATCTCTCAATGATGACGTAAAAAAGATGTGGATTAAAGGACCCAATGCCAGAGTGTAATTGGTTTTTGATGGTGACGTAATGACGATATGTTTTAGTGTTGGGAGGATTAAAGGTAATGCTCCTGTGTATACATGTATGTAATCTGGCACCACTGTCGTATCAGGCACAATTTGCTGGGACAGTGCATACGCATCAATAGTGGCGGGACGGCTGGGACGGTGCGTACGGCGCAAAATAACCACAGTATACCGCTAATCAACTTACAATTTACATATACATATACATAGTATATATGTATAACTAGCTCTCAATGATGACGTAAAAAAGATGTGGATTAAAGGACCCAATGCCAGAGTGTAATTGGTTTTCGATGGTGACGTAATGGCGATATGTTTTAGTGTTGGGAGGATTAAAGGTAATGCTCCTGACCTATGTATACATGTATGTAATCTGGCACTACTGCCGTATCAGGCACAAGTAGTCATTACTGAGATTTGACAGTTTGTAGCGGTCGAAAGTACTTGCGGTCTGCTTGCGCACTAGTAGACCATTTATGGCCTACACATGGTCAGATGCCCTCTATAGGCCTCACACAGAAGCCTGTGAACATAGACATTTCGTGCATAGATGTGCGACACAATGGTACGTAGGCCTCAGGCCTGGTATGGTATCTTTTTTTTGTGCCTACCACGAAAATACATGGAAAATCAGTCCCCCCACAATTATGAAATGCCCCCTTTTTTAAATGTTGGTTTTCTGGAAAAAGATACAAATAAAACTATGTTGCTATATCAGTGGTTCTCAAATGCGTGCGTGTGAAATACTGTACATATATTACAGGACACATTATTTTGATATGATAGGATTGTTAATGTAGGCCTATATTAAGCCCTGCCTCTACTGCCTCTGACCAAATGGGTGCATGCATGCTGTGAAGGATTACGTAATTATCATTTTGTGGTACAGGGGATGGCACAGCACAGATGGGCGGTGTGAAAGAGTACGTAGTGGCATAAGGGTGGCACGGGGGATGGCACAGCACTGTGTATAAAACATATAGCAACTGGACAATGGCTTTAGAGAAGGGAGGGCGGTGTTAGGACAGTCATGAGGGCTTCTCCAGACCTATACATGTACTTGAGCATGATTCTGTTCTCTTCCTTCTCTGCTTTGTCTACCTCATCTTCCTCTTCTTGTGAGTTGCAGGCACCTTTTAATGTCAACAGCATTTACAAGGCGGGGGATTTTGTTCTGGGTGGTTTGCTTCCGATCCACTACAGCCCTTTCTTCCCTGAGCTGACTTTCACCTCCAAGCAACAGGAGCCCACTTGCACTGGGTAGGTTTCACAAATACTGTACAACAACAGCAAGCAAGAGAACAGGGAACAGTCTTGTTAGATATGTGTAGGTTGCCTATACTTGCATATGCGTCTACAAACATGCACTGTTACAGTGACATTGTATGTGTTAGTTTTTACACTGCGTGGTTCAGAGAGGCCCAGGCCATGGCTTTTGCAGTTGACGAGATCAACGGAAACCCCAGCCTGCTGCCCAATGTGACTCTGGGGTACAGTATCTATGACATCTGTATCGTGCTGGGAGTCGGGTTCCGCGCAGCCTTGTCATTGGTCAGTGGGCGAGAGGAGCAGTTTCAGTCCAATGAGACGAGCTGTGTTGGGTCTCCTCCAGTACTCGGAGTAGTGAGTGCGTCCTCAACCAATTCTATTGCCGTCTCTAGTATACTAGGTTTGTACAGAGTGCCCATGGTAAGTTCATCACTTAGTAAACACACTTTTACCATCAACAATTATGCTTGATTTTGGTTACTTACTGTGTGTATATATATATATATTTATTTTAAGGAAAAAATAATACATAAACATAATAGTGTTGTTACCGTTTAAAGGCATAGAACATGCCACAGGCAAAGCATGTGGGTGAAGCAGGCACATCTTTAATGGAGGGTGGAGGAGGTTTCCAGAAGGTCAGAGTGCAATGCATCTGTGTTAAGAGGCCCAAGGTCTGCATGGTGTGGAAAGTATTTACTACAGTAATAGTTGAGGAGTTAAATGTATCATACCATTCTAATGTTATAGCAGATCCACAAGCTTAAAATATCACTTTGTGATGTGTTTATAAGCTCGTAGATAAACTATCTCCGCTATTTTGTACATTTTATGGAAGAGGGAAAAAAAATTAAAAACGAGATAAAGTGCTCCTCGTGGCACAGGTCTCCACCATGCAGGAAGAAGAAGCAAAAGAAAGAGTAGGCCTATATTTCAGATGTTTTCTACCTTTTCCAGGTCAGCCCTGGAGCCACCTGCGCTTGTCTGAGTGACCGGAACCACTTCCCATCCTTCTTTAGAACAATCCCAAGTGACGCCTTCCAGGTGAACTGCTAGTACTACAGATAATTATGTTTCATCAAAAGTACTTCACGTTCCACAGTCCACACACTGTTGATGAATTGAAAATGGTGGGCCCTATTGTAAACAAGTGTAATGCGTTATGGTGTCGTCCACTCACAGTTAACAGTTTTTGTATTGAGTTGTACTGTAATTCTGCAAACTGTCAATAAATACAATCAATCAATTGTCAAATACCTCCCTCTAGTGAGTGTAATCAATACTGCATATTCCCTCTCATTTTGCTTGTGTGCATTACTGCTGGAGCTGGAGGTCTTTATTGAAAGTGTAAAAACTAAAAGAGAACGATTAGACGTTTTCCTTTATGGAATCTGTGTAAGAGATTCACTCACTTCCCCCCCCCCATGTACAATCTAGCCCAGAGATGGGCACATTTGATGATAGAGAGGCCACTACAGTAGCCTATATTACACACTCACTCCAGAGGGCCACATTGCATACTGTCAGGCAGAAACCACTTATCTCCGTATTTTAACTTTTTCCTACTTTGTCATTCTATGTTACACAAAAGTAGCCGAAAATCTGCTTGATATATTTGAAATTGGGGATGCACCGAAGGGGAAATTCTTAGCCAAAACTAATACCGAATATAGGAAACAGTTGGCCTAAAACCGAATATCCGAATATGATTCATATTATATATATTTTTTCCTACCATTGCTTTCATGGCCGTACCTTAAAGCTACCTGCTTTATGGCAAATTAAATGGTTATGGCAAAACTTAACTTGAATAATAATCACTATTATGGGTCCATAAAACATTTATTCAGCTCTTTTCAATGCATTAATTGCATACACTATTCGGTGATATATTTTCTGCCTATTGGGGCCGAAAATGCATTTTTAGCCATTGTCTGCATCACTATTTGAAATGGAATCCTGAAATATTTTTAGCTATTTTTGAACTTTTTAAATTTCAAATTAATTTAGCCTACTAATTTAGCCTACTTATGTTAACTTTATGAACTCAAATACAAATTCATTAAAAAAAGACAATAAAAATGTAGCACTAGTCATTGAGCTAAGATAGACTGAAGTAATTATAACGGGTTATCTTTGCATGTTTGGAATTGTAACAGCTGTAAAGGTGAGGGCCGCATGAGGCCCCTGCGGGCACTCCGTTGCCCATAATATGATCTATTCTAGAACTTGCATGTCCTTCCATTCTTCATCCAATCAGGTGCAAGCTATGCTCCAGATAATGAGGCGTTTTGGGTGGACCTGGTTTGGATTGGTGATCATTGATAATGACTATGGACACAGCGCTGCCAGGTCCTTCCAGTCTGAGGTGGAACGCTCAGGGTTGACCTGTCTGGCGTACGTGCAGGTTCTGCCCATGGACAGTGACCCAGCCGAACTTCAGAGGATTGTCACTGTGATGAAGAGATCCACAGCTCGTGTCGTCATTGCATTTGGTTATGATAACCATATGGTTAAACTCCTGGAGGAGGTTGGGGTTATGATACATAATTATGGTCATTCATGATTATAGGGAATCTGAAATTAGCTACATTGAAGTTAAGACATTCTTTCAGAAAATTAAGTAGGTTGCTATGTTGTTTTTGTTGTTTTCGCAACCATTTACTTGCAGCAATTTAATCACTCATTGAATTCCAATGCTCAGCAATTGTTTATTTATTTTTCTTACATTTGATTTCCTTATTTTGCTTTTTATTTGGCCATTAATGAGAACTGTAGCACATTATCATACACATATATTGTTCAACACAACAGGTGGTAAAGCAGGATGTGGCAGGTCTGCAATGGATGGCCAGTGAGGGCTGGTCGACATATACTGTACTCCAGACTCCTGCCTTCATGCCGTACCTGAGAGGCACCCTGGGTATCGCCATCCGTCGTGGAGAAATACCAGGTCTCAAGGACTTCTTGTTAAAAACACATCCTGACCACCACCCTGACAAGAGACGTGAAAATAACCTAGTGAGTCTTTTGTTTCATTTAGTATCTAAGTATTTACTTTTTATATGTGGCCAAGTCTTCATTGTGTTTCTTCAGGTGAAGCAGTTTTGGGAGCACACATTTCAGTGTAAATTTGCACCCCTTCCACCAGCGTGGGTGGATGCTGGTGGAAGGGTGTGTACTGGACAAGAGGACCTAGGAACGGCAGAGACTCCACTGCCTGAAGTGTCAGACCTCAGATATGAGTATAACGTGTACAAGGCTGTGTATGCTCTGGCCCATGCCCTCCATGACATGCTGCAGTGTGTGCCAGGAAGGGGGCCTTTCACTGGGCACAGCTGTGCCAGTTTGCAGAAAATACAACCATGGCAGGTGGGATATTAGTTCACAGTTCTGTTTCAGTTAAAGTTTCTATAGATGGACACACATTTTGAATAATAATATTTAATGATTTTTGTAGGCCTATTTCAAGGGTGTAGTTAATACATCAATCTGACAATGTGTCTATAGTGTTAATGTGATTGTATACAGTAGTTTTTTGTTGTGTCTTCCTTAATTTCCTTCACTATTTCTAGCTTGTGTACTACCTGGAAAAGGTCAACTTCACCACATCATTTGGTGATGAAGTATCCTTTGATGAGAACGGTGATCCCATACCAATCTATGATGTCATGAACTGGGTGTTGCTCCCCGACGGAAGTGTAAAGGTTCAGAATGTAGGTGTGGTCAAGAAGTCAGCCTCCGGAGATGACGAACTCATCCTCGATGGAGACACAATCTTCTGGAGCTTTGAATCCACAAAGGTCCCCTTATTGGCTTTATAAAATATCTAATGTTGAGCTCGTTATGAGAATGTCCAGTGGTTTACAACTTTACTTTGTCTGGATCAGGGCTCACTTGGACAGTATGCATTTTCTAAGCATGTTTATTTTAATGATCAATCGCATTGGTATTCAGGCAGTATGACTCTTGAGTGTGTGCTGGTATTCAGGCAGTACTACTCTATTTGACCTGTATGTCAATACAGGTATTGGATTTAGGATATAACTACTTAAACACTTGCTATAAACACAACACGAGATCAGAACACTGGTATCGGTATATCGGTATCGGGATCGGATCTGTAACGGGAAAAGTGTATCGGGATATCCCTAGAATCAATGCATTGTTACTTCCCTTTGTAGCCTCCTCAGTCAGTGTGCAGTGAGAGCTGTTCTCCTGGAACCTGGAAAGCCAGAAGGAAAGGAGAACCTGTCTGCTGCTTTGACTGCAATGCTTGTTCTGAGGGAGAGATCAGCAATCAAACAGGTTGGTTCATACTTTGTTTACTGGTCCATAGCCTGGTTACTAGCCCATACCCTGTTTACTAGTCCATACCCAGTTTACTAGTCCATAGCCTGACAAGTCCTTGAGGATGATACTTAATTTCTGTCCCTTTAACCTGTCTTTGTTAGACTCTACAGTGTGCATCAGTTGTCCAGAGGACTTCTGGTCCAATCCCCAGCATGACCACTGTGTCCCTAAGAGCGTGGAGTTCCTCTCCTACCACGAGCCCCTCGGTATCTCCTTGACAACCATCGCATTGTTCGGCACATTTATGTGTGCCATTGTCCTGGGGATCTTAGTCTATCATCGAGACACACCCATGGTGCGCGCCAACAACTCAGAACTCAGCTTCCAACTTTTGCTGTCACTCAAACTATGTTTCATGTGTTCACTTCTGTTCATTGGCCGCCCCAGACTATGGACTTGTCAGCTGAGGCATGCAATATTTGGGATCAGCTTTGTGCTGTGCGTCTCGTGTATCCTGGTAAAGACTATGGTGGTGTTGGCTGTGTTCAAGGCCTCCAAGCCTGGGGGTGCAGACATTATGAAGTGGTTCAATGCTATGCAGCAGAGAGGAACAGTTCTTGTTCTTACTTCTATCCAGGCAATAATCTGTATAGCCTGGCTGGTATCTGCCTCACCAACTCCCCATAAAAACACACAATACCTCAGTGATACGATAGTCTATGAGTGTGATGTGGGATCAACAGTTGGTTTTGCAGTGTTACTAGGTTATATTGGCTTACTGGCACTCCTCAGTTTTGTCCTAGCATTCATGGCAAGGAATCTTCCAGACAACTTCAATGAAGCCAAGTTAATCACTTTCAGCATGTTGATTTTCTGTACCGTGTGGATAGCCTTCATCCCAGCATACATCAGCTCTCCAGGCAAATATGCAGATGTAGTGGAGGTATTTGCTATTTTAGCATCTAGTTTTGGCCTTTTGGTGGCGCTGTTTGGACAAAAGTGTTATATAATGCTTTTAAAACCTGAGAGAAACACTAAGAAGGCCATCATGGGTCGTGGTGCCTCCACGACATAGGAGCAGAAATAAAATTATACTAACATTTTCCATGTGTGTTTCCATGTGTGTATTTTATAACAATTTGTGTATTATGGATATTTTTGTATTGCTGAAAACCTTGGGTATGTTTTCTTCCGGATTAAATTAAAAGCAGTAATCCAGTCAGAGTTGCAAGCATCTATCATAAATACAATCTGCTTACAAATGTTGTGTTTTAGTCCTTTATAGATAAGAATAAAATGCACAAGCTTGTGGTTATTATAGGCAAATTATTAAAATCAACAAACTTCCTTAGTATTGTTTAACGGCATCATTTTTTAAGGCCTCTGGCCTCTGGATGTTAAAGTATTGTGTGATATATTCTTTGTCAAAAGGCCTATAAACAATATTCTCTGTAAGGTTAGCACCAGCCATTGTGCACATACTGTATACCGTATCATCCATCCATGGTAATTATTTCAAAAGTGTGTTAGACGAAGATGTCATAATACAAGTTTATCATTTAATGCTGGTATTGGTAATAATTCTATAGATACAGTATGTAGATTTTTTTGTAGAGCTTTATTTTGCTTGTTTATTATATTTATGTTGTACAATATGTTTATGTTCCATTATGTGTGAGACTGAGTGTATTGCCTATGCTTTACTTTTTACAGTCCGACATTGCATTGTTTGTCTACAAGTCAAGAAGCCCAAATAAATCCACCAGTATGCAGAACAAGCTCTCGTTTTTTAGGATCACTGAAGGGAGTGATGCCATGGCGTCACACACTGCAGTGTGCAGTGTGTTGTATAGTCTCTCTCACACAGAATTCATTTTATCAAACTACGGTATAATTTGCTGTGCACGCAATTTTCCTCCGGGGGAACCACCGGCTTCCACTTAGACCAGATGTCAGCCGTTCACTATATTTTAGTGCTTCGTCCGGTCGCATGTGTCTTTGTTTACATTCCTAATAGTCCGGCAGCCGACAGACTTCTTTTGTTTAAAGTGAGAAATGTATATAGTAATTTGAATTGGCCTAAAATATTGTCTATATACATACATTCATGAATCCACTTGCTGACCGACTGTCAGTATTGAGCATTTTTTTATAGGGGTTTCTTGTGACCTTCCCATGCCTGTAGAGGGCAAAAAAGTACTATACTAATGAATGAGATGGAGAGGCCTACTGTAGATGCCGGGTTGTTTACTGAATGAGTGAATCAAAGAGCAGTGAACAACAACAAATGTATGGGGCAAACATTTGGCAGGTGGTTTGATTACCCTACACCAATCGCAACGCACCTGTCAATTGTGTGCCCCATACCTTTGTGCTTCCCAAGCATCAACTGTTCCCAAAGGAAGTTTTCATATGTTCAGTCCGGCCTCGTCGCTGACAGAATGTTGCCCGTGTGAATCTCGTGGAAATTTGAGATATTTTACTAAAATTAAACGCATGTTTTCTGCCAGCAATTTCAAATGGATATGAAACTATAGAGGACAATATCTGACTCCAAATCAGATATTGTATTGTATTGGGTTAGTACACACGCCGTACTGAGCGGACTTATGTTGCGCACATTAGTCTGCTAACAGATCTATATGGCTGTGTGCATACATGAAATGTATGCAAACTGCAAAGCCCAACTAAAAGTTTCGTAAAAACGCAACTCCTTGCAACAAAACAGCTTTAAGGTCAGCAATGCAACTCCTTGCAAGTAGCTGCATGTTGCAAGAAGTGTCATGCAAATCGTTGGTGTGGTTTGGGCTTAGGATCACAGACATTCTGTCTAGGCTTATTAAATATATAATTTTGAAAGACCAAATAATACACGAGTCAGTTTTAGTATTTATGAGATTATACCAGTGTGTGCGAGTTGTTCTCAATGTGGTTGAACAGGAAAAGGAAGGTCTTTCACCTTCCTGTTCTATAAAAAAGGAAGTCACTTTTGCAGTTTACAAAGATTTGGTTTCACTGTCATCTTCTATAGTTGTGAGCATTTTTCCATGTACACACGTTACTGTATGCTTAAAGTTCACCACAGGTTCTCTTTGGATATAATGGCTATGGCTGCTAAAACACCTAAAGAGGCTATCGTAGACGCCCTTGAGGATATGGAGGAGACTGACCTGGAGAAATTCTGCAGCGCTTTGCTTGATCGTAAAGAAGAGCCACGCATTAGAAAAAACGCAATTGAGAATAAGAGTAGAATAGAGATTGCAGACAAGATGGTTACAACTTTCACTGAGGACAATGCTGTAGAAATAACGGTGACTATTTTGAAAAAGATAAACTGCAACAATGTTGCACAGGAATTAGAGAAAGTGATGGGTAAGTTCTTATCCTAATGGATGAATTTATGTTGACATTATCAGGGGTTTATTGTTTTAGTGTTTTTTGTCTTGCGTCAAGTAATAAAGTGTAGGGTGAACAAAGACTATTATAATCATTGCAAAGCCTATTGTAATATCTAAGCTAAAATATATAAAAACATAAATAAATATGTAGACTGGGGGGGGGATTGCACATCATATCATACATATAGCCTATAGTGGGGCTAATTTTAAATGTCTTTAGATAGTTTTGGTCTTTATGTTTTATGTTTTCATGTTGCACCGCAAGTGATGTGACTGAGGGGAAATGGTATTTCATATTCTTTATGTAGGCTATGGTAAGTACATGGAGGTGACAAAGTGATTCTGATTACCTGCACCAAGCTATTGACTATTGATTGCTGTTTTAGTCTCAATTAGTCATATTTGTAGCTCTACTGCTCAGTGAGAAGTATAGGCCAATATTGCCTTTTTATTTTGCCCTACCTTTGCTTATATATCTTAATATTTAGAAAGTGTTGGCACCTCCATTATGCCTTGATTACATTGGTGTCTGATGTAATACGTAGTATTAGCACTTGCCTTCAATCATTGTGTTAGCCATTTGTCTCATTGTCAACACTGCCCATCTCCTGAGCCTATGCCCATTGTCTCATGTTATCATCCTGCATGTAGGCTACCTGATGGAGAGAGCATTTGAATGTTGTATAATTTAAATTACACAAAGTGGGTGCATCTACACTACAGTATATATGCATCTTTTGTATTCTTGGACGTTCTTTGTTTTTAAATGATAAATACAGCAGTATATTAAACAGGCCAGGACTTAAAAGGATCTACACCATGCATTTAAAAATATATATATAGTTAGATTTTAATATCATATTGTTTATTGGTTTTATTCTAAATCACCACTCGGATAACCCAGTCCAAGTAATTTCTCTCCATATAAAGCTCTTTCAGTTGCAATACCACAAAAAATGGCAGTCTCCATCATAGTCTCCTTTGGATGTACACATAAGCTGTTAATATTATTTAAATATTAATATCAGAT
This sequence comes from Protomyctophum bolini, assembly GCF_963924005.1. Taxonomy (NCBI): domain Eukaryota; kingdom Metazoa; phylum Chordata; class Actinopteri; order Myctophiformes; family Myctophidae; genus Protomyctophum; species Protomyctophum bolini. Next base: position 38,448,388 of record NC_137864.1, read on the forward strand.
TGTTATAATTTCCTCATTAAGTGACTCTGCCTCAGCACCATAGGAGGCTGAGAGAAAGAAGACTATACAATTAACAAATGAGCATTTTAAATTCCGTGACCCTAATCCAACTTCAGTAAAACTATAAACCTAACCTTAATCCTAACCTCAGTGAAACCTGTTAAACCTATAACCTTAACCCAAAAATCCCCAAAAAGCATAGTATAAAGAGAATGTGCAGTCCTGAGAGGATTCCCACCATGGAGAATAGACTTTCAACAACACACAAGCTCACACACGGCTGTGGAATTTTCTTTTCATGTGCAGCAGAGGAGCGTCTGGCAAGGCGTTGGAGAGAATTCGCTAACGCTTTGGACCAGGGCTAGGAAGGTGTCACTCATCCGGTCTGGTATTCAGGAAGGGTGGCCCTTCAGACTGGTTGAGCAGTCTGGAAGTGTGCCTCGGTTATTGTGCATATGACATAGTCTTTTTCTTATTGCTGCATTCCTCGGACCCTCTTATTGTTGCTTGCAGCTATTTATTTTTATACAAATCTCTTCACTTACAAAGTGAAAGATGTATTCTGCATGATTCAAGGCACATGTGTAGAAAAGTTCCCAAGCATCGACTGTTCCCAAAGGATGTTTTCATATGTTCAGTTTGGCCTCGTCGCTGACAGAATGTTGCCCGTGTGAATCTCATGGAAATTGGAGTTGGAGTAATTATATATATATGTATGTTACATTATCATATTGTTTATGTCCCTCAAACGTTTTTCACTAGGTTTTATTCTAAATCACCACTCAGATAAATAACCCAGTCCAAGTAATTTCTCTCTGCCATATAAAGCTCTTTCAGTTGTAATACCACTTATCCTGGTTTGGCAAGTAGCACTATTTAGCCAGCTTGTTTGCAACTTATTACATTTCTTCCAATTTAAATAATATTTATTATTTTAATATTGTTTCAGAACAATCCAAAGAAGCGGTTGCATCAGTCTCAGGTGAGTGCTGTTCAAAGTTACTTAGATTTTTGTATTGCAGTCTCCATCATAGTCTCCTTTGGATGTACATATAAGCTGTTAATAATATTTTAATATTAATATCAGAATGTTATAATTTCCTCATGGTGAGAGAAAGAAGACTATACAATTAACAAATTATCATTTTAAATAGCTGACCCTAATCTAAATACAGTAAAACTATACCTAAACCTAACCCTAACCTCAGTGAAACTATGTTAAACCTAACCTTAGCCCAAAACCCCCAAAAAGCATAGTATACAGAGAATGTGCGGTCCTGAGAGGATTCCCACCATGGAGAATAGACTTTCAACAACACACAACAGCCTTTGTTTTTCGGTGAGCGAGTAGTGAAGTTTAGTTCAGTTTTACTAAAGTCGGGAGCTCACGCACGGCAGTGGAATTTTCTTTCCATGTGCAGCAGAGGAGCGTCTGGCAAGGCGTTGGAGATAATTCACTAACGCTCTGGACCAGGGCTAGGAGGGTGTCACTCGTCCAGTCTGGTACCCAGGAAGGGTAGGGGGCCCTTCTGGTACCCAGCCAAACGAGGCATGAGTTATGCCTGTTCAAAGTGCCAGATATCGCTGCTTGCAGATAATATTTGTATTATCACGCTACAGAAACAGGAGATAGGCTCCTGCCCTATGGGCCTCATGGCTCGGAAAGTCTACTTACTTAACTTAATTATTATCTTCACAAATGTTCACGTACAAACTTCTCTTTAACTGGGATTTCAGATAATGGTCCATATATTATGTGTAGAACGTTTCACGCAAATTTCTCAAACATCCCGGCAGAAAATCAGCTTTGAGCATTTTTCAAACTGCTCAATATGGCGTAAAATGTTAGGGCAAAGTGACAGATAAGTCAAGCTACATGTTTTTTTTCAGGAAATGCAAGCAGTGCATGGAATGGGTGGATAAAGTGTCAGATGTGATGTGTGATAGGAAAGTATCAGCAAGAATGAAAGGGAAGGTGTACATTGTACAAGACGGTGGTGAGACCAGCTATGTTGTACTGTTTAGAGACAGTCGCACTGAGGAAAAGACTGGAAGCAGAGCTGGAGGTAGCAAAGACTAAAATGTTGAGGTTCTCTCTGGGAGTAGCAAGAATGGATAGGATCAGGAATGAGTATGTCAGAGGGAAAGTGCATGTTAGATGCTGTTAGGGGCAGCGGTGGCTCAGGGGTAGAGTAGACGGATGATGGTAACCGCAAGGTTGCCAGTTCGAACCGGGGCTCCCCCAGAGTTGGTGTCAAAGTGTCCTTGAGCAAGACACTAATTGCTCCTGATGAGCAGGTTGGTGCCTTGCATGGTTTCCGCTGCCATCGGTGCATGGGTGTGTGAATGGGTGAATGTGAATGTAATGCACAATCTATGTAAAGCCTTTGGATAAAGGCACTATATAAATGCACCATTTACCATTTAGATGTTTTTGAGGTAAAGTCAGAGAGACCAGACTGAGATGATTTGGACACAGAAAGGTCTATTATTAGACAGTGTGATATAATACAGTAGGCCTATTGTTGTTGCTTAACTAAACATTAACGATTACACACAGGCGAGTGCACAACACCGGGGATACCTCTAGCTCTCTGCCCGGGGAGAGAGACAGCTTCTTTATTTTCGAAATATTTTTTATTCTGGTTTTTAAACGGAAGCCCAGGGGCAAGCTTGCATTATGTCACAAGTTATGGGGAAAATGTACAGGAGAATCAAATAAGAGTAGGCCTATACACATCGCGGTAAGGTGATAGGCTGATGGTTATTTATTAAGTAATGAAAGTAGGCCTATGTAGTTGCCTTAAGTTTCACATCAGCTGCTAATTTAAAAAACATAAACATTACATTCACGGATGCTGTCTCCAGAGAACGGTGAGGGAGGGGGAGAGGAGCAGTCGTCTGCCCCGATATAGCAACACATGAGTGGGGCAGTGGGCAGCAGTCCATTGGGTAGACGGCTGTAAAATAAAATAAAACAGGAAACATTGCAACATATTTTTGAGGGGCGCAGTATACAGGTTTGTTTGTTTTAAAAACGCCATTGACAATAAAGTGAATTTAATGTTTGTTTTATCTCAATGTTTGTTTTACATCATCATGTTGTAAGATGATAAGAGCGCCCCTCACTTCACATGCGTGTGATTCTCTTTTTTTACTTACTTACTTTTTACTACTTAAAATATAGATTCCATGTTCAATATCCTAATTACACCAACATTGTTCTTGTGAAGTAATGAAGTAGTTAGTTTGTGCTTTTTTTATAAAGATTATTAAGATTGCGTTTGTCATTTCTGGCAGTGGGAAGTGATGAGATTGTCCTCAAACAGACGAGATGGCAGCAGGGAAGGGTCCCATGGGGTATGTCTGTCTGTCTGTCTGTGTATGTATGTTACATTATCATATTGATTATGTCCCTCAAACGTTTTTCACTAGGTTTTATTCTAAATCACCACTCAGATAAATAACCCAGTCCAAGTAATTTCTCTCTGCCCTATAAAGCTCTTTCAGTTCATCAGTTGTAATACCACTTATCCTGGTTTGGCAAGTAGCTCTATTTAGCCAGCTTGTTTGCAACTTATTACATTTCTTACTAGTTTGTTTCCAATTTAAATATTTATTATTTTAATATTGTTTAAGAACAATCCAAAGGAGCGGTTTCATCAGTCTCAGGTGAGTGCTGTTCAAAGTTACTTAGATTTTTGTATTGCAGTCTCCATCATAGTCTCCTTTGGATGTACATACAAGCTGTTAATATTATTTTAATAATAATATCAGAATGTTCTAATTTCCTCATTAAGTTACTCAGCCTCAGCACCATAGGAGGCTGAGAGAAAGACGACTATACAATTAACAAATTAGCATTTTAAATAGCTGACCCTAATCTAACCACAGTAAAACTATACCTAACCCTAACCTCAGTGAAACTATGTTAAACCTAACCTTAGCCCAAAATCCCCAAAAAGCATAGTATACATGCCTGTTCAAAGTGCCTGATATCGCTGCTTGCAGATAATATTTGTATTATCACGCTACAGAAACAGGAGATAGGCTCCTGCCCTATGGGCCTCATGGCTCGGCAAGTCTACTTACTTAACTTAATTATTATCTTCACAATTTTTCACGTACAAACTTCTCTTTAACTGGGATTTCAGATAATGGTCCATATATTATGTGTAGAACGTTTCACGCAAATTTCTCAAACATCCCGGCAGAAAATCAGCTTTAAGCATTTTTCAAACTGCTCAATATGGCGTAAAATGTTAGGGCAAAGTGACAGATAAGTCAAGCTACATGTTTTTTTTCAGGAAATGCAAGCAGTGCATGGAATGGGTGGATAAAGTGTCAGATGTGATGTGTAATGAAGTAGTTAGTTTGTGCTTTTTTTATAAAGATTATTAAGATTGCGTTTGTCATTTCTGGCAGTGGGAAGTGATGAGATTGTCCTCAGACAGACGAGATGGCAGCAGGGAAGGGTCCCATGGGGTATGTGTCTGTCTGTCTGTATGTCACATTAGGATATAATTTTGGTCAAATGAGGTAAAACTTTCTTTTAAATATTTTGCCAGTTTCCAATAAAGTTCACAATTTTTAATTGCATATTGCCACTCTGACTACCACTCCTTCCAGAGACTAATTACATGCATGATGTTTAATGATTTGATGTTTCTTCTTATATAGAAAAATCCCAGAGGGACTCATGGCTATGCCTTAGGATCTCCAAACGTATGTAACAACCTTCAACCTTCACTGCCTAAATACTGAGTATTTGCCTAAATACTGAGTATTTAGGCAGTGGTTCTCAACCTTTTCAGGCCATATGATCTCCCAAAATAATCACAATTGAACTGGGGACCCCCACAACCTGATACACACACACAAATCACGTTATGTTGTTTGACTTGCTTTCACAACGCCTCACATCTACAGTATATGAGGTGTCCGTGTGTCCTGTGCTCTCATTAGTTTCCTGTCCTGTTGACTCTGCCTTTTAGACCCAGAAATAAACTGCACCCAGATTAGCCTTGTCCTGGGGGGGGGGGGGGGGGGGGGGGACAAGGCTTTAATAAAATAAAATAAAAACATATTAAAGTGCCAAATCACAACAAGTTGTCTCAAGACACTTCATGTAGAGCAAAGGACAGACAGAGACACCTGAGCAAGCAATTTTGTGACAGTGGTAACAAAAAGCGTCAAGCAGAACCAGACTCTAGGGTGGGCAGCCATCTATCTGCCTCAACCGTGTCGGGGAGAGGGGGGGGGGGGGCAGAGAGAGAGGAGATGCAGGCAAATATAGTAGCAATAGCAGTGATATTATATTATACTATTAAATGTATTATGGTATAACAATGTCAGATAACATATAGTGGCATAAGAATGTTAATATAAAATACAGTGAGGTGGTAACCGAACCGTATAATATGGTAGCAGCCCACTGGCCATATGACTCCCAATCCTTCCAGGTATAATTCACACTAGTCATGCTGTTCTTTATGACTTTCTGATTTGATCTTCTTTCTTATAGAACCGTCAGTAATTATGTATGATGCAAAGGCCCAACTGAAGTCTACACTCAAGTATCTACGGGACAACAGCAACAAATGCAAAGAGTTTGAACAGACATACAAAGACATGGTTCAACACAACCAGAAGCAGGTGAAGACCACAGAGCAGCAGATCAGAGCAAAGTGTGAAAAGCTCCACCAGATCCTGACAGAGGTAGAGGAGGAAAGAGTTTCAAATCTGAAAGAGGAAGAGAAGCAGAAAGCTGAAATTGTCAGCAGAGAGATGAAGAACATTCAGGAGAAGATCTCCTTTCTCTTCGATGCAATATCTGATATAGAACAAGAGCTGCAGAAACCAAATGTTTCATTTGACAAAAAACAGTTTACAGCATCAGAACCACAGCTGGTCCCAGGATTGTGGATAGATGTAGCCAAACACCTGGGAAACCTGACCTACAAACTATGTGAGGAGATCAAGGAGAAGGTCACGTTCAGTCCTGTCATTCTGGATCCAAACACAGCAAACGGCCATCTCTGTCTGTCTGAAGACCTGACCAGTGTGAGTGATACAGAGAGAATGCAGCAGCTTCCTGACAATCCAGAGAGGTTTACCATGTATCCCAGTGTTCTGGGTTCAGAGGGGTTCAGTTCAGGTTCAACACACACCTGGGAGGTGGAGGTGGGAGACCATCCTCTATGGCATGTAGGTTATGTTACAAAGTCTGTCGACAGGAAGGGAGAGAGAGATGTCCAACCAGAAGATGGAATATGGTGTTTGTGTCGACACAAAAACATGAAGTACTCTGACGGTGTAAAATATTTCAACCTAAAGAGGATTCCTCAGAGGATCAGAGTCCAGCTGGACTATGATAAGGGGCAGGTGTCCTTCTACGACACTGAAGACATGATCTGCACTCATAGAGGCACTTTCACTGAGAAACTCTACCCATATTTGAATTATATAAAGGATGTTGATTCTAAAACCATCAGAATCTGTCAATTAGCGCAGGGGTGCCCAACCTGTAGTCCGGTGTCCAGATGTTGCCAAGGAGGCGTGACACTCCAACAGTGTTCCCCCAGAACTCAGACAGGCCCACAGCTTTTTGAGACATCAAAGTCACCAAAGTGTTTCAGGAGAAATAAGTCACTCCCAACGTATTTCAGCAAAACCCGCACAGTCCCACAGCCTTCTCGCAGCACTCATAATCAGAGAGACTCACAAAGAGATGGAAGGTCCCCGTGTCCAAATCAAATCAAATCAAACTTTGTTTATATAGCACATTTCCAACAGCCAAAGTAGTGAACAAGGAAAAATACAACATACATAGAGCAAAAGTAAAGTATAGAGATTTGTTTATTGCATGTTGTTTTTGTGAGGGTACCTTACCTTAGGGGACATGGGGAGAACATGCAAACTACACGCGACAGAACATACGTTCTGTCGCTGGCCTTACTGTGTTATATTTGTAATGGTTCCAATTCATTTTAATGTATTCAATTTCTCACTATGTATTCAATGGACATTTAAACTAAATTGTATGCCATAAAATCACATCTAAAATGGCAATTCATTCATGTATCTGATGGATGCAAAAGTCACTGGTACGGTAAAATGTTAGGTACGTTATGCATGCTTGACGTATATGGAAGGTTGGCAGTCGTAAAGCAACGTTTCCTTGTAGTAATGCATCATAGATTTGCAGCTAAATGTATTTGCTGACAACCACAAAAAGTGGTACGTATGTCTATTAGAGGAGAGATATGTTAAAATGATGTAATTGTATAAATGGTAAGTGCAAGAGGGCCGGGTATGGTAAATGTATGTGATTGTAAATTATATATTTCCTAAAGGTCACAGGGAACTGCTTTTTAGAGGTCACTTGGCCTTTCATGTTCTAGGGCAGCAAGGCCATCAAATTAAAAAGAAAAGGGGTTTTACACATCCACATAATTATGTAAAGGGTTTGGGATTTTTTTTATACACATAACACATAACTATAGTGAAATTAATAAATAATAAACCCGTGGTAAAGACTGTGGTGTCTAAAAAAACATACTGCCAGGAGGCAGAGGAGGAAACGGTGAAACATGTCTCCCAACTGTTTCACCATTTCCTGGAGCGTTTCCTGGAGCATCAAGAACACGTTTTGGCCTCAGTTCATATAATGTTTAAGGGAACAATTAGTAGCCATGGCCTTCATGGAATACTTAATACTTCATCAGACTGGACTTGGTCTGATGAAGAGCCGTACGAGGCTCGATACATCATGTCCACTATGGTGTAAGCCAAGGAAGCTCAATACATTTTAAAGCTTTGGAGCTTATTCCAGTGTGCAGACCTTATTTTCTTTTGTATTGTTTACCTCGGCCCGGCACCTGGCGTTTAGTTAGTGGATGTAGCTATTGTGTTTTTCTTCATGGAATACTTGCCCTCAGTGCAATGCAATGTTTTCGGCCTGGGCCGTGGCTCAGCGGTCCAGGCACCCTTGCTGGTAAGCCAGCCTTACAGCGTGTTGTCGTGACGAACTTTGCTGTGTGTCCTTCCCCCCCCCCCCCCATATCTCTCTCCCCTTTCCTGTCTACCTACAGTCAAATAAAGGAAAACTAGAAAAAGTGCCCTTCTGGGCACAGGTCTCCACCAGCAGGATAGGACTGTGTGAGATGTTTGGCAAAATGTTTAGGAGTAATAATAAGCATGCGTTTTAGTTTTTTGCAACAATTTTCGACCCGACTACAGAGAAGCTGTTGAAGATGGACGGATCTTTGTGGTGGTACGTGTGAGTCTGAAGCCTCAGTAGTCGTCTGCTTTCGAGAGGTCTCCAGCTTTAGGCACCGGGATGACGTTAGGTCGAGATCAGTTCTTTAAGACCATCGGGGGAATGCCATCCAGCCCAGCACTTTTTCCCTCTCTTACGGTGGATTCCGTCCTGGCCAAGCTCACTGGCTAGTCGATGTGCAGGTTCTGGAGGAATGCTGGTGTATTTCCCTCATATCAATCTTCTTTTATGAGCAGTCGTTGCAGAAGTTGTTGTTCTTGCTTAGGCCTACTGTAAATTGTTCTGGATTAAGGGCATCTGTTAAATTGCAAATTGTACATTGTTGATAAAATAATAAAAATACACACACCTTGCTGCGTCAGCGTGTATATATTTAATATTATTTCATCAACAATGTACAATTTAGGCATTTAGCAGATGCCCTTAATTAAAATAGTATAGGTAATAATAGTTACCTTGCCATGATGGGACTCCAATGAATGATGGGAAATTAAATTAAATTCGTAGATTGTCTTGAAGAAATTAAATTTGTCAATTGTTTCATTGAATGAAACACGCACTCACGCGTGCATTAACATCCACACCACCACAACGTCCTAATAGCTATGCAGGGTAATACGGTAGGGAGCTGCACTAATTAATATCTGTTAATTTATGTCACTAGAAGGGTGACACAAATTCAATGTTTGCCACCTGGAAAGTACTACAAAAGGGGGTTAATCAAACAGAAACTACAACATGTGGCCAACCTGGCGGGAAGGAAACAACAAGATAGGGAAAACATTTGGCCAACCTGGCGGGAAGGAAACAACATATTCAACAGTTGGTACTTTGAAGCGATGTGAAGAGATGTGACGTCGACCAGCTGAAACCTGAAAGAGAAAACTAGACTGAAAACCGAGGTACGGGAGGCTGGGTAGCCGAGCACACTGGACGGGGGTCGCATGAGGGACCGCTGGGTACGACCCGGTTCCTGCACAACCCAGTTCCTGCACGACCCGCCTGCCGGCCCGACTATTGATCCCAGATTCAACCCATACCCCGGGGAGAACTACACTATAGCTGACGTAGATCCAGCGTCGTCCAGCTCGTAGATTTAACGTTGTCAACGTCGGGCCCCAAATTTCAACATGCTCGTAGATTACACGTCGGGCCAATTAAAAACAGATTCAACACACACACACACACACACACACAAACCCCCCCCCCCCCCCCCCCCCACACACACACCCACACACAACCCCACCCCCACACACACCCTTAGGCCCATCACAATTACTACATAATAAGTACTGTATTTGTGATAATCGCAATACTTTTGGGATAATAGTCATAATCGTCATACTCGTTCCCATGTTGTAAAGTAGTGGAAGTAGCAGATCTAGGAGCTCAAAACCGTTTTGATCTCTTAGATCTGATACTTTCACTATTCATGTATTTTTATTGTAATTTAAATGTATTAATACTTGTGACGGGCCTAATGTACCTCAATGTACCCAGGCTCCAGAGGTACATTTGGGGATTCCAGACAACATAGCGCTCCCACTATCGTTGCCCGGGCGGGGAGACCCTCGACCCTACCCCAGACGTCCCAAGATCACCGTCCTGGAGGGGAGACCCTCGACCCTACCACCAGCGTTCCCAAGGAGCATTCCAGACATCAAGGGCAGCAGGCATCATTTTCCTTTAAAAATAAACAAACAAGAAAAGTGTAAAAACAAGTAGGCCTAAGTGTTAGAAATGACTACACCTGTACGTGCCTGTCGGCCACCGGCCTACTTGAGAACGATGCAACTTGAGAACCTAATAATCGTTTTAACCATCTGTCTGTGTCCCTTTTGTGCCCATACTGTATACTAGAGATCTCTGTATCTGTCTGTCTGTGCCTGAAGAGTGCAAACTGACTGACAAGTGGACTGGTTAACCCATTCTGACCTGAGATCAGATTCATACGAGGTTTCCACTCGACACACACTGGTCTGATGAACCCATTCTGACCTGAGATCAGATTCTAAAAAAATGTCAGTCGTTCTTCGATTTTTCAAAAATAGCAGACCTACAAGCTCGTAGCGAGCCACTCGGTGGCGCGCTATGAGCTTGTAGATCTGCTATTTTTCAATAGCTAAAGCACGACACGATGCTAGCACCAAAACGGGTTCCCGGTCAGAATGGGTTAAGTAATCAATTAGCAGGTGTGGAGTTGCCGTGGCAATCAATTGGCTGAGGCAGAGACTGGAAATTGCACAGGTGAGGGACTTTGGCTCATTACGTCCACTGGCAGAGCCTGACCAGAACCTTTTGTGGTTTTTCTGGACAACGGTGTTTGCCACCGACTCACTGCACTTCCTGTGCGGGTGTGGAACGCGTGTGTAAAGTTTGGACCACAATCGGGCATAGCTCCACCCTAATTGCTACTCCACTACATCTCAGAGGCAAATATTATGCTTTTACTCCACTACATTTATTATTTTTTTCTGAAAAGACAAATAAAAATAAACTAAGACCATTGCTGCATCTAAAGCAACCAACTATACCAAAAATTATCAAACATTATCCAATTGGTAATTACATCAGAAAGGCAATGATTTTGAAAATAGCTGATCTACAAGCTCACAACAGCTCGCAGTGGAAGGCATTGCCACTGCAATGCTGCAGCTACAAAAAATACAATCTTTCTAACAGCAATGATGAATACTATTTAAAAGTATTTGCGTTGGAATTAAGTACTCTCATTTCTGACTTGAAGGACAACTTTAGTGTTTTTTTTTCAACCAAGGTTCATGTTTTAGGTTGTTATTAGAGAAATTAAAAGATGAGTGTTTATTGGTTTATTAATTTATTTTCATTTGCTGCTTTCTTTCGTTTCAACGAGTTTAGCTATTTTTGGGGTATTCGAACATGGGGCTAAATACATATATATATATTTTTTTACAAAATGTTATGGTGATTTCTTTAATATTATTTACTATAGTCCTACTAGGCCCCAGTAATTTACATCTGGCCACAGAAGATCATGGGATCAACTGAATGTGAAGGAGGATACTGGGGGATGCCAGTTTGTCACTTCACCCTTCACATTCAACAGATCTTTTGTGGCCAGATGTAATTTTATGGGATCTAGTAGGACTAAAAAAAGAAATAAAAAAAACATATTTAGCCCCATGCTCGAATGCCCCCGCCCCCATGTAAAAGAAAAAGGTAAACATTTCTAAAACGAAAGAAAGCATCAAATTAAAGAAAATGTACGCTCATCTTTTACTTTCTCTAATAACCTAAAACATGAACCATGGTTGGAAAAAGTCCGACCCGACCCGACTACGGATAATCGGTTGAAGATGGATGGATGGATGGATTCTGCAGAATGTCCCTTTACAAGTTTTTAAATGTGAGCTTGTAGATCTGCTATTTTTGAAATGGTCGAAATGTTACAAGTTGTATGAAATACAGTGACACTTGGTGTCACTGTATTTCATACAACTTAAGTTAAAACAAATTAAGTGTTGCAGCGCTCGTTGAAGTCACTGAACGGCCCCAGCGCACCACCCGTTTTGAATTTGCACATAATGCAGGAGGCAGCAGGACAGCCAGTTAACAACAACGAGTGCTTCCAAACTCCAACAATTGGAAAAAATCAGACCGGTCTGAAGTGAGCCCTCCTCCCTGGCCTGCGTCTGTTTGGCTGTGCTTGGTGGTGAACAAATGCTATAACGCTATTTTGGTGCTCGGACACAGGGTCAGACGGACTCAGTCAGGGACAGACAGACACAGGGACCCAGGGACAGACGGACACAGACAGACCCAGGGACAGACGGACCCAGGGACACAGCCTGGGACACAAGGACACAGCCAGGGACACAGCCAGGGACACAGGGACAGACAAGGCCGTCTATAGGAGTGGCTGCACCACTCAAAAATATCAGGGCACGTGGCTCATAAAGTAACCAAAAAAATAGCCTCTGAGATAGAGCAGAAGAGTAAAATGTATTGAAAATCTGAAATAGTCCAGTATAAATAAAAGCTTCATATCACATCACACAAAACAATGCTTCTATAACTCAGTGGTTCCCAAAGTGGGGTGAGGGATAGTTTGGAACCAAATGGAGTGGACCCTAATGCCTAATGGATCCATTTATACTCTCAGAATTAAATAAACATTGATTTTAGAGATAGTAATGACATTAAATGGTGGTCCGTGGCTCAAATCGGTCTGAGAGGCTAAATGTCATCAAATGGTGGTCCGTGGCTCAAATGGGTCTGAGAGGCTAGATGTCATCAAATGGTGGTCCGTGGCTCAAAGGTTCTGGGAGGCTAAATGTCATCAAATGGTGGTCCGTGGCTCAAATGCCCAATAAATAAATAAATGGGCCTTGATAAAAAAAAAAAGGTTGAAACCACTGAGCTGAGCTACACGCACTCACCTGCGTTTGATAAGCTGGATGGAGGCAGCAGGCCTAGCTACTTCTGTTTGATCAGCTTGTGTTGTAGAAGCTGTTTTTCGTTTAGTTTTTCACAGCCTGGTAAAAACACTGTCGACTCTTATTAACTCCATGTTCATGTCAATGAAAGTTATATTCTGAGGTGTTTAATAAACGGCTTAACAAACACTAGCAGCTAGCGTAGCTTTGTTGAGCGTGTGCTGTGCGTCACTGTGTGTGTGTGTGTGTGTGTGTGGGGGGGTGACCAAGAGGTGGCGCGCACGACCTGATGACTTAAATACATGCACGTGTGTTATTATGGATCCCACCGCAGCTCATCCCCCCCCGCCCGCTCCCACTGCTCCCAGCCCCACTGCAAAGGCACGCACGGCACAAACGCACACACACACACACACACACACACACACACACACACACACACACACCCACCATGCAGTACCGTGCACATACTGTGAAATTACATTTTACAACTGTGATGCTTTGTTTTGGGCTGTGGATGATTATTTAATTTAAAATTAAATATTAGGTAATAAATTATAGCTGTTATTGTGTGAAGCATTGACATTTATTAATCATCTAAATTTTACTATAGGTTTACACGTTGTAATATATAGGATTAAACGGATATTTCTCTTAAAAAAAACTTGATATAAATTGTATTGAGTTCCCAACGACAACTTGCGTGTGTGTGTGTGTGTGTGTGTGTGTGTGTGTGTGTGTGTGTGTGTGTGTGTGTGTGCGTGCGTGTGCGTGTGGCACTGCGTGCTTGTGTGTCAGCTAATAAATCGCTTGATACGCCCCCTGCAGGGGGGTGATTAAAGAAATAAATGGCAGTCACCGACGCAACACCGAAGTATAAAATGGGACAAAACCTGTTGCGCAACAATGTACAAACTACAGTAGGTGTGTTAGTGTGTATAGTCAGAGTGTGTATAAACCCTCCTGACAGAACACACACATCGAGACAGAATGGACGCTCACATAAAAGCTGGAGAGGTTTACCTGCAACCACGGAAAGCTGGCAAAGTGAGTCAACATATCAATCTACAATTCTACATTATTCATTTTAAGACGTTAGGGCATAACAGCAACATCGACAGTATGTCAGACTAAGAACACCTTTTCAATAATAGGCTTCAGCACGTTTCATTTTAGCTATTTCCTTGTAGTAGCCACAGTGTTTTGTTCTGTATTTGCACAAAAGTGATAAGAAATATACAGTAGGCCTATATCTTTCGAAACAGTGTGCAGCCATACACATTATCAAGAAGGCTCCACTACATATCTCGGATCTCCACATATTGTACTTTTACTCCACTACATTTGAAAACGTAGTTGCTGATTATTCTTACAAATTTTGTAATAATAATCAAAATCCACAAATACAAAACACACACATTCTGTACTTCAAACTCAAATCAATTTTGAATTCCATACTTGAGACTTTTCCCCCACCACGGGTAAACATATCCCTGTATTTAACAGCATGTTCATGTGTTAGACACATACAGCTGTGTGTTCTGTGACTGAATATAACTACAACACAAGCCCCAGCACAGCACACATGTTCAGACAGAGCAGCATTACCACAGCACATTCCTTGTACTAGTCTGCTCATCTTGTGTGTGTGTGTGTGTGTGTGTGTGTGTGTGTGTGTGTGTGTGTGTGTGTGTGTGTGTGTAAGCTCACATGCTGTGAGCTTGTAGATCTGCCACTTTCACTATAGTTTTGGGTACCGGGCAAATTTCTCTTTTGGATCTTGAGCAAAAAGGTTTGGGAACCAGTGCATAGATTGTGTTGAGGCTTGTGTTTCATGCTCCATCTACATTCCTTATCTACGTAGCTCCAATTTCAGGCTACGATCAGGTTCGCTTTAAAGCACTGTTTTCCAAACAAATGGGTCGGGGACCCAATTTTTATGGGTCACAACTCGAGTAACAATCTAATTTTCATTTAAACAAAAATATTTCAAACAATTTTTTAAATTGTAAAACAAACAAGTCTAAGAAATTCCATAAAAATAATATGTAGTGAAAATAGCAGATCTACAAGCTCACAACGTGCTCGTTGTGCACTTGTAGATCTGCTATTTTCACTAGTTTGTGTCCCAGGCAAATGTCTAATCTCTCGACCTGAAAGGTTTGGGAACCACTGATTTAAAGGAATAGTGATGACAGAATTGTCCTCAAACATTATTCTATACAGATCAAACACTGATTGTTCCACACAATGCTCATTTTAAATATTGCAACTTTCAATTAAAACAACTTAAAAGGACCACTTTGCTCATTTGCAACCTCGTCTTCATATATTTTCTTCACTAATGCTCATAAGATGGCATAATTTCTGTCTGCTCATTCTGTGTCTCAGAGGAGCTCTTTTATTAGATTTATTTGTAGGCATGCTCCATTTTATGAGTTCATGCTCCACTTTAACCACTTATGAGTTTTAACTCAACATTCACTAATAAAGGCTTCTATTTCAGCATGCTACATTTTCCAGGAAGGGTTAGGTTGGGAGAATCTGTTTGTCCGTCACTAAAATACATGATGTAACAGCTAGGGATAAGGGAACTTGCCTCTCTTTCCCTTGTGATATCCTGCAGTATAATATGGCTTTGGTAGTCAAATGTCTAACATAACCCTCTCCCACTCACACACATGTAACATGTACATTCACTTAGAGTAGTGGTTCCCGGACATTTCATGTCGAGACCCAAAGGAGACAATAGACGTTTGCCCGGCCGGGACCCAAACTAGTGAAAATAGCAGATCTGTATACAAGTGCACACTCCGCTGTGACTGTTGTTGTTGCCTCCATGGAGAGGCCAGTTAGGGTTGCGTACTGTACGGCCATAAACACTGCGTAAACTAAGGAACTGTCAGCTCATGTCAAGGTATACACTAGGGTTCTTTACTATGGGGTTAAGGTTAGAGCATGAGAAATATTTAAGAGACTTGGTCCTGCCTTATACAAACAAGCCTTCAAAGAGAAGGAATTTGCTGAGCAAACATCCATAAACAGTGGCTGATACTGGTGGACAGGGATTTCAGGGAGGCCACAAAGGCCATGGCCGTCGTTGCCACTCAGTTTGGCCTTATGCCCCTCAAAACAATGGCATTCCCTGAGGCCACAGTGGTCCTAATGCCCCAGCTGACTGTGACGCAAACACCTTGTTACTACACCGCTCCGGGCACCGCTCCCATTTGTTGAAGAGAGATTTATAAATGTTCAAATTATATTGTTGTTATGCTTAAATTATCGATTTGGCTCAAGCGTTGAAGTCCGCTGATAAAGTAGGCTATGTACATAACTACAGGCATTCATAACTACAGACATTAATAAAGCCTACCACATATAGGATTGTACAATTATATACCCTACATTTAACAAACAAGCTTGATTGACATTTGTAAATAGGTCAATACAAAAACTGCTACGAGGATAAAATCAGAAAAAGCACTAAGACTTGTTTACATCAGGTATAAAGTAAAAGGAAAACGTGACATCCATCTTCAACCGCTTATCGTCAGGTCGCAGGGACAACAGCTCCACCAGAGAGCTCCAGACTTCCCTCTCCAGGGCAACATTAGTATCTTCCTCCTGGGGGATCCCGAGACGTTCCAAGGCCAGTTTGTCGATGTGTATCCTCCATGGGTTGTACCAGTGCATCTCGCAGACGTGATCTAACCCCGCGTGTCATTCTGTCCCTTCTTTCAGAAGTGGAAGCAGGTGTGGATGGGTCTGTACCCCCCCAGAAGTAACGCAGTGGGACGCTTGGAGATCCAGAATGCAACCTGGGGAGGTAAGTACATTAGCTACGACTTACTTGATCATCCTCTTGTGGTTGTTTGGGTTTGGGGTTGGCATGTAGCACAGCAACCACTAGTAGAACGTAATCTGTATGGTAGATAGAGCTGTGCTACATGCCAACCCCAAACCCGGTAGTGTGGCATTG
Source organism: Protomyctophum bolini (assembly GCF_963924005.1). Taxonomy (NCBI): domain Eukaryota; kingdom Metazoa; phylum Chordata; class Actinopteri; order Myctophiformes; family Myctophidae; genus Protomyctophum; species Protomyctophum bolini. The sequence goes on from NC_137864.1 coordinate 38,465,063, forward strand.
GTCCGACCTCCCGTTAGTCTGACCATTACTAACACTATCCCAAACCCTAATCCTAACCGTAACCTCACAGGAAGCCATGCGTGATTTGTAACCCGCAGCACGGGTGATTTGTAACCCGCAGCACGGGTGATTTGTAACCCACAGCACGGGTGATTTGTAACACGCAGCACGGGTGATTTGTAACACGCAGCACGGGTGATTTGTAACACGCAGCATGGGTGATTTGTAACCCGCAGCACGGGTGATTTGTAACACGCAGCACGGGGGATTTCTATGCAGTACAGGTGATTTGTGACCCGCAGCACAGTGATTTGTAACACGCAGCACGGATGATTTGTTACCCGCAGCACGGGTGATTTGTTACCCGCAGCACGGGTCGGACTTAGCCTCGCGTTGCGATACTCGGATGAAGTCTGGCTGCGCCAGGCTAGGTCGGACTAACAGGAGGTCTGACTTAATCTAGACACAAGGCCCATTCTAAAAAGGGTGCCTCCAGACCTGCACCTCCACGTGGAACTTTGTCTCCCTCTCATGTCAACATACAGTATAGGCATAGAATATATCTTGAAAATAATTGACTCTACAAAATATATTCAATGTCTAGGGCCATTCTTTTTTTTTATATTTTTTTATGGAGGGACAGACAGTAGGCTGACAGGAAGTGGGGAGAGAGATGGGGGGAAGACATGCAGTAAAGGCTGTCGGGATCAGGAGTCGAACCCGCGGCACACTGCCAGACTGGATTACCAGCCAAGGTGCCTGGACCATTGAGCCATGGCCCAGGCTGTCTAGGGTCATTCTAATCTAATCATATCTAATCTGGTCTGATCTGATCTAGTTTCATCTAGACAAATCCAATCTAATCCAATCGTAGTTGTTTAATCTACTAGGCCTAATGCATGCATCCATGTGTCGCTCGTGTGCAGGTGCTGGAGGTGAGGTCTGGAGGCACCAGCAGACCCACGGGGACAAGAAGATCAGGGTGGTCAGACTGTCAGACGTCCTCAGTGTCCGCAGACTGCCTCCCCACGCTGAAGCCTGTCCCAAGGTATACCTGATATGTTTATTGATAATGTGTACATGTACCGTAAATACACTTAATTATACACCACCATCAAAATAAATGCAAGAAAGCCAACAGCTTATTTCCATTGTATTATGACATGGTCATGCCATGTGATGTTGATTGTGTGCACTTCAACATCCCCTTCCCCCCCCCCCCCCGCCACACACACACGCCCCCCTCTAGATTCAATGGATGTGACACCACAGAACCAGGAGTAATCGTCACCTTGTCTCTGTGTCGTTTTCAGGAGAACATGTCGGCGTTCTGCGTGGAGACAGAGGAGAGAACCATGGTGTTTGCCGCCGCAAGAGACGACAGCATCGACTGGGTGTCCAGACTGTGTGCCGTCGCCTTCCAGGTGAGAGGGACACACATTCACAGTCACATGACATGTCACACATAAATTATGGAGTAATGCAAATGCAGAGACTCACAAAGAGAGTCAGGTTAATCAGAATCAGCTTTATTGTCACGTCACAACTTTACAGAAGTAAAGAAGTGGGTAAAGGGTGAAATGAGATCAAACAAGAATAAAATATAATAATAAATAATAATAAAAAAATAATCTACATATTAGTAGGAAGGAAGAGCAAAGAAATTCAAATTCAAGTCACTCTCTGTATAATCCACAGAGGTCCAAGGAAGAGCTAAAATACAATCACCCACAGAATAGGGCGCTAGGATCCATGTAGTTAAATCTCTCCTTCCTTCCTTCCTTCCCTCCCTCCCTCCCTCCCTGTCTGTCACTTCTTCAGAGAGGGAGCAGTCCACTCCATATGGAGAAGAACCAGATTTATGTCTCTACAGAGGAAGGTGAACACACACAGGCACGCATGACGCATGCTTGCACGTGCTCGTGTGTACGCACGCACGCACGCACACACACACACACGCACGCACGCACGCACGCACACACGCACGCACGCACGCACGCACGCACACACACACACACACACACACACACACACACACACACACACACACACACACACAGTGGTGTCATTTCAGCTAAATGGCAAGCTCCCGATGCATGCGTGATCAACACGCTTGTAATGTAGATCTACTATTTTCACATATATTTTTTTTCATAATCACAGTTTCAAATCATACAGTTTCAAAATCATTATGAAATGATCGATATGTGTTTAGCTCTTCTGTTTTTACGCCTTTAGTAATGTTTATATGTGCTCTTTTTTGTAATGTTGCTAGTTTTCTGTACAGGGACTACAGACGTTCTTGCTACATCCGGTGTATTTACACAGCATTCTATGTGTGTCATGAATGTCCGTCTAAAATAATGAACGTATACAGACAACATATTGGTTTGAAGTCTTTAGTTAGTGTTAGAATGTAATGACACAATACAAGTCTACGTGAACTTCACAATAAAAGCCCGCTGCCTGTGAACCATGTCCATTGCAGTGTGCCAGTTCTCTGTGCTGGTGCAGCAGACGGAGGCAGCGACGCGCTGCGGCCTCCAGGGGGCGTACTGGCTGCAGGTGGGGGAGGATGGGCTGACGCTGAAAGAGGCAGAGAAGAAGAGCAGCGTGTTAACATGGCCCTACGCCCTGCTGAGACGATACGGAAAAGACAAGGTGAAAACTGTCATTATGTGTCTATCACACAACTGTGTCACTTAACTAATTAAACCCATCGGGACCTGAGGCCGATTGTTACAAATGTCTTCTAACAGTTGTTTTAGCCGACCCCCATCTCAAAATATTTTGTTTCAGGGACACCCGAGAAAAGGATTTGAGTTAAAAATGTTCACTTTTAAATTATATGTAATCAAAGATTTGCAAAAATGTTCTAACCTGACTCCATCAGATGGTGGCGGTATTAAGTTCAGTAATTTTGTTCCATTTGTACACTCTCAGAGTTACCTGTAATGGTCCATTTGGTTCCGAGTTACAGACCTGTTGGCGTCCATTTGGTTCCATTTGTACACTCTCGGAGTTAATACAGAGTTACAGACCCATTTGGTTCCTAACTATAAATCATTTAGCAGGGGTTTCCAGGAAGTCAACGGGGCCTCTCGCACTGAGTCATATTGTGTCTAATTGACATCCTTGGCTGTCTGTCCCGTTCTCCAGTTGTCCTTGTCCATCGAGGCGGGCCGCCGCTGTGACTCGGGTCCCGGCACCTTCACCTTTAAGACGGGCCAAAACGACGACATCTTCTCCCTCATGGAGCTAGCCATGAAGCGCCAGAGGGTTCCCGCCGCCGCTGCGCTCAGCGTGGGCCAAGAGGCCGAGAAGGCTACGATGACGACCAATCGGTGCCCTCGCTCGCCTCTGCCTAAGATCCCCGACGCAGCCAACATGGCCGCCATCCTGGACAACAAGCTCAGAGTGGATGTTGGACCGGTGGATTCAACCTTGGAGAGCCCTTACTCCACGCCGGCCGATTCCATTGTTTGTGGCGGGCCGAACTCAGAACCTTCGGGCAGGAATCCCAGACAAGCACCAGCCCCCATTACCCTCCAGCCCCTCCCTCCTATTGCCACGCATCATGCCGCTCCTGCCGTTCATCGCACTGGCCAATCGGAGCCCTTGTACGCCGACCCGGTCGATTGCCGCTCTTTGACGCCAAAGGAGATAGCGGACGCAAACACGGCCGTGTACGTGGATCCCGCCACCATTCTGCCGCTCAAACCCCCCGCCTCGGCGACTGCGGCCCCCCAGATCGTCAACTACGGCCCCACAGCTTCGGTGCCTTCGACCACGGCCCCCCATCATCATCAGGGGGCCGTGGTCGTAGGGGGCGGCTCCGATCTCTCCCCACCGGACCCCGTTTACTCCGAGGTTTACAGCCCGGTCGCGGACAGGCTCCGCCCGATTGTGGAGCCCATTTACACGGAGCCCATGCCGCGCAAGACGGAAACGAAGAGCCAGCAGCCTGACCCCTTTGCCCACCTGTACGCACAGGTGTGCAAACCCAAACCCAAACCCAGCTCGGCCACCGCCACCTCTTCTTCTTCTTCGACGTCTCCGTCTTCCAGCGCCACGCCTCCTCCTCTCTCCTGCACCTCCTCTAACTCTGGGGTGGTCAGGTCCGCAGGGGATTGCTCCGCCCTCTCTGATGTCATCTATGAGAACCTGGGGGTTATTTAGGCCAGTGTCTCTCTCTCTCCTGGAGGGGTGCACGCCAACGATCACAGGGCGGTCTGCATGTTTTGATCGTTTTTATACTGACTGCCAATGTGCCAAAGGCAAATTCCCTTTATCACATTCCTAGATGGTTTGACATGTGATTCAAATGTGATTTCTAAACATATGTTTCAGTCTGGACACTTTGACACTGAAGACTGCTTTGTATTTTATCGTAAAACGTGTCCTTCACTGGAGACTGATGACATACTTTACAAGCCCACCACAATGTATTTTTTTTAAGTCCTAAAAATCAGATTTAATAACAGTGTGGACAGTCTGTCCTAAAGATCAGATTAGAGAAACACATTTTCAGATCTGCCTACAGTCTGAACAAAGTCTTCGAAATTTCATTTTTGGAGACCAACAGCTCCAAAGTATTCCTGGACTACTATACCAGGATTGAAATGTTCTTTATTTTATTGCTGTATTACTGTAGGCTATTTTAAATATTTTCAGTGCATACAGTATTTGTATCATTAACTCTGCATTGTTATCTGTATAGTATTAACTATTTTGTTACTGCAATAGGGACAAGTGTATTATGTTGGTCAAAGTAATATATTACAACATATTATTTTCACTTGGACATCCCATTTCAGATTTTAGTTTTAGCTTACTTTGATAGTGAAATATATGATGAATGTTAAATATGTTTTCTTAATGGCAAAAATGTTTATTACATGTGTCTGATATACTGTATGAGGGCTCTACTAATTTGGAAAATTCATTACGTAAAACATTTTCAGGAAATAAAAAGATATACCTTATTTATTTAAAACACACACCCCTGCTTCTGGTGACTGATATTGTCCTTCTAATGAATGTTACTCATTGGAAACACACGTTCCTTAGTCTCGCGTAGCCAGACAACTATTCCACAATCTCCAAATGTCTGGAACTACACCTCCCAAAATCGAGTAAGGAAGCTGCTATTTCCGTTCACGAAAATATATTTTACAATATATCTTTACACTTTATTTTGTTATTTCCTTTTCTGCTAAGCAACAAGCTATATATGCTTAGATGATTTGTATTTATAATTAGGATACATTTGTGCGACTGTAAAGACGAAACGGAAGTGGGGAGGAGGCTAGTAATTTCATGCGTGGACTAACTTACAGGACTGTTTGATGCAGTCATGCACATTACAGAAAATAGTAACAATGAAAAAACACATTAGAGGGACATTATCAGTCACCAGAAGCAGGGATGTACTGTATGTATGAGTCTAACATGGAGTTCAAAGTTAAGGGTTTGGGGTGCAAGAGGACATGGAAATGACCCCAGAACTGATCCTAAAACTGTCCTAAAAGCCACATTCAGGGACCTGACTACAATCACCCTCATGGGTCCATTTGTACACTTGGAGTTACATTAATACTCCAGATATTTACTTTCTTCTCACTTTCTATCTTACTCAGCAATAAGCCTACAAGGAATTGCAGTTTTAATATCTTTATTTAATGTTAAAACAAGTTTTTATGTATATAAAAAAAACATGTTTTTATTCAAGTCTCACAGTGTGTTTCTTATAGATTTTGATCATTTAATCCAAACATGTATAATTGAATCTGCCGTGGTGCTTTGTCAAGCATCTATACAAACACAATTGGCCGGTGTTCGGGGGAGGGAAGTCTGGCGGGGAGGAAGGTGATAATTGTCACTGTTCATACTCCTAGTAGCACCTGTCAACGGGGAGTGCTGGGCATGAGGAGTAGGATGGAGGCTCCATATCCTCCCGGTGGGGGCTCCTCACTGGCAGGTGGAGTCAGTAGGATACAACAGTAGTGATAACACAGAAATGTGCGTAGGGAGGACTAAATTGGGGAGAAAACATACAGGTATACCCAAAAGTGACTAAATAACAATGTGGCAAAAGGTGTAATGTATACCTTATTCTTGTTAGTTTGCCATCTTCACTGTAATTAATGACATTTGAACTACAGTTTGATGAGTTTTTTATGATACTTGCGTTATGTTTCTCTTAACATTGACATAGATCATAATAATCAGTGGCAACGTAAGTTAATATGTAATCATATAACGGGTTCAGCACTCATCAAAAGATTGGACGTGTCCTTCAGCCTGTCACACACACACACACACACACACACACACACACACACACACACACACACACACACACACACACACACACACACACACACACACACACACACACACACACACACACACACACACACCAGAGAGAGAGAGAGAGAGAGACACACACCAGAGAGAGGGAGAGAGAGAGAGAGAGAGAAAGATGAGTGAGTACTTTGATTCAAAATCCACATTCAATTCAATAATCCAACAAATCAAAATATGATAAATGGGTTATCTTCTATGAAGAGTAGACCATTTCTGGGTTTGCGTTTACATCACATAAATGAACAAGAAAGGTCATCTTAATTGGATTTTGGTTGCTCTGATTAAGAAATGAAGCATTGACATAAAATTAAGACCACACACAGTGATTGCATTATCAATCAGGTTAGATCAGTGGTTTTCAATCTTTTTCATATCAAGGACCATTAGTTATTTTGCATTTGAGCCAGAGACCTTATATTTCCATTGTTCCTTTTATATTTTTCATCATACATCACACAAAAGTAGTGAAAATAGCCCATCTACAAGACCGGCTATTTTCACTATTTTTTCATAATTTTAAAATAATAATAAAAAATAAAAAAACAGTTTTGGACATACAAGGTTTCCAAAGAAAGAAAGAAAGAAAGAAAAAAACTAACTTACAAGTTAGCGATCCTGTCCAGGGACTGTTTCACATCCTCCTGCACAAGAACATAACACAAGTCACTACTCACATTCCGGATCCATTCTGGGTATGTACAAATTAATGTGCTCAGAACATATATAAGCAATTAAGCATACATTAACACACTTTGTTTTCTCTAGCTGTGAATAGTTGATTTGGCGTTTAAGTGTCTATCTATGAAATCTATGACCAAGATTCAATCTGAATGTAGTTGAGGTCCCTATTTAACCTTTCAGTTAGGGTGTTCTTGGCCTGGTGTCTAGATATTATACAACTGAAATCAGCTATAACAAATCTGGTATTATGGGATAAGACTGTATGACTGTATTGCAGAGCTGTATTCATTATAGCTTATGATGATGATTAAAAATGGACTCACCTGTGGGGCTTTAGGCTCAGGTGACTGATGGCGGTACGGGACTTCATTGACCAATATGTTCTCTTTCTGAGAAGAGAAGAGAAGAGAAGAGAAGAGAAGAGAAGAGAAGAGAAGAGAAGAGAAGAGAAGAGTGTTGTTAACCCATTAAAAGCATTGAACGTATTCTGTGTCATTTTAGATTTTAGCGTTAGATATATATATATTTTTTAAGATTTAGAATTTTGTTAAAACAAATTCTCTTCTCTTAGACAGGGAGACAGACAGCCAAGGAAGACCTTAGCGAGATGGGTGTCAGCTGGCACGGAGCAAGAAGGGTCGCCAGAGACCAGAGCAAATGGAAAGGACTTGTGAAAATGGAGAGGACTTGTTGCCCAATGTTCAATGTTCCAATAGGAACGGGAGGAACTAAGTCTAAGTCCCGAGGTCGGCAACCGACCGAACATGCTCGGTTCTTTATCAACCCGTTGCTTGCCGTTGATATTGGCTTCCCGGCACGTTGGAAGCCGATATCAACGGTAAGTAACGGGAGCTTATGGTCAGGAGTCTCCTGCCGACAAGCTCCCGACACTTTGGGCCGTCTGTGCTGTCTGGAGCTGCCTTTACACTGTAAAATGTACAGTGTCTCACCTGTGTATTGTTGAGTTGGAGTTGTGTTTCCAGCAGTGTGACTCTACTCATCATGTTCTCCCACTCCTCTCTGCTTATGGTGATGGTCTGACTTTTATTCTGAAACACAATAACATTCAGAACAGAAATCTATTCTAAATTCAAGAAAAGCTGTCTGTCTGTACACTTCCTTAGCACAGAGCAAGACTGCTCTTTGCTTAGACGGCCATCTCAAAATACCACAATGCACAGACAGCCTCAAGGAACCGAGCGCCGCACAGACCTGTCCTCCAGCCTCAATGTGCCCTGCTTGCAAACACCTCCCCTTTTGGTTAGAGCGCTCTCGCTGACTGTTCCTCCTGCCAGGCAGGCAGCAGAGCCACACGGGGAGTCGGCCGGGGACAACTTCTCCCGACACGGCGCATACTACAGTGATACAAGCTTGATACCCGAGACCGACCTCCTCTCTTTCTTTCTCTCTCTCTGCGACACATGAATAGGCTACACAGGGCGAAATGTTTGCGATAGCGTAGCCTACGCGGGCTATAGCGACACAGGATGTAACATCTTTTCATTACATAATTCTGTCTCTCTCAGCATCAACATAGAGCTGGGATGCAGCCTCATCACCAGGCTGAGATACAAATGCCCATTCGGGATTTCGGATCAACACGGTCGCATTAACTACGCGGGTGACACACTCCTCTCCTACACCACCTCCTTCGCCGTGCCAGACAAATACAACAGGGTTTTTCGAGTCCCATTCAGCCCGGGACGGGGGAATTAGCACACAACCTTACGTGCGTTATCGTCAACACATGCACTGTCATGCGATGATTCGAGACAACAAAATGGAATGAGCGGGTCCAGTAGGCTACACTCCCAAAGTTACATTACTGTGACAGCGCAATGACTGCCATTCCGTGCCGTAATGACAGATATCCATATCTATCTATCTATCTATCTATCTATCTATCTATTCCGGGCTTCGGAATGCTGGTGTGTAACCGATATTTGGCCGCAGACCACTTGGCCCCCTAAGTGAGAGAACCTCCAAATTAGAAGGCATGTGTAGAACGGGCCTCAGGTCTTAATGTGGTAGAGTCCACATACCTCAGGTTGTCTGCAGCTCTCCAGGCGCTGCTCCAGAGCACTCAGTCTGTCCAGCCCACAGAGCAGGCTCTCTACCTGGGACTCCAACGCAGACAGTCTCCCTTCCACAGCCGCAGTCTGGAGGAAAACACACGGCAGCACAGAAGAGGCATCCACTAGTTAACTGTGAAGTGTGTGTGTGTCACATGTCACTAACATGACTCTGTATGAGGGACTACCGAGGGTGAGCCAGAAAATAGCAGCCAGGAGAATGAGACTAGCAGGACACTGCCAAAGGCATCAAGAACTGCCAGCCAGCAAACTGGTGCTCTGGGAACCAACACACGGGCATCGATCACGAGGACGCCCCGCGCTAACATACGTGGATGTACTCAAGAGCGATGCAGGAGTGCAAAGTACCAACGAACTGGCCGGATGTATGGAGAACCGAGATGACTGGAAACGTCGATGGAGGGCTCGTCTGAGGACGACCTAGAGTGTGTGTGTGTGTGTGTGTGTGTGTGTGTTATGCATACGATGCAGCCATATCCAAAATATTTAAATATTAAAAAATACTTTTTTCCATGCTGGGCAGGTTGTGTGGGTGCTAGAAATGTTACATTGCAGTGCGTTCGTCTCGGTCCGTCGCATCACGGAAACAGAAACTGCAAAAGCTGGGTTGTAACGCCTTATTATGGATCTCACCGCAATTCTAGGAAAGCCCCGTTGGCCCTAGCCTGGATCCAGGCTAGGCTAGTGGATGCACCACTCAGTTCACACGGGTGTGATTTTTTATGAGTGAATTTGACTTACTTTGGGTTCCTGGTACTCGGCTGTTAGCTGTGTGAGTATAGAGGGGTGGGGTGCAGACTGATGGGATGTCGTCAGTATTGAGGGGTGGGGTGCAGACTGATAGGATGTCGTCGGTATAGAGGGGTGGGGTGCAGACTGATAGGATGTCGTCAGTATTGAGGGGTGGGGTGCAGACTGATGGGATGTCGTCAGTATTGAGGGGTGGGGTGCAGACTGATGGGATGTCGTCAGTATTGAGGGGTGGGGTGCAGACTGATGGGATGTCGTCAGTATTGAGGGGTGGGGTGCAGACTGATAGGATGTCGTCGGTATTGAGGGGTGGGGTGCAGACTGATAGGATGTCGTCGGTATAGAGGGGTGGGGTGCAGACTGATAGGATGTCGTCGGTATTGAGGGGTGGGGTGCAGACTGATAGGATGTCGTCAGTATTGAGGGGTGGGGTGCAGACTGATAGGATGTCGTCGGTATTGAGGGGTGGGGTGCAGACTGATGGGATGTCGTCGGTACAGAGGGGTGGTGTGCAGACTGAAGGGATGTCTTCATGCTCCTGGTTGGAGGAGAGGGCTGCCCTGTGTGTCGTACCACCAACGCCTGGCCAGAATACACCTGGTAGTTCCAGTGATGGAACAAGTACACACATGTTTTACTTAACCTATTAAACTCATTAACTGCCAGGTATTAATTAATTAATTATCTGTGTAAAGTGCCGCCCACCGCCATCATCGGTGCTTTAAAAAAAATAATAATAATAATAAAAAACGCAATCTGGGAAAACAATCCAAGATAAATGCATATTGGTGTAAATCCGATTACATTGAGGCGGAAGGAGGCAGACTTTGGATGGGGGCAGACTTTTCACTTCCGGTTTTGTCCGTTGCTAAGCAACCTAGAACCATTCATTCATATGTTGGCGAAGAGCGCGATCAATCATAAACCACTGAAAAGACCACATGACGGAGATCTCCTGGTAGCACATAGTTGTTGTTTTCCTCCTCAACCTTGTTTTTGCTGACATGGGAGGAATCAGGACTCTCCACTTTTTGACGATGAAAAACAAGCTCATGACGCGACGCATTGTGAGCTTGTAGACTGGCTATTTTACTTTGGCGTGACGTACTTGTATGATGAAATAGGGCATTCATTTATGAAAAACCAAACGTTCAAAGTTGAAATGTGGAGATACAAGGTCATGCATGTTTACTTACTAGACTGTCTGGATCTGTTTGTTGTACAAACACCTTGTTGTCTGACTGTGAGGCGGGACGGATACTTCTGGTCTGAAAACACACATTAATTTCAACAACACTTTATTAAGCTGCTCTTGTACAAGTGTACAGACACATTTGTATTACTATATCTGTGAGGGCATCAACATTTTAGGACAATAAATTGTGTACATAATCCCTGCCCAACACCGCAGAGGTTGTGGGTTTGAATCCACCGTGGTGCATCCGGCTTTGTCGAGCATCTATACAAACACTACTGACCCGTGTTCGGGGGATGGTAGCCGGGCGGGGAGGAAGGCAATATTTGTCACTGTTCGTACTCCAATAGTGTCGCAGTCCCGCCCCCTCGAGAGACCCGGAAAATAAATCCCCGTTCATTTTCCTCATAGACTTTTCAGAAAGTATTTATTTAAAGATGTTTACGCCGCGGACAAAGCCAATTCTTGTCGTGACAAATCATGACAACAAACACAATGTTTTGGACCAAACAAAGAATTAGAAAGTATAAAAAAACGGCAGGTTACAAGTTTTGTTGTTTTTCTTCTTAGTAATTATTTGTTTGGTCCAAAATATTGTGTTTGTTGTCATGATTAGTCACGACTCGAGTTGGCTTCGTACGGCGCTTAAAAGGTCATTAAATAAATACGTTTTGAAAAGCCTATGGAGATAATTTATGGAGAATCATTTCCTGGGCCACTCGTCGTTCTGAAAGGGGGCGGGACTGCGACGCTCTATAGGGCTGGCGGCGACAGACCCCTGACCCCTCCCATCCCCTGGCGTATACAGAATACTTGGTTCTGCCCGAGTCCATTTCTACACTCTAAATAATCCACTTGGCGTGTGTGTGTGTGTGTGTGTGTGTGTGTGTGAGATAATGGAGACACTCTGAGCTCCCCGAATCCATCCTATTCATGAGGGAATGAAAGTTGAAAGAGTCTGTCTGATCTGATCTGATCTCTCATACACACACGCACACACACGCACACACCCGCACACGACAGCTGTGGCTATGTTTAGTCGCCATCAGGTCATAGTGTAATGCTATGGAGAGGGAGAGAGAGAGAGAGAGAGAGAGAGAGGGATGCCGCTTAAAGCCAAACCACAATAGGTTCTGTGAAGGTGAAAGACACATTAGTGTATGAGACACGTTGAAAATGTGCTCCCATTTTCCGCACACACGCACACAGGCATACACGGCACACCTAAGAAACACGGGGACCTAAAAATATATCATATATATATTATTATTTCATCAAAAACTATATTTTTACTTGACCTGTGCTGGCCCAATCGAATCGCCTCTATAACCACAATCACAATTTAAAACAAATCCTGACCCGAACCTGAACATACCTCAAACTAAAACCAATTAAGCTAATCTGTGTCTTCTCCTAATTGTGAAAATCTATGTTAAAGGTTAAGGTGATTTTCCTTTGTTAAAATAAGTACTAAATAAATAGCTCTATACTCTGTTAGTACTCACTGCAGAGTCTGGATCTATGCAAGCTTTAGTAAACAGAACATGCATTTCAAGCTATAATTAAGCTATCCAATCAGGAGAGAGAGAACTCACACAGGAGGATACAGATTAAACAAGTGAAATGAGCAGACATAATTGGAACTGGAACACTTAAAGGACCACTTCAATATTTAGAAGCATAGAAGCATTTTTACATAAAAAACAAGCCCAAAGACACTGATAATCATCAGACGTGGCAATGCTGTGAGCAAGCAGCTGCATTTAACCAATGAGTTAATCTGTCCTGAAACCCTCTGTCTGTCTGTCTGTCTGTCTGTCTGCGTGCGTGCGTGTGTGTGTGTGTGTGTGTGTGATAGTCCCACATGGACACAGCGTAAAGGGCAACAAACAAACAGTAAAGATGTTGTAACAACATCACCGTGCGTACGTGCGTACTGTATTTGTGTGTGTGCGTGCGTGCGTGTGTATGTGTGTGTGTATGTGTGCGTGCTGGTTTGACCCTCATATATCAGGGTGTTAAGAGTCACATGCCTGCACACACACACACACACACACACACACACACACACACACACGCACACACACACACAGTCCACAGAAGACTCTCCTCTCCTCTCTCTCTCTGTTCCAGACTTCATGGAGCGGTCGTTGGTTTTCGTGTGTCTCCTCTCTGCTTTCCATCATCTGTCCTCCATGGCTTCTCTTCCACCATCGTTCCTCTTGGTTTCTCTTCCACCATCTTTCCTCGTAACTTCTCTTCCATTAGCTGTCCTCTCAGCTTCTCATGCTTTTCTAAAACTTTGTTTGTCTTAGTTTAACCTTCGTTCAACTTTAATGTCTCCTTAATCCCTGTCCCGTTTCTCACTCACATCTCTTGTCAGGCTGAGTCCCATTTCTCCTCTCCTCTCCTCTCCTCTCCACACCTCTCCTCTCCTCTCCTCTGTGATCGGATGGAGAGTTACTCCCTCCAGTTTGGCCCCTCCCAGGGGGCGGTCCTCTTGGCGGGTTTCCAGCGGCTCCGTGCGGATGGAGCGATGTGCGACGTGGTTCTGGAGACGGGCGGGGCCTCGTTCCCGTGCCACCGCCCCCTGTTGGCCGCGTCCAGCGACTACTTCCGCGCACTGTTCGGGGAGCGCACAGCGGAGCGGCATGCGGACCGCGTTAGCATCCCGGCGGTAACGGCCGCGGGGCTCGGTGCCGCGCTCGACTTCCTGTATGGCGGCTGGCTCCGCCTGTCGCCCGCGACCCTGCCCGAGGTCCTAGAGGCCGCCAGGTAAGGGAGGTGATTGTAATTAACATTTATCGTGGAACGCTCATAATAATTGTATCGCGATTTAAGTTCATGGTGAACTTGTCCTACGTCGTTCTATATGAATTAGCACCACTTAAACCCTCCGTACTTACGTATTTATATTCTTTACACTTAACTTATGATCGGGATGCTGGGGGTTCAAGTGGTTCACAAAAGTGGCAATTTCACTTTTAAGCATATTTTTGATTATCACAATAATGTCGTTAATAGTTGTGATATGTAATGTTATGATCCCATCCTTCCAGATACCTCCAGATAGACGTTGCCATAGCGATTTGTCAGCGCTACATAACCGACGGCCTCTGCGTTCGAACCTGCTGCCGCTACGCCAACCTGGCCGAGAGACACGCCCTCCCCGAGGCCCTGGCGGCTGCCAATCAAGCGGTCGCCGTGAAGATGTGGGCTTTGCTGCAGCAGCCCGACAGGGGCGGGCTCCTGGGGCTCAACGTCCAATCACTGACGGCGGTGCTAGACTCTGACGACATGCCTGGGGTCAGAGAGGCGGAGCTCGTCAGGCTGTGTCTGGATTGGCTGGACGAGAACGGGCCGATGCCGCTGCTGAGGTCGTTGATGATTTCCTTCGACTCAAAACTATGACGGAAAAATGTTCGACGACTACCTTTTTTCACGGATGAAAACTAACTAAAAACGAAGCTATATGATGACTAAAACTGAGACTAAATATATTAAAAAACTAGACTAAAATGTCAGGGAGGGACTAGTGAAGAAGAGATCCATTAGAACTAAAAGACAAGTCATTTCATGTTTGGTTGCACTCTGAAGATAGCAGATCTAAAAGCCTACACCTTGTATTACATTGGCTATTTTCAGCATGGAACCAAGTGTAAAATCAGCCATTACGACACCATCAAGGCACCACCTAAATGCATTTTAGTCGACAGTAGAATACTAGATTTTAGTCGACTAGAATCTTATATTTAGTCGACAAAAACCAGACCAATGCCGAAACATTTCAGACGAAAAATGTGACAAAAAACTAAATTGAATTTCAATCAAAAATTTTCATTTTCTATGAAACCAAAATCTCTTGAAATCTGCTGTCAAAATCAACGCCACAGGTCCAACCTCCTGCTGAGCCGCCTGCGCTTCGGATTGGTCGATGCCGATGACCTCACGGCCCTAAGCCACTCCCCCATGCACCCGGCTTTGGCCACACCTCTGATCCGAGGTCATGTGACCCGGGCGCTGGAGTATCACGGGCTGGGAGACGCGCGGCCAATCAGGCAAAGCAGGCAGTCGACGGTGCGCGCGTCAGGGGCCAATCACCTGCTCCTGGTGGGGGGCGGTGCCAGTCGCCATTGGCCAGAGCGACGGCCAATCCTGGCGCTGGACCTCCGGACCAGGAAGTGCTCGTCACTGGGCTGCGACCCCATTGGCCGGCTGAAGAACCACTGCGTGTGCACGCTGGGCGGGTTCCTCTTCGTGATTGGTGGAGACCAGGTGCGACTATGCCTTTTGTCCAGTGATGGAAAGTAACTATGTACACAAATCAACTTTAGATTATATTTCGACTTATATGTCGACTAAAACTAGACAAAATACTAAAACATTTCAGATGACTGAAACTAAATGGAATTTTAGTCAAATTAAAGACCACAACTATTAAAACCATTTAAATATTTTTCTGTCAAAATTTTAACGTTGACCAATCAGGTGACGGGAGACGAGGACGAGGACGGTGGAGGCAAATCGGTGGCCGTGGCGCCGTCCAATCGTGTGTGGCGATATGACGGGCGCTTCCAGCGCTGGGAGGAGGCGGCCTCCATGCGACACGGCAGAGCCCGATTGGCCTGCTGCGTGCTGGGAGGAGTCATCTATGCCCTGGGGGGGCGGAGCCAAGCGCACCCGGAAACAGACCAAGGTTAGAATAGTTTGGGTTGAGTTTCAGTTCGTTTTGACGTTTTTTTTTTGGTTTGTTTTTTAATTCAGTTTATTTTAATTCAGGTTTTTTTTAGACGACGCTTAGTTTTAGTTTGGGATTTTTCATTATAGTTTAGTTTTAGTTAGTTTTTTTAGAGTGGGTTTGCTAGTTGCTAGTTAGTTTTAAGCTTTTTCATACATTGGCAGGTGAAGGATTCAAAAAGGTCAGAGTAAATAGAAAAAAAATAACTCAACAAAAAATAACTAAAACTATGGGCATTTTGTCAATAATTTCAGTTCGATTTAGCTTGTACAATATAGTTTCAGTTAGAGTTTTTTTGTTCATTACATTTTACTTTGTCATTTTGTTAGTTAACTATCATAACCTTGAAACAGACTCCGCCTCCGTGATGTCATCGGTGGAGTTTTACGACATGGAGGGCGGCGGCACGTGGCGACGGGCCACGCCCATGCCCCAACCCCTCCACGGACACGCCTCCGCCGTGCTGGGAGACACCATCTACGTGTCGGGAGGCAGCGACCAGCGGGGGGTGCGAGAGAGCAGCCGAGAGGTATGGATGATGATGGGGTGCATGTCTTTGCCCAGACTCTTCTTCAACAAAGATGGCGAAAGCAAACATACATACGAAACCTAACCGCCTAACCACACGCAGAAGCCACGGGTGAGCCTTAACCGGCCACACATGTGTCTTAACCCTGGGGCGGCTGTGGCTTAGGAGGTAGAGCATGGGTTGTCCAGTGATCTGTGGGTCCGCGGTTCGAGTCCCGGCTCCTCCTGTCTACTGTACATGTCGAAGTATCCTTGGGCAAGACACTGAACCCCACGTTGCCTCCAGCGGTTGCCACCATTGGCAAATGGTAAATGGTGCATTTATATAGCACCTTGATCCAAGGCACTTTACATAGATTATGCATTACATTCACCCATTCACACACACATTCATACACCGATAGCGGCGGAAACCATGCAAGGCACCAACCAGCACATCAGGAGCAATTAGGGGTACAGTGTCTTGCTCAAGGACACTTTGACACTAACTCTGGGGAGCCCGGGTTCGAACTGGCAACCTTATGGTTACCATCCGGCCACTCTACCCCTGAGCCACTAATCTATCGGACTAACGTATTCCTCCCCAGATGATATCAGCATTACAACATTTAAGTTGATAATTAATCGTCACTATAATAATTGCGATTAGCGATTTCATTATTGGAGGGTTTTTTTGGCATTTGAACATTATTGAACAGTTCCAATAATGTTCCCTTTCTCTTTCTTCATATGATGATTTTTTGTTCTTTCATAGAAGCGTTATATTTTTATGTCTTTAAATGTTCCTGGTCCTCAAAGTAACTTTTCTGTATTGACTTATGCTTTCGTTTGACATGTACCCATTCTGCATACTGTGAAATATTTCAATCAATCAATTAATCCATCAAACACGATTACGTAATCATTGTGACCCAGGCCTGCCGAGAGCTGTTCCGCTGGGAGCCTGCGGGGGGCACCGGTGCCACAGCGTGGGAGCAGAGAGCATCCATGTCCATCGGGCGGTTCGGCCACCGCCTGGCGTCGGCCTGCGGCCGCCTCTACGCGCTGTTGGGCGAGCGCGAGCCCTTTTGCGACATCGAGAGCTACGACCCCGTGGGCGACCTGTGGACACGGCTGCGGCCACTGACCCCCGCCCACACCTCCTTCGGCTACGGGATGGCGAGCACGCCCGCGGGCATGGTGCTGCTCTGCGGGGGCACGAGGTGGGTGGAGGAGGCGCCAGTGTTGATTTTGTCGACCGAATGAAAAATGTCTGTCGACTGCCTTTTTTTACTGACAAACACCAAACTAAAACGAAATAGGCCTACAAAAAAAGTAAGCATGTAGTTTTGTGGACAAATAAAAACTACAGTAGACTAAAATGTCAGGGAGGGACTAGTGGAGAAGAGATCCAGTAGAATTAAAAGACAAGTCATTTTATGCTTGGTTGCATGCTGAAAATAGCAGACAAAATAGCAGATACAACCAAGTGTAAAACCAGGCATTAGGTAGGTGTAGGCGTAGGCGTAGGTGTAGTCGACTAAAACACTAAAACATTCCAGATTACTAAAATACGACTAAAACTAAATTAAGTTACATTCCAAAGACTATGATGACTAAAGCTAAAATCACAATTTCAACACCATAGGTGGAGGGACGGCCGCGAGGTGACGCTGAGGACCGTCATGGAGTTCGACCCGGAGAGAGACCGCTGGAGGGAGGTCTGTAAGCTGCCTGACCCGCTGACTGGCGCCGAGTGTACCGTGATGGCCCTGCCCCTCTAGTGGCCACACCCTTCTGACTGGCACCGAGGCCCCTTTTCCACTGGGGTTGAACCGGTTCCATCCCGCCTAACATTGAACCAGTTCAGAGTGTCTCCTTTTTTCGGATCTGGAACCAAAAGAACCGGTTCTGTGAAAGCACCACCAAGGTTCCAAGGATCTAGAACGGAACCAGTTCTATAGAACTAAAGTACTTTTGGTAGAAAAGGAACCATTTCTAGAACCAAAGTTATTTTGGTGGAAAAGGAACCAGTGCTAGAACCAAAGTTCTTTTGGTGGAAAAGGAACCCGTTCTAGAAACACAAACTTCTTTTGGATGAAAAAGGGGTTTGAGTGTATCGCGATGGCACTTCCCCTCCAGGGTTCCCACATATTTTTACCAATGAATTTCCAAAACGTTTCAAGAATATATTTAACCCAATTTCCAGGCCTATATATTAACAATCATTCAGCGCAATAATGAGTCTCTTACTCATATATGTTCTAATGCACAAAGACAGGAAGTGTAGTGACATAGAATATAGAATGGTATAATTCCATTCCAAATTTTGTGCCAAATGCTTTCTTTGAACACTTTATTATGTATTGCTGCCATAAGATTTCTGCTCGCTTATGCACCCTGTTGTCATTGTCTTGATTTTATTTATTTTAAATTATTATTATTGCAGACATTCTGCAGACACCCATATTTTATTTCACTGTACATACTCGCATGAGCAGTGTGCGACAAATAAATTAACCTTCTTGAATCTCTTCCATTTGGGTCCATTTTCAGTCTCTCACACTTAGGTCACATTCACACCAGAGAGCTTTGCTGCGATTAAAACGAATCCTGCTGCGCATTTTCAGAAAGTGCACTTCGTTTGGCAGGCATGTGAAGGCTCATTCGAATCCTAATGCGTATCAAAGAACCACATTTTACTCCGAGCAAAAACGGGGGTTTCGCTTCGCTTCCAATCGCACTTGATTACGATTCGGTCCAGGTGTGAATGCAGTAAATAAAGGAAATGAAGCAAACAATGTGGCGGGTGAGGAGCTGAAAAGTGCACTGTTGCACTCTGTTTTTATTCTGTAAAGCACTTTGAATTGTCTTGAGCATGAAAGGTGCTATATAAATAAAATTGCCTTGCCTTGCCTTGCCTGAACACAGTTGGAGACGGAGAAGGCATATTTTACGCAGCGCAAAGATGTCCCGTTACCGTGGATACTAGACGTGGTCGAATGAGGAGACTGAAGCCCTGATCGAAATGAGGACGAGTACATTAATCAATTACTTAAGAAAACACATAAAAACACTGCAGTGTATTATAGCCTACAGAATATTCTGTCTGTCTGTCTGTGCCGTAAACATGGAGTGCTGTCACTGTGTGGGGACTGGGGAGCAGGGACTTTCATCTCGATAAACTTGTAAACATTTTACGCTGCTGTCTGTTATATCAGTGTGCTCAGCGCTGTGCCTCCATGCCCAAAAGTGCGTGGCGTGGCTGCATGTGTATAGTGAGAGAGCGAGAGAGCTGGTGGGGGGGTCCAGTCCCAGACGGCACGACACTATGCACGTTATGAGTAAAATTTTATCACCATAGAGTTCACTAGTGTGTAGGCTGTGTTGTAGGCTAGGTTTATGAACGGAACACATTGATAAAGGTCCCCCCTGCTGCGTTTCCAATTGCTACGGATGACAGTGTGAAGGCAAACCGCAGCAAATTAAATATGCAAGAATCTCTGCCCATACGCATGAGTCTACCGAAGTATTAGGTGAAATTATGGTAAGTTTAGACCTTCCAGAAAAACGTTAAAGTTAAAATCCTTGATTATGCAGGCTAAAATCCTGGATTATGCAATGAAATATGCTGGGTTGTATGTGATTGTATGCTGTGAAATTGCAAAAACGTGGTGAAATATGTAGAAAGTTGTGAAATATGCGGGACGTTTGTACAATTATGCGCCATTCAGTGCTATAGCGCCACCTTTTTGCCAATGGTCGTGTGCTTCACATCCTCACCGTTTGGCATAGCCCTCTACCATATTGCCAAGTTTTGTTAAAACCGAAAGTATGGTTCAGCCAGAACTGCTATTTTTGGTGTGAGAAAAAGAAACATCTGGACAAATCTGGACACACACACACACACACACACACACACACACACACACACACACACCTTCTTGCTGTGGTTGTATCTCTGCAGGACCAGGTTGATGACGTCACAGACGACACAGATCTTCCTTTGAGAGAATCCCCACTGGAGGAACTGTTGCTTGGACAGGACCGGTTTATACTGGAATATATCCCTGAGCACCTACCCCACACACGCACACAAACACACACAATTTGTATTACTATACTTGTGAGCACATTAACATGCCAAGAGTCAAGACAATGATTTTATGAATGTCATTTTGACTATTTCTTGCCACTTTAACCTTGAGCCAAAAAATAGCCTGTTAAATTATAAATGTACAAGTACAGCCATGCACGCACGCACACACACACACACACACACACACACACACACACAACTGCTTAATTGCCAATACTGATGTCATGGGGGGGGGGGGGGGGGGGAGAAAATAAATAAAAAAATAAACCCATATACAGGCCAAAATCATCTATCAGCCCGGCACTAGTTTACATAGAAGCAGGCAAGCAGCTTAATATGCAGCAGCTTGTAGACATTTTAATTTACTAAGTAAATCCATCAAATATACACAGTTTTTAACTCATCTAGTGTCAGTGAATCATGAGTCAGTTTTAACTCATCTTACAAACAGTGTCAGTGAATCATGAGTCAGTTTGAACTCATCTTACTTTATAAACAGTGTCAGTGAATCATGAGTCAGTTTGAACTCATCTTACTTTATAAAGTGTCAGTGAATCATGAGTCAGTTTTAACTCATCTTACAAACAGTGTCAGTGAATCATGATTCAGTTTGAACTCATCTTACTTTATAAACAGTATCAGTGAATCTCAGGTCCGTTTTGCCAGTTAGCTCCAGCCCCGCCCCCACCAGCTCCTCGGCCAACAAGGGAGAGAAAGACGTCAGGGTGAAGTTCACTATTGGTAGAAAAGCGGACGGGTCTCCTTTTGATAGGCTGTCGAAGGGAAGAGGATTCTCACATGTTAACCACTTAAGACCCATAGGGCATAGCAGTGGCGGCCTTTTTGACGTTTCACTCAAAAAAGCCCTTTCGTATTTTCCAATAGAGATTAGCAAAAATATTTACATATCAATTATTTTGAGCCTAGAATCAAGCCAGCCAGCCTCAAAACCATATTTGATTCTGTTATTTATTTATTAAGTGTCCTTGAGCAAGACTCTGAACCCCTAATTGCTCCCGATATGCAGGTTGGTGCCTTGCATGGTTTCGTCCGCCATTGGTGTATGAATTATGAATATACAATCTCTATGTAAATAGATTTGGATAAAAGCACTACATACAGTAAATGCATGATTTGCCTAAATAGGCAACCTGTTGATTTATGTATGTGTATATGTCTATGTCTGTATATTTGATCTGTGTGTCCCCTGAAAACTATGAATGATGCAGCTTAAACATAAAAAACAAACAGGTCAAGACTTGGCCTTGGCCGTGGAAAATTTAACATTTTCCTATTTACACACCATTCAGAATATGTATACAACACATTAGGAGTCCAACTGGTACTTAACTCTGAGAATGTACAAATGGAACCAAATGGCCCATAAGGGTCCATTTGTACTGAGTTACAGATCTGTTTCTATTATTGTCCACTCATTTTGTATGTCGGTGGCAAAAATGTTTATATATTTTGTTATGTTTAATTATATGATATACTGTATTTAATAAATACCATTTGTTTTGTTTTGCTCAAGCCTGGATGGCTTGATTCTAGGCTTAAAATAATGTATACCGGTATATGAATATTTTTGGAAATATCTTGAATGGGCTTTTTTGAGGGGAACGGATGCCACTGCTATGCCATGCCCTAAATACTTTCCACCTAGCGATAGACATGGAATTGTGATGAACAAGCTGTTGTGTTTGCCCTCACTCCCCATGAAGTGGTTGAACTGTTTCTGGTGTTATATTAACCAATTTTGCTGGGGACCCCTTAGAACCTCATCAGGGGACCCTGGGTGTCCCCAGAGTAGACCCCACTTTGACTATCCAAAAATAGAGCTATTGTACACATGTTGTAATGAAATAAACAAGCTCTGCACACATGGCTAGATATTATAACAGGATACAAATCATGTCTCTGATCTGTATAAGAGAACATAGCTATGTAATGCGACACAATGGTGCTATCTTGTGGTCAACATGCATTATTACAATACAAGTACAACAGCAAACCTGCAGCGGCCAGTACGGTGTTATAACCGCATTATTGCTGATTACCGTATATTTATAGATGTATGATTATTCTGTCGTTTAAATATAATGTATATTGTACAATATAAACGTACCCATCATAATCCACGTCTCTCGGGTATTTAATGGACCTCAGTAGCGTGTCCAGTTTACGGAGACTGCCTCTTACATCTCCAGTGGACATGATGGTCAACTCTGGGTGGTTAACGATTCACAAATACATTCAGCAGTCAGAAAACCATTTTATCACGAATGTATTTACTCAACAGAGAAACTGTCGTTGCCTACAAACGAGAGAAATACACAAGTTCCAAAGACACTTGTTCCAAAGGTCGGACAATAGCAACTTAGCCTGCTTGAACTACACCGATAATGGTAACCTATCGAATTATGGGACTCTGGGGCTCGCTGTGTTGTTACTGTTCACTAACACTGACGTCTGGAGTCACACATTTCGACAGGACACAGTTCAAGTGTTGCTGCTGTTTTGATCGCTATGGTTTTGATGCCTTTTGGTTTTGCCGGCTGAAAATCAGCAGGAAGCGGGATTGGTTTACGTCGCTACGTCAAACGGTGTTAACCAATCACTTAAATCAGCGCCTTTACGTCATTCTTTTTTTATATTACAACAACTGAACAACAACAACAACAACTATTATTATTAATAATAATAATAATAATAATAATAATAATAATAATAATAATAATAATAATAATAATAATAATAATAATAATAATTTGTATTCTTTCTTTGAATACAAATTGGGTTGGTCCTGAATGATGGCACCATCGGTCCAATACCTTTAGCTCTCACTGGACCGGTTCGCAGCCGAGTGTACGGCGCCTGGGATGAGGATCAACGTCTCCAAATCTGAGGCCATGGTTCTCAGCAGGAAACCGGTGAATTGTGCAGTCCGGGTAGGGAATGAGGCATTACCCCAGGTGAAGGAGTTCAAGTATCTCTGGGTTTTGTTCACGAGTGAGGGGAGGACGGAGAAGGAGATCAGCCGGAGTATCGGAGCGGCAGGGGTGGTATTGCAGTCGCTGTACCGCACTGTTGTGACGAAAAGAGAGTTGAGCCAGAAGGCAAAGCTCTCCGTCTACCGAGCAATCTTCGTTCCTACTCTCACCTATGGTCATGAAGTGTGGGTCATGACCAAAAGAATAAGGTTGTGAATACAAGCGGCCGAAATGAAATTTCTTCGACGGTTGGCTGGCATCTCCCAGATCTTTATCCTCCTCCTCCTGTCCAGTAGGTGGAGGTAAAGCATCTAAAGTTGTCAAACAGACAGAAAGAGGCAGGAGGAGAGGAGAGCTGAGGGTACCACCAGTGAGGACAGCAACAGAAGGTGGCTTAACACCTCAGTGCACGAACACCTTCATGTTCTGTTTAGTTTATACTACTAATATGACACACAACTGCTTCTAAAACCCATTCCTCGCCGCCACAGTGTGTATTCTGGCTGGACATTGGACTAGCACGTCATTATAAACACTCAGGTAGGTTGGATACACCACTCTGGGTTTAATTTATTTCATTGACATTAAACAAATATTGTTTAATGTCACACTTTTAAACGCTATATGATGCGGTACAATGTTGATATGGTGTCACAACCAGACGTTTCTCTGCGCCACCGTCGTCTTTGGTTTAATATAGAATAATAATCCCAACAACAAGATGCTACCTAACATGATGGTGCTAGTGACGTAGCTGCCTGCGGTGATTGTCGAGGGTTTTAGCCAATGGTCGCCGTCCTTTTTAACGAGTCTTCCAATTGGAGTGCCGCGGAGGCGGGAGCTGCGCGTCAATCTAGCATGCTACCCGCTGGAAGTTCCAACGTTGATGTTTACTGTTTTGTTTATGTAACATGCATACCTAAACCTCACGCACATGACATTCATACCTAACATACACACGGTATTATTCCTCTGTTTATTAGCATAGGCCTACACATACACTCGCATGTATGTATTAATATGATTTATTCATTACATATACCATGTGCCTGTCATACACAATGTACATACTGTACACGGTATTGTTTAAGTATGCATTTATTAACATGCCTCCATGCACATTATTATGTTATGTATTATTGACATATTATTGACAATCATGTGTTATTGTATTATCTGCCCCACGTGCATGGAGGTATGGATGTAATGGATGTATAGGATTGATGGATTTAAAAAAGAAATCTACCCCACATGCATTTTACTTTACTTTATCTTTTTGTGTTTTATTTGTACTATATAAATGACGGACATGTATATTGTTGTTGTTGTTTTATTGATTGAATACTTTATTAGTCAGAAATGTAAACAGCACAGAGTACAGTCAGACATTACTGCTAAAAAGGGACTTGTTTCCATTGTGGTCCTATTGATTCATTAATTATAACATAAAGTGTAGTGGGAATTTACATTCACCTCCCCTTGTGTGTCGATGATTGATCAGGCTAGTTCTTTAAGAAACCAGTGATTCACATCTTTCAATATGGTGTGTTAGGACACATTTTGAATGATACTTGTCCCGTGTTTGTTCTATATTTGGGTGGTACCAGATCATTGTCGCGCCCTGTAGTATTGTTGCTGTGGGTGACTAGCTGTCACTCACAAGTAGTGACTATCTTTATTACCAATAGCATTTTGATTTGCTTATTTTGCTTTATTTGCTTTCTAGTGAGCCATGCCAGACTAGCAAAGTGTGTTGCAATCAGGTGTGCCATGGGCTTTTCGCTTTAGGCAGAGAAGTAGTCAAATCAGTTTGTGTTGGGAGATCTGGAGCTTTGTTTTTTAGTGACATTGAGATATTGGAAAACCAAGAGGTGCAAGCATAGTCAAAGCAGCAACTGTTGTTGCTGCTGCTGCTGTTTTTTGGTGCTTGATAGATAGATAGATAGACAGTATGTGTAAATCTGAATGTATTGTGAAAACGTTGCATGATGATTGTCACATTCTCCAGTGCACTTGCTAATAGACATGCTTGAGAATGTTTTCATTCTAACCACACACACACACACACACACACACACACACACACACACACACACAGTGTCACACACATGCGCGCACACACACAGAGCAAGAGAGATTTTCATTCCATTGTTGACAGTCTAGTTGGACTGAACATAACATGCCAAACATAACACTTGTTCCTTCACTAAGAAGCATGCCAACAATCTATTAGAACACATAGCACCTGTCACTGTCATTGTGTGTGTGTGTGTGTGTGTGTGTGTGTGTGTGTGTGTGTGTGTGTGTGTGTGTGTGTGTGTGTGTGTGTGTGTGTGTGTGTGTGTGTGTGTGTGTGTGTGTGTGTGTGTGTGAGTGAGAGAGAGACAGAGAGAGAAGGCTTGTATGACTCAGCAGCTTACCTTGATGTTCAGTAGAGTACTTCAGTCTGCTTTGAATTGTAAATCCGACCACTCTGGAGTTAAACACAAATGCAGTTAAACTAGCCGTAGCCGATCTGCAAGCGCATTGTGAGCTTGTAGATCTTGTAAAAATAATAATGATAAAAAGGAACGGCTTGGACCAGGTTTATCTTGTCACTTCAGTGTGTACATTGTGTAGATGAGCCAGTCCATTGTGGAAGTTATAACACTGTTGTTGTGCCGTGCGTATTGTGTGTATGTGTACATAGTGCTCATGGGCCAGGCACTGTGGAGGTTGCCTCCCAGACAACAGCAGCAGCTGCAGGAGCAGTTGGCTGATCACCTGGCTGACAGACAACGCCAGGAGGAGAGCAGGGGAGCCAGGAGACCACAATACTACGGTAAGGCTCTCTAGTCCACTGTTCAATGTACAATCAGTGGCTCGGGACCCATTGTGGGTCACGGACCAATTTGTATGGGTTGCGAGTAAATATCTTTTACAGAATTTTATTTTATAGAATTTCAAAAGGTTTCAAAAAGTTTAAACAAACAAACAAAACAAAAATTTTCATCAATCTAAAAACAATTCCAACATGCTTCAAAATAATTTCAGAATAAAATAAATAATATATACAAAAGAAAAACATTAAGAAGTAATGAAAATTGCAGATCTACAAGCATTTTGAGCTTATATCTGCTATTGTCACTACTTTGGGCCCCAGGCAAAAATCAAGATTCTAAATTCAATAAATGAAACAATGAAAATGAAATCATCATATGATAAATGATGTGGAACGGATTGATGTATTGTAGACTGACAGACCCGCTGATACCATACCAGCATTTTAGCAGCAGTTTTTTCAGTTTCAAAACTCGTTTTCACGCCGCGTGACAAGTCTGCGCCTCTGCGGATCCGCTACTTGTGTCGCTTTTGAATTTGAATCCTGAAAAGTAGCAGTTTTGGACATACTATGAAATCTGTGTCTGTCTGTCTGTGTGTGTGTGTGTGTGTGTGTGTGCGTGTGTCTGTCTGTGTGTGTGTGTGTGTGTGTGCGTGTGCACATGTGATTCTAGGTAAACCGCACCGTGGTTTTATAGACCTGGAGATGTTACCACCAGAGTTGGGCATCACTATCCTCTCCTATCTGAACGCTACGGACCTGTGCCTGGCTGGCTGCGTGTGGCAGGACCTAGGGCACGATGAATACCTCTGGCAAGGGTAAGACACACACCCCCCCACACACACACACACACACACACACACACACACTGGCTGCGTGTGGCAGGACCTAGGGCACGATGAATACCTCTGGCAAGGGTAAGACACACACACCCCCACACACACACACACACACACACACACTACGGACCTGTGCCTGGCTGGCTGCGTGTGGCAGGACCTAGGGCACGATGAATACCTCTGGCAAGGGTAAGACACACACACACACACACACACACACACACATGCATGTGTTTATGAATATTAAGCCCCAACCACACCAATGGGTCGAGACGCAACAAATTGGATTTAGTGTTTGTCCCAGCGGTGTAATATGTACTGTTGCACGTCGTCGCATGGTGGCGCTTGTCGACGCAAGTCGACCCAAGTGATTCAAATTAAAACGTTTGCAACTACATGCGTCTACATGTGTACACGTGTCTACTCGCAACCGTTTGGTTGCAAGGAGTTGCATGGCGACCCATTGGTGTGGTTTGGGTTTAAGGGTGAATTGATGGAATATTAAATGAAGTCACTACTAGTAAAGAATTAATAGAACCTTTAACTCTTTGTGTGCCAAGTATTAATAATTTAATTTGATCGCCAGTGTTTACAGCGTTTTTAAGTGCCTCACTGCAGGCGTGGCGTGTCCAGCATGTAAACAAAGCTACATGTGGGAGACAGAGGTGACGTCTCTCCTTACACACGGAGAGAAACTAAATCAACCGCGACCATTGGTTCATGAGTTAGGTGCCGTTTACCACACCATCCAGGCCTGCCAAAATACATTTTAGTTAATGAAATCAACTATAGATTTAGTCGACACAAATCTTTTCATATTTAGTCGACTAAAACTAGACTAACACTAAAACATTTCAGATAACTAAAACAAATTGGAATTTTATTCAAAAGACCACTACTGAAACTAAATCAACATTTGCAGTCTAAATCTTACACTATGTTCAAAACGGTTACTTTTCAGGATTCAAATTAAAAAAATGCAGAAGTAGACAGATCGACAAGATGCTTTTGTGTGCACTGTGGTATGATCAAGTAGGGCAACAACAGTGTACTGTATTTGAGCTCCATACTTGTCCTGTTGTGTGTCCAGGCTGTGCAAGTCCACATGGGGGCACTGTTCCATCTACAACAGAAGGCTACCAGCTGGTTTCTCATACAGGAGACTGTACTTACAACTGGATGAAGGCAGTCTCACCTTCAACGCCAACTACCAGGAGGTAGTGCTCATTAACGCACACACACACACACACACACACACACACACACACACACACACAGAATAAAATAAAATTATAGTACAGATAATAACTGTGTGTGTGTGTGTGTGTGTGTGTGTGTGTGTGTGTGTAGGGGATCGGTTATTTCATGTCTAAAGGCATAATAGTGGACCATCCCAAGGAGCTGGCCAAGTTTATCTTCTACACACGACGACTCAACTGGAAGATGCTGAGGATCTACCTCGATGAAAGGTACACAAATATTTATTTTTTGTGTTTTAGCAGTGATCATTGATCAGCCATTGATTGATGACTATTTCTAATTAAAATGCTAATAAAATAGCAAATGATTGAGCTGGTGTTCCGTGATCATATCTCTCTCCAAACTTCCCTGGAGGATGGAAGCTCCTCTTTCCATGTATTGACGTTAATTTAATCAGAGAAGACCATTGAGAGCTTGCTCTCATTTGCAAGGATGATCACAACATACAAAAAAGAAACAAACAACAACACAATTTTAATATATTAAAAAACAAAAACAAAGCAAATACACAGGGCCTACACAAAGCAGGTACACTCCTTGTTGGGGACAGGTTAGACAGCTCGATGGGTTGCTAACTTGCTATGGTTACTATGGTGACGTGGTGTCAGACAGGTAGTAAAGTCAGCTGTTCACCGGTGGCGTTTCATGAATGGAAGGAGAGAGGGTGAATGACGGGGAAGTCCAACTTTGCTGACCGCTTTATAAACACAAACGCTAAGACAACACCATGCTGCATTGCTGCTATCTGTATAGGATTCTGCACAACGCACTTTGTTATGATGCCAAACCCATTGTTTTAACTACCTTTAATAAATTAATAAAACGCAGTACACTGGAGAATTGAGTCCATGGCATGCAGCGCGTCTGGCAGTACATTTCCCCGCTTTTAGCCTCTCTGTGGCTTAATAAGTTCGTCGCCATACACTCCTTATGTAATGCATCCTCAAGTAGTTTCTTAAATGTCTCTATAGAGACCAGTTTGTCCAGTTTCAGCGAGTCTATTCCACTTGTCTGGGGCATAAAAGATGAAAGCAGTCTTTCCTTGTTCAGTGTTCATTCGTGGAGTCTCAAGTGTAATGTGTGTCTGTGAGCATGTTAGATATCCCGTAGTTTTTTAATTTAAAAATGAAGAGAAATACAATGGAAGCTTGCCACACAGGGCAATAGAGCGTCGCAGTCCCTCCCCCTTTCAGAACAACGAGTGGCCCTGGAAATAAATCCCAATGCATTTTTCCCATAGGCATTTCTTAAAGTATTTATTTAAAGATGGTTACGCCGCGGACAAAGCCAACTCGGATCGTGAGAAATCATGACAATGAACACAATGTTTTGGGCCGATCAAATAATTTATAAGAAGAAAAACAAAACAAATAGTGTTGTCTCCTGCCTTTATTTTCTTCTTTCTAATGATTTGATCGGCCCAAAATATTGTGTTCATTGTCATGATTTGTCACGATCCGAGTTGGCTTTGTCCGCGGCGTAACCGTCTTTAAATAAATACTTTAAAGAAATGCCTATGAGGAAAATGAACGGCGATTTCTCTTCCAGGTCTCTCGAGGGGCGGGACTGCGATGCTCTATAGCAGTGGCATTAACACACGACCCTCACCAGAAATTCACACATGGAGCCGTTTGGGTGGAATCAGACTTTACAAATAACTTGAATAAAGCATGAATAAATACATAGGAAAATCAATGAATTTCCATAAATAAGAAAAAAAGTAATAGTAATAGTAAATAATTTAATAAATGCGTGTGCATGCATGCGTGTGTGTGCGCGTGCGGTGCGTACAGGCGTGACGTGCTGGACGAGCTGGTGACTCTGCACAACTTCAGCAATCAGTTCCTCCCCAACGCGCTGAGGGAGTTCTTTAGACACATCCACGCTCCCGAGGAGAGAGGGGAGTACCTGGAGACCCTCATCACCAAGTTCAGCCACAGGTTCTGCGCTTGTAACCTGGTGCTGGTCCGAGACCTGGGACTCAGTCCAGGTCAGTGCGTGGGTGGGAACATTCACCGGCTGAAATAGCCCATCTATACAAGCTCACAACTAGGGTTGGTTCTGGACGATTCCAGTTCCTTAATAATTCCCTCTTAATGGCTCAGATTCATTAACGGTTCCCTATAACGATTCCTACAGGGGGTTCCAAATGGGCCCTTACAGGTCTGTATCTCTGAGAGCATTTTTTTCGTAATCACAAATTGCACAGGGCCAATATGAGAAATAACTAAAATATACAAAGAAATCACTGACACATTTATTCATTTTTTATATTTTTTCTTTCCAAAAAAATGGATGCATGTCATGAGCTTGTAGATCTGCTATTTCTGCTATTTAAAAAAATAAATATTGAAAGAGTAAATTTTTTCAACATGGAAACGAGAGGCGATTATGCAAAGATAATTGCGGTTATCTCAATATTGCGATTAGGCGATGATCAGGATATGTAGTAATTGTGTTCCTTGTGGTCCTGGTGTAGACGCGGTGTACGTGCTGTGCTACAGCCTGATCCTGCTGTCCATAGACCTGAGCAGCCCGCACGTCAAAAACAAAATGTCCAAGAGGGAGTTCATCCGCAACACGCGCCGAGCCGCCCACAACGTCTCCGACGACTTTGTGGGCCACCTCTACGACAACATCTACCTGATTGGCCACGTGGCTGCCTAGTCCCGCCTGCTGTACCGTACCGTACCGCCACACCAGGCCCCCCTCACCACACCACACCCCCCCGTCCTATCCTATTACAGCCATCCAATAGAAGAAGCTCTTACACTGCACTGAACGATGGGGAATAAGTGATCAGGGGTTTCTGATGCATGCCTGAATTGGTACCGCATGGGAAGAGTGTGGAAAACGGATTTGAACCTTGTTTAAGTTGTTTAGGGCTTTTTTTCTTTTTTTTTGGCAAAAACGAAGAAAACGTCAAAATCGTAAAAGATACAATTCATAACCTGCACTGTGCGTCGCCTGCCACGATGGAACGCCACTTTGTGCACAGCTGTCAATAAATAACTTCGGCCTATTAAGTCGCTTTTTCGCAGAGCGACAGAATCCGCATAACGGCCGAACAAGCACCTCCCCCGAAGGCACGCTCTGACACTGCACTGAACGACGGCTGGCTGCCAATTGGTGGAACTCGGGCCAATCAGGAAAGCGGCAGGACAAGACTGGGCCGCCCCCCCATTCAGGAAACGATGCCGTCGGCGACATTGACTTAATGCTGCTTGAGTGGCACTGATCAACGCAACGCGACACTAACTAGCTAACGCTAACCGAGCGGCTAGCACGCTAAAGCAACGGCTCACTGTGGAGACTCCGCCCTCGATGAAGTAAAGATGAATGAATGTTTAAACTGTAGCAGAACCGCTATGCCAGTTTTGTACTTTACACCTTTTTGTACCTATACCTGCGTTGGAAGGAGCAGGACTAGCCTGTTTTTACTATAATAACTTTGAAAGTTTTATCAAATGAGTGTGTACAGCCCCTCTGGGCCTTGGGTAATATTATATTGCATATTGTGTTGTCGGGCAGAAACCTTATATTTCCATATTTGAACCTTTTTGTGGTTTCCTAAATGAATGCCCTACTTCATCACACTACACCCAAAAGTAGCATTTAGCTTGTTGTTGATAGTAAGTAAAGTTGTTTTCAGTTAAAGTGAAAATGTTGAAGTTTGTGTTTGGGCTTTTTTGAAATATTCAACCAATGAAATGTATTAAGAAAGAGCTTGTGACTCCATTTGGAACTGGACATACAAGGTTTCCACCCGACAGCAAAGATATACACATTCACACAGCTAGTGGTCAGTGTGAATTTATTTTATTTTGTCCATAAGGGCGTTTTCGAGGGGGGTCCTCAATGCCTTTCGCACCAACACATTTCCAAAACCACACCCCCAGTGGTTCTCAAAGTGGAGTCCATGGACACTCAGGGTTCCTTGAGGGGGTTCTAAATGGACCCTTAGCGGGTCCATTTGTCTACTGTCAGAATTAAGGGCATCCTTAAGGTTTGAGAACCACTGCCCTAGCCAAATCCCAATACTACACCTACTCCGTACTCCAGCGTGACCCGCAAATCGTTTGCGTCCCAAATGTCCATTTACTTTCGGGGGAGCCCAGAGCTCCCCACCAGCCGTTTAGAGTGAGGATCAGCGAGGAAACATCAAGTGCATCCTTCATGTCTTCTTTGCTGAAGTTCTTTCATCAGAATGTGTGACGTATATCCAGTCTCCTGAATGCACCAGTGAACAGCTGTGTGACACTCGATTAAGTAAATTGCCATCACTAAAACAGTGGTTTTCAACCTTCTTCTTATAAAGTTCTATTATTTACCATGTGATGAGATTGGGATGAGACCCAAAACTTAGAATATTTTGTTATTGTCCACAATTCCATGCTGTATTGATGTGGTGCCATTAGGAGAGATGACTGGCAAACATTGATAAAAAAGAACAATTCTTCTACATTCTCTATTTGTGTAGACCTTGTAAATTAAGTAATGCAGATGCAACCCTAAATAAGTTAAAATAACGCTGACTAAAGCAAGGCGTGTTCCCATTCCATAAACGTGAACCCGGTTCAATAACTCCATCCTTCCTGATCTCTTCCTCGCTCTCGAGTCCGAGGCGGCGGGGGCTACGGTGTGAGGATGGATGTTTGAGTGCAGGGGATCTGGCTAATGAAAGGTGTGGTTTGTGAAATGTACCATGGAGAAACGCAGAAAGACTGGTGGACTGGGGAACTTATTATTACTTTTATTTATTTTCGGTGATCAGGCAAAGTAACTACCTTTCCACATTCATGATCTGGAGTGCTGATTTAACCCTGTACTTTCTTTTTTATTATTATTATTGTTTGCCCCTTGTATGTAATAGGGTTATGTAACTCATTAGATTGCACCCTCACACTTTGGCCTTCCTCCTCTGTCTGCGTCGCATTGTTTTTAACCAGACTCAAAGCCCACTAGATGAGTCCCAGTCCAGAGCTACAGTATGTACTGTATGTACTAGATCATCTAGTATCTCCCTGTGCATGCAATATCTTTACTGAAAATAGCCAGATAGCTAGTGTGCTTTTAGATCGGCTGTTTGCCCCAGAATAGGCACGCTAGTGTTCACGTTGAGGACCGATCACCGTAGGAACGAATAGTGAAAATAGCAGATCTACCAAACTTAACAGTGAGCTTGTGTAT
Source organism: Protomyctophum bolini (assembly GCF_963924005.1). Classification (NCBI taxonomy): domain Eukaryota; kingdom Metazoa; phylum Chordata; class Actinopteri; order Myctophiformes; family Myctophidae; genus Protomyctophum; species Protomyctophum bolini. The sequence continues at coordinate 38,498,598 of NC_137864.1, forward strand.
CTGCTAGTTTTGGCTCTTTTTTTGAACCCTTTTTTGTTTTATTTGTTCACCTAGTCTCCCCTTTCCTTGTTCAGAGCGGACACAGCCTCTTCTCCTGGGGTCAGAAGAACCCTTGGGTTGTGTCCAGTCCCGGCTGAATAGAGCCTATGCGTGTGACATCATCGTACCCGGAAGTTATGCGGGAGCGTCTACTGAGTAGCCTTGACAGCACGTACATCCAAACAGAAAAGTCTTATCTGATTGTATTAATTTAAACGATGTTAAACTAAAATAGACACGTTATGAGCTACTTTCTGTCAAGGAATCATGCAGGTGATTAGTGTCAGAGTTTGGATGTGCTCGTTTGTAATATCGCAACATCCTGCTGCCTCCTGCAATTTGGAAACAGGTGCTACACAGGACCGTTAAGTGATTTCCAATGAGCGCTTTCAAACTCCAATACTCCACGCTGCTCAATGTTTTGCCACTCAGTCTAGATGAGAGTGTGTCCCTGTCTCCTGAGGAAAAGTGATGCATGTGCATACTCTATACTTCCAGGTGTATGTTTGTTTGCTGTAAAGACAAGGTTTCTGTATCCCTCGGTGCTGCGAAGTGCGAACTTTCCCATTCCAGCTTCGTGGCTCAGCAAAATAACTGACAACCTCCTGATCCTGAGCGCGTACCCGAGTGAGGCGACTGCAGAGCAAATGCTCGCGGTCATTCCTTCATCGTCAGCATTCGACACAAAATGCAACGTTTCCGGAATTTTTTATTTTATTTCGGACAATGAAATGGGCAGCAACCAAAACATTTCATTCTTCTTTGGCCGTACTCTGGACCAGTACCAGGGTGGCAGAAACCTGTCAATATCATTGATTTGTTGAAATACTATCAATGCATCGATCAATGCATTAACACTGTTTGATTTATTTTGCACATCGTGTACATAAGGACGTCTTTTATTTTGTTCAGAAGGACCGGCATTGTGTAGGAATTGTATTTTGCACCCGTAATCTGTCGTCACTGTCAGGCACAAACCTATCAATATATTTCATATTTTATTCATGCACAATGTTATACTTTTGTCATATGGCACTTGTATTAAAGGTAGGATAAGTGTCTTGTTTTTGTTGAAACAAAAAAAGTTTCTTGTTAAAAAGATAAAGCTCTACGTATATAGTGTGATAGTAATCATTACTATGTAGTGAGTGTTTGTTCAGTAACAGGAGTGTCCCTGTCTCCAGCTATTTTGTAAACATCACCAATTTCATCCAAAATATTGTACATAGTCGGATAGTCCCAAAGGTGTCTGCTCATTTCTTTGTCTCATAACTTCCAATTTGTGTATGTATCTATCCCATGCATGTGAAAATGAACATCTTGTGTTTATTTAAAGAGCTGGGGAGACCCCTGTTTCTGAACAAAGACACCACTGATCCCACCTTTTAATAAGTGTTTGTGACTAAGCAATACTGCCCACCACAGCTAAATTACAGTATATATGTTTTTGGACACACCAACTTAATTGTGTCCCAAAGCTCAAATTAGCCTTTTGGGGCATAAACAATTACCTCAAGAACATATTTACAATTAGTGTCATATTATTTCCCCGATATCTCATTTGACTGACACACTTTTAAACCCAATATCAGCCATTCTTTCTCGTGGTTACTGCACTTTGGCTTTGTATAGGGCAGAATAGGCCTGACCTCGATTTGTTGAATAGTCAACTAATCGATCGAGGGAGTCTGATTCGACTGTCGCATCTCAGTCGAATCATGACAAAAAAACATTATTGCATGTTTCGACTGAGAGATTAGCCTAATTTGTTAATTAACTAATAGTTTGCCTATAAAAATAGGATATGCGTCATGATTTATTGGGGGAAACCAATAAATTATTAGTCGGGTGCAGGCCTACTAAACAATAACTACTGTACATTGGAACATGTTACGTTATTTTCCATTTCCTGAACAGTAACCCTTTTGGACATACAGTACAAGGTTTCCACTGGACAGCGACGATATGCATCAAGCTGATATGAGATCATATGCATGGATTAAAGTTCTCAGTCGCCACGACTATCCACAAGCTCACAACACGTCGCAGCGCGAAGCTTTTCACGCTGTTTCACAGTCGGTACAGACTTTTCAGCCGTGAGATTTTATTGTGCTTTAATCCATGCATATGACATAATGTGGTCATTTGTTCCTATGGACAAACATCCCAATGTGTGGTGTTTAATACAGTTTGTGTTAGGGGTGTGAGGATTGATATTTCTTGTCGCGATAATCAAAGTATGCTTAAAACCCAATCTTAAAATATTTGTTAATTACATGCACCCCAGCTTCCATGTTTATTTGTGGGGGGGGCATTAGCCAAAAAATAGCAGATCTACAAGCTCACAACACATCATGCTTTGAGTGTGTGGATTGTCAATGTTCTCGGGTGAAGAGATTTGGTACAAAGCCAACTCATGTCCAGTGTATGACGGACAACTCCTCAAGGATAATTCCTCGCAAAATTATAATCTTCACCATAGATTATTGTGAGCCTCTTTATCTCGTCACATCCCTACATATAATAAGACCCTGACAGAATGTCTGTATTCATTCTCACTGGCTGAGAAATGCTGATTTAGAAGATGTATGTTTTATGTTCCTGTCACAATAAGGGCACAGTCACAATTCACACATGCACTTCATACAGTATGTGTCAGTGTTCTAGAGTACCGATGTCCTGACGTCACTCTTTCATCCCCTGGGTCGCGGAAGTAATTTCTCTAGAGAGAATAACATTGAGTCATCTTAAAATCGATTGTGGTTCAAAAATAACAATTGAAATTGTCATGGCGATATTGTCGGGGAGGTGTCTCGGTATCGTTTACGATAGTTGAGGTCCCTGCACACGACGCGTTTTCGGATTTTTAGCTGCAGATGTCGGTTTAACGAAAAACGTGTCCAGTGTGCAACCACCTTTACTCATATTTGATGTTTCTAGCAAAAATGTAACTATCGGAGGCAGTAACATTAGCGATTTCTCGCAGTCAGTTGAATCTTCCACAAGTGAAACCACTAAACAAACCAATTTGTTTATTTTTGGAACACAGTTCTTATTTGACGCGATAAAGTCTATGGGAATCCGAATGGGGAAATAATCCGAAAACCAGGTAGGATGTGAAATTACATCACATTATTACGGCACTCTATTGTCACATTGCAGCTTTACAGGTGTGAAGACCTGGGTGAAATGCTAGTGTTTGTGCTAGCTTAATCATTCTTAGTTTTCAGCTTGCACTGCAAATACAACACAAGAACACAATGTGAAGTGCGTGTGTGACCGGGCCTTTAATCCCCTATTTTGAATGTTAAAAAGATACAATCTATAACTTGTATGTTCTTCAACCTGTGAGTTGAACCCGGACTTTCCACACGAGCGACTACATTTGTAGAGCTCAAGCGTGTCTATGCTCGGGCGTAGAATAGAATCACGCTCATCCCAAGAGCCACTCCCCGCTTGTCATTCCGGGTGTGGCAGATTTAAGCTTTGGTGATTGGATGAAAACAGTATGGAATGTATGGAAGTCCAGCATGGATGCTTTTTAGCAGAGGTGTGATGCTTTATCGTTGTCATGTATATTAATTTTGTCTAATATTTATAACCCTATGAAGGCTCTCGTTCATTAGGAAATATTTTATATTTGCTTTTTTCTGTTGACCTTTTTATGCAGGTCGTTGTGGGATTGTCCATTTGTCTGTCTTTGTCGCATTTAGATGAAAACGGACAGAATGTGTTGATTTGATCCTGTTTTTATCCTGTATGTGGTTTATAACACAGAAAGAACACATGCAATACCATTATTTGCTTCTTAAAATGGGGAATGAAACTCCAGGCTGATTTTGCAGTTTTCCAGTTCAGCAGTGATGGAGGAAATGTATAGGCCTACTCAAGTAAATATTCAAGTATTCAAAAGTACAAATTACAGGGTACATTTTCTTTTAAATATCAATGGATTTCTGTATTGAAATTTTGAATAATTCTTCTTATTTTTTTTCCCACGATTTTTGCAACCCATTTTTTCACCCTGTGTCAATTATCTAACGTAATCCTGCAGGGCGCTGCACTTCCTCTGCCAACCTGGGGGGGCAGCGGACTTACCTCATGGCATGCTTCCTTCTATGCATGAGGAGTCCAAGCTGCTTCTTTTCACCTGACGGGAGAGTTTCCCCCAGCCGGACGTGGCGCGTGGAAGGAACACGTTATTTCGGCGTACTATATCAGGCCTTCTTCCTAAATTTGGAATAATTCATAATAATAATAATAATAATAATAATTTTCAGAAATGGTGAAGTTGTTTTTACCGTTAAGTGAATCATGTACTTTTGCCAATAGACAAAGTACAATATTTTTTTTATTTTAAATGTAGCTCAGTGAAAGGAATGTGCTTGCAAAAACGCAAATCTGTTGCTCCAAAACTGTAAATACAGTACTCAAGTGAACTACAGCATTAGCTGCAGCTGTGTTGCTTTACCTCCCATGTTTTTTAATATACTGTAGTTCTGATCTGAACCTGAACTGGACAATAATCAACCTGTGGAGTTTCACACCTCATTTACCAAGAACATAAGCTGCTGGAACTGACACAGTAAACATTTTTATTTTATAACTGAGGACTGGTTCCAATCTTGATTTGGTTTCTAACAGACTTATTGGATTAATAATAAAAAAAAAGAACCAACTCTTTGTGAGCTGTCAGCTGTGTTATGCTATCTGTCCCCAGCCCTTCTTCAATAAGGACAACAGTGACCTCTACTGGATCCATGACACAACTACAGCTTCACACTGAACATAGGCCTACATGTATTCTAGTAACCAGTGCCACCGACTCTCATAATTGTAACATTCAGGTCTAATAGTTAGTCCCCTAATAATTGACTTTCTGTTGTAAAGCTCTCTCATTCTCCCTTTTCCTGCAAGATGTGTTTTTATGCCTGTTAAAATGACATGATAAATATCCCCTTAGTCTACAGTACCAAGTGAGAAATATCCCCTTAGTCTACAGTACCAAGTGAGAAATATCCCCTTAGTCTACACTGTAGACTATAAGGGGATATTTCCATGACCAAAATGCAACCAAAATGTTGGTCATGGGTGGTATGGTACTGTAGACTCTACAGTACCATACCACGTATGGTACTGTAGACTCTACAGTACCATACCACCCATGACCAAAATTTGCATTTTAAAACAAAATGTGAGATGCCAGAGGGGTTTAATGACACAATGATATAGGCAATATTAGGCCTACATGTGGTCGAATATGACATCACGGCTATGAGAGCCTCCGTCTCTCGAGGTGTTGATCCCGTGGTTGGACCTAGCTGACGCGCTGATGTTAGACTTGTACTGTTCGCTCCGATGATAAACACAGGCAGCTCTTCGTGCTTTTAGATATTTATTGCTTGCTTCACCTGTTCACCATAGTCAGTACAGCATCTGCGTTTTCATAAAACAACCCATAATTAGAGACAGAAAAATAAACATTTCAGACAAAACAAACATTTCGCTCCAGTGTTTAAACAACACAATGACGTACCTGCGGTCAAAAACCATTGCCCTTCCGGGTCAATCCTCCCTACCAGTTCCAGAGAACCAGACGCTTATAAAGCCAACAGCGCCACCCCATGGTCACAAATTCACTTGATAATTGTACTCATTTGGCCCTTACACACCGGCCCCTAATTGTTATGGTGGGCATAACAATTCAAAACAAACAAAAACAAAACAAGGGCCAAAGCATGTCATAAAATCGAATGCATTGTTTCATGAACCAAGCGCCACTTCGTCACTGGCTTGTATATGGTGATGCCTTTATTTTCAATGGACACACCAGACCAGACCCGTTTGTCTGGAAAGACCTCCAGCACCCTGCCTAGTTATCCAGCGTCCAAGTATGGCCTCCTCAATGCTGCTGTGCGTTCCTGTACACACCGGTCCTTACCGGCCCCTGTATGTCCACATGTTTCCTGTGAAGTCAGTTGATCATCAGATGGCTCCTTTAACAGTGCTGGAGGTGATTGTCTTTTGATGTGAAGCACAGTGGGGTGAGTTTGTCCACACACTTTGCAGGTCAAGCGTTTTCCACAAAAACGGCTTATATGCCCAACACATAGGCATGCAAAGCAAACTCCCTTTTCTCGCAGCACCTCTATTTTCTCCATGTGCGTCTTTTCCTTAAACTGTTGGCACTCTTCCAGTGAGTGGCCACGAGTAGAGCAGAGGCATACTATTTCCTTGACATTCGCATAGTTTGATGTTACTGATGTCAGCTCCTCACCTCCGTCAGGCCAATCTGTAGACGTTATTGTAGCGGCAACAATATTTCCCTTCCCTCTGTTTGATGAATAAGATGTAAACATGGGAGCCTTTGTGCCAACCACACCAGATATGGGATCCTGAATGTTACCAAACAGGGGGTCAGAAAGAATACTGACGCACCGCTCCATAAACGCAACAAGGTCCCAAAAGTGGGCTCTTTCATGGGTGTTCCCCATGATGTCATGAGCCACTGTCCTCCATTGCTCCCTCATCTTGAATGGCAGCTTTGCTATCATGGCTCGCATATGGACGGGCATGTCCATTTCCTGCATGTGCTGAAGCTCCTCCATAACATTACAGCAGCCACGCAGGAATAAAGAGTAGGCCTGGAGTGCATTAGCATCCTCAGATTTAATTGTTGGCCACTCCAAGGCCTTTTGCATATAGGCATTTGCTATTTTGTACTGGTTTCCAAAATGTTCAATTAGAAGAGCCTTTGCCACAGTGTAGCCATGCTCAGGAGCCATGTGTTGGCAGCTACGCACCAACTCCTGTGGTTGTCCTCTTGTGAATTGCTCCAAGTAGTATAAAGCATCTGCCTCTGTCACTTTTTCTTCCACTCCTTGCTCGAAAGCTCTAATGAATGCCCTGTATTGGAGAGGGTCACCTTGAAATGTTGGAATCTCTCTTGGTGGTAGAGATCTTGACTGTTGCTGTTGTACCAAGGCAGCGGTTATTTCATTTTGTTTCTCCATAATGGTTAGTAGGGTTGCAGGTTGATTGGTTTGAACATGATTGATTTGATTTGCCGATTGACCTTTCACATGCTGTGGTGTTACCATTTTGCTTAACTGTTGTTCCTTGTGGTTGTGATGAGGTATATGGTTAGCAGCAGCAGTGTTCCATTGGCCACATTCCTTTGGCCTTACGCCCGATTGTTTAATTGGTGGCATTGACAATTGTGTTGGTTTATTTGGTGGCATTGATGTTCCAGGTTGAAATTGTTTTGCTTGTGGATTCAATACATTGACCTTTTCCCTTTTCCTTATTTCTCTCTCCAAATAGGAATTCATTGCATTTGAACCATTTGAGGGTGCCTGAGAGGAACCTTTACTTCCCGAGTTCAAAACAGTCAACTTTGCATGGTTTGCAGCTAATTCTGCGTCCACAGCCAGCTGCTCTCTTTTCCTTCTCAGCTTTTGTTGATGCTCTTTTATTTGCCCCATAGTGCTCAACAACTCGTTTTCCTCCTCCTCCAAGGCATGTTGTTCCTTAAGTGCAGCCGCAAGGGCAACAAGTGCAGCTCTATCAGCCTCTGCAATTAGCTTTGCAGAGGCTGTACTTGAACACGAACATCCACTTTTAGCACTCCGTTTTGATTGTCTACTGCCAATATTGGACACACTATCATTAGGACCAATACCATCATCAATCAAATGACAAACACCTTCATTTGTTATACCATAAATTTCATTTGTACCATTTTCATCGTGCATAATATTACCATCATCATCATCACCATCATTGTCAACCTCATTGTTTGAAACCCACATAGCTGCTTCTGAAATGCACTCATTGTTGGATAACATTTTTGCTTTAAACCATATTTCATGCTTATCCTTTTCCTCAGGTGGCATAAACCCCAACAGATTGATATGCATGAACTTTGCCTCATTACACACTTGCATCAGTTCTGTGACAGCATTTTGTACATTTGTGACTTCGTTTTTGACCATGAAATCTTGAATATCATCTCTTAATTTGGCTGCTATATTCAGCTTAGCCTTTCTGTCCCTTTGATATTGATCACATTTTAATGCAAGTGCTTTTGCAGTTGGTTTCACCACCCGTTTTCCAATCTCACTTGTCGTGACGTCACCACTAACGGCGGCGCGCGCAGCCGTATCCACGGCAACGCACGACGCCACCCTGCCCTTCCTCATAATAAATAGTCAGTGTGAGAGTGAGTCAATTCAGTCGAGAGAAAAGTTCGCAGCTCGCACAACAAGGTCAGTGCAAAAGTCAACAAGCAACGATAAAAGTCAATGTCAATTATTTTCAGCAACCATGGATTTACGCTTTACTCCTAATAATGTGCGCGCACAACTAAATGGCCATAATACAGTGTAGCGCTACACATACCTCCTGTCCGCGGTGGGCCACACTATTAAAGCTGCAAACGTCGGATCAGCACCGCAGCCCCATTACCGCCGTGGACGGCTGCTGCGGTCGTGTTCCTCCATAGCGATGGCGTAGCAGCAAACTGTAGAATCCTTCAAACTCCGACAGAAACAACAGCAGCTCCCCTCGATCGTCCTCTCGCGTCGCCTCTGCCCGTCACGAACGCAGCCAAGCTCCCGCAGTTTACAAACGATACGAAGGTCCAACTGGTGCATAGGTTTTTGACTGTATGAGAGCCTCCGTCTCTCGAGGTGTTGATCCCGTGGTTGGACCTAGCTGACGCGCTGATGTTAGACTTGTACTGTTCGCTCCGATGATAAACACAGGCAGCTCTTCGTGCTTTTAGATATTTATTGCTTGCTTCACCTGTTCACCATAGTCAGTACAGCATCTGCGTTTTCATAAAACAACCCATAATTAGAGACAGAAAAATAAACATTTCAGACAAAACAAACATTTCGCTCCAGTGTTTAAACAACACAATGACGTACCTGCGGTCAAAAACCATTGCCCTTCCGGGTCAATCCTCCCTACCAGTTCCAGAGAACCAGACGCTTATAAAGCCAACAGCGCCACCCCATGGTCACAAATTCACTTGATAATTGTACTCATTTGGCCCTTACAACGGCATTTAATAGCAACTTAAGTACTAAGTTGCTTACCTCGACCGTCCCACTTGTCCCACACAAGATACTTCTGTTCAAGCACTTGTAGATCTGCTATTTTCACTAGTTTGTGTCCTGGGCAAATGTCTCGTTTCTCTTTTGGGTCTTTAGCTAAAAGGTTTTGGAAGCACTTCTTTACACCCATAGGCCTTGTATTTGGACAACAATTTAAACATATTGGACACAATCATGAATCTCATTTTGGGGGTCATTATATTGTCAAATTATTATCAATTGATACATATTCCAGGTCACATGTGTTGATTAAGATGTTCCAGATCATATTCATTGATAAAACATATTCCAGATCACATTTATTGATTCAGATATTCCAGATCATATTCATTGATAAACATATTCCAGTAGGCCTACACTGCATCTCATCATCCTCTCCAGACTCAACATGACCGTTGACGTGCGTGTGTGAGTGTGTGCGTGTGCCCTGTCCCAGGGCAGTGTGTGTGTTATGTGCTGCAAATGAAAAGAGCTCTGAGATCAACGAGACATGACCTACACACACACACACACACACAGGAGCTGCTCTGGCAATGTGCTGTCAGCACACTGAAGAGGTATTTGCATTAAGAAGTGAAATACTTAGACTGCACCTTTACACTGTCAAATCCTCAGTCTTCATTTCACTCCTGAGTGTACAAATGGGACCAAACGGACCCGTCCAAAATGAGGTGCCGGTATAAACCTTTTTTTTTAATAAACCATCCCCCCCTCGACATTCCATTTATAGCAGTGGTTCTCAAACTTGTTTAATTTCCTCAGATTTGTGTGTGTGTGTGTGTGTGTGTGTGTGTGTGTGTGTGTGTGTGTGTGTGTGTGTGTGTGTGTGTGTGTGTGTGTGTGTGTGTGTCTGTGTGTGTGTGTGTGTGTGTGTGTGTGTGATCTATAGTAAACACATTTGGAGACCTTACCTTGTAGGATCTGTTTTCAAATTGCTGTTGTATATACTGTAGGGGTTAAGGACCTCACTTTGGTCCCTCTGTTGTAGATAAACAGACCACATTTGAAACCAAAATGTACTCACATTCTTTACTAGTACTAGTAAAAGTACCAACACTGAAATGTAGAAATACTCTGATACAAGTAAAAATCTGGAATTCAAAATGTACTTGAGTAAAGGTATTGGTATCAAAATAGTACCAAAATTTGAAAGTACCTATTGTGCAGAATGTGAAAGTAGCAGATCTACAAGATCACAATGCGTCATATCGTAAGCTTTTATGATCGGCTTTTTCTTTTCAAATGGCCGAAATGTATATAGGGGTGTGTGTGTGTGTGTGTGTGTGTGTGTGTGTGTGTGTGTGTGTGTGTGTGTGTGTGTGTGTGTGTGTGTGTTTGTTATAGCCTACTGTAATAATCTAAATCTACGAAGTAATTAGTAAGTAGCAGCAGACAGTAGTACACACTAGCCTACTACACAGCAAAACCCAACAAACAGACTAAAATATAATCTAAAACTAAACAAATTAAAGACCTAATTCTTTAGTATTATGATGAGTAATACCAAAGAAACACAGCCAAGGTGAAGCCATTAAATCTTGGTTGACAAGTCATCTGGACTGTTGCAAAGCACTGTTAACTTGCTTCAGCCAAAAAATAAATAAATCCAATGACAGATTCCAACTCCCAAATGACTGCTATGTATGTGGTGTTGTAACAAGACAACTAAAACCAGGGAGAGCATAGCACTTCAGTTCTGATTCACTGTGTCTGTTTCAATCAATGTTGTGCATGTTTTTAAAGTTCTTTAAATGGTGACATAAGTTATGTCTACAGAATATGTGTCTGCAGTCCTCTAATCTCCCACGGCTGTGCATGCATGTGGGTCAGGAACCACAAATGTATTTTATTTGTATATTTTCATTTATTTTATTTTGGGGGGGGGGGGGGGCAGATGACAGTGAGTGACCTTTTTAATACTTCAAAAAAGAAAGAAAGAAAAATACCATTACTTGCATCAAAAGTAATGAACAAACTATATACCATAAAAACTGGTCAAATATTGGCCAAATTGTAAAATGATATAAGAAATATAATAGCTAATAGGCAGAATTAATAATTAATTAAGTTATCAGGGAAGCTGGCCTTTTCCCATGCAGGGAACCATGGCAGAATCAGGGAAACTGGCAGAACCTTCACTAAAACATCCGGTATACAACGTTCCACACGTCCCAAACTCTTCTTCCTTCTGGCTCCCAAACTTCCCATTGCAATCAGAACTGCAGACTCGCTTCCCAATCTTCCACCGTAGTCTGAAAACTCTCTTCAAAACCTCTTCAGACTCCACCCATAGCACTTGTCTTGCCCTAGCCTTGACAACCTTGCAGGCATATGCGAATATTCTATTATATTTATCTGTCTCAACATACCTCTATTTGCATTAAATGCGTAACTTCACACAATCTGGTGCCAAAGCAAAAGTGTGTTTTTTTTTCAAATCTAATAACCATAACAGATAATTACACAATTGCATGGTCTATTATTATTGCTATTATTAATTGTACAACAATTGTATTATTATTTGTTAGGGCATAATAATATTATTGACCCTATCATCACAGGATAATACACCGGTAAATAATAACAACACAATGCAGAAATATGCATGTTAAATTTGAGGTTTGAGGAGGTTTTTTTATTTATAGATTCATTAATTATTTTTGTCTGTGCTCTTCTTCTTCCAAGAAATCCAAAATCATATTGTTATGTATCACAGTTTAGAATGAGGACAGACAGACAGACAGACAGACAGACAGGCAGGCAGGCAGGCAGGCAGGCAGGCAGGCAGACAGGCAGGCAGGCAGGCAGGCAGGCAGACAGACAGGCAGGCAGACAGGCAGGCATGAGGCAGACAGACAGACAGACAGACAGACAGACAGGCAGGCAGGCATGAGGCAGGCATGAGGCAGGCAGACAGATAGACAGACAGACAGACATGTGATAAGGATGAAGGTATGTTTAGCTATGCTAGCCGTGGTGGAAAGTAGCATGACACAGTACAGTAGCCTACATTTAATCACATACTCAGGCAAATATTGTACATTTGCACTATGGGATTATCTCACAGCTTTGCAGTGACAAGTTACTGTAGATTTAGATCATTTATACAATACATACATTAACGACTTAAGCCTTATGTTATACTGTACTTAGCTTGTAGATCTGCTATTTTTTAAAACAAGTAAAGACTCAGAGTGGTCCTTCCACGGCTGGTCACTGATGTGTCGTCATTAGAACGAGTCAACGACAGCAGAGAAGGAGAAGAAGAGGCTGATGATGATGTTTATGTAGGTGTGTGAGGGCCGGTGAGCTGTGATGAAGGTGGTGTGTGTGTGTGTGTGTGTGTGTGTGTGTGTGTGTGTGTGTGTGTGTGTGTGAGAGAGCGTGTGCGCAGGGCCCCGACAGGGCCCCCGGTTGGGGGGCGGGGCCCCCCGCCTCATTTAATCATGATTGATGGCGTCCTTAGTGCGAGACGCTCTCTGCACTGCGTCAACCTGAGAGCGCCAATCGGCCGCCACGCTACCACCCCACACACACACACACACACACACACAAACACACACTGTACGCTCATCAGACACTATTACCACATTATAAATCATAAATATATATATATATACACACACACACACACACACACACACACACACACACACGTAACAATAGAAATATATCTATCTACTATCTCTATCTATCTGTGTGTGTGTGTGTGTGTGTGTGTGTGTGTGTGTGTGTGTGTGTGTGTGTGTGTGTGTGTGTGTGTGTGTGTGTGTGTGTGTGTGTGTGTGTGTGTGCATATTTGTGTATTTAAATGAATCAATAAAAGTTTAAACAAACATTTTACAGCAATAATAAAATAATGGGTGAAGCCAACAAGAAGCAACAACTTTTAAAGGTAAAATAAATATCCAGCAAAAAAAAAAAGAATTCAAGTCAATTTATTCAGACGTTTCCACTTCTGAATGAAATAAGTAAACAAGTAAATCTTTGAAAAACAAATATGGCACCCAAAAATACAAAAAATAGCATATAACTATCATATTAATGAATGAACTACTTAAGCCCTATTTAAAATGTAAGGAAAATTGACACGCTCACAATGTATCGTGCAGTGACACATTACAAGACATATGTTATTCATTATTTAAAATACTGAAATCCAAAGGTGTACTTTTTATCAAAAATATTCTATTTGTCACTAACTAGTAGTACAAGCAGCAAAATGTTGGCAAGAAATTGTGCGACATCGTAATTATAATTAGAGTAAGAGAAAAATATAATACATAATTATGCAGTATATGAAACAAATATATCTAGTCTATACATTAGGCATTAGCTTATCAATATGCAGCAGTAAGCAGCAAGTATACTGTATGCATGCAGGTATAGTTAATTCTTGTATGCTGTTGAATTTAATACATAGGACCACATTGGAAACAAGTCCACAGGACTTTTTTGTGTCATCCTTTTAGATTTAATGTCTTAATGTACCCAAGTGCTTCAATCAATATAGAAGCTAGAGCTTGTCGATTATGTTATTTTTTCATTTGAATCCTGAAAAGTAACAGTCTGGGGAGACCCGACGGAGACAATATACTTTGTTTACAGTTAAATGAACTGTCGAATGATGGCTGATGCAGTCAGTCAGTCAGTCAGTCAGTCAGTCAGTCAGTCAGTCAGCCAGCCAGCCAACCAGCCAGCCAGCCAACCAGCCAGCCAACCAGCCAGCCAGCCAGCCATTCAGAAAGCCAGCCAGCCAGCCATTCAGAAAGCCAGCCAGCCAGCCATTCAGAAAGCCAGCCAGCCAGCCATTCAGAAAGCCAGCCAGCCAGCCATTCAGAAAGCCAGTCAGTCAGTCGGTCAGTCAGCCACAAATGGACAAAGCAATATGCTGGATTATGTGGTGTCATTTCAATCAATGTCATAATATAGGCTATACTACCCACGCACACATACCACTATGAAATGAAAAGCAGACCCGTATGTGAAATGAGAGAGAGGAGGCAATAAAAAGACAAAGAACAACAAGGGATTAACAGAGAGGGGGTGATGCATAAAGCCAGGGAGGCGAGAGAGAGAGAGAGAGAGAGAGAGAGAGAGAGAGGTTAGCCAGGCACAATAAGAGCAGTGTTGCCAGATTTTGCGAGATAAACAAGCGGCCAGTCTAACGAAAACAAGCCCAAAAGAAGCAACCGGTTTTAGTGAACCCGATATACATACGGACACGAATATACGAAAATATCCGATATTTTTAAACATTATAACAACACAAATCTTGGACCTGGCACAAAATGTGTTCAGATGGGATCTGTGCACAAATATAGGCCTATACTTGGTCATCAGGAAGCAAGCCCCATTTAAGCAACTACACTTTAGAAACAAGCCACCCAAATATGCAGATTTGGCAACACTGAATAAGAGAGAGCGAGAGAGAGAGAGAAAGAGAGAGAGAGAGAGAGAGAGAGAGAGAGAGAGAGAGAGGGAGAAAGAGAGGGTGAGAGAGAGTGATGCGATAACATCAGAAAGGAAAACAAAGGGATTAATGGTGAAAGGAGTGGGAGAGAGGGTGACAGAGAGAGGGAGACAGAGAGAGGGAGAGAGGGAGAGGGAGTGAGGGAGAGAGGGAGACAGAGAGAGGGAGACAGAGAGAGAGGGAGACAGAGAGAGGGAGACAGAGGGAGAGAGACAGGGAGACAGAGAGAGAGGGAGACAGAGAGAGTGCTACAATAAAAGCTCAAAAGCAAAACAGAGGATTAGCTGACATTATATCTGTGGGCTGCTGACTGTCTGCAACGGTTTGCCCCTCGCCGCTTATACAAGCTGCATTCCAATAGAGAGAGGTCACACACACACACACACACACCGCTCTCTCTCTCTCTCTCTCTCTGTGTGTGTGTGTGTGTGTGTGTGTGTGTGTGTTTTATCTACAGTAAACACATTTGGAGAGCTTGTAGGATCTGTTTTCAAATTGCTGTTTTATATACTGTAGGCCGGGTTAAGATGGTAAATGTATGTATGTGTGTGTGTGTGTGTGTGTGTGTGTGTGTGTGTGTGTGTGTGTGTGTGTGTGTG
This sequence comes from Protomyctophum bolini, assembly GCF_963924005.1. Lineage (NCBI taxonomy): Eukaryota > Metazoa > Chordata > Actinopteri > Myctophiformes > Myctophidae > Protomyctophum > Protomyctophum bolini. The sequence continues at coordinate 38,513,828 of NC_137864.1, forward strand.
CGTGTGCGTTTGCGTGTGCGTGTGCGTGCGTGCGTGTGCTTCCATGACCTCAGCAATGGGTCCATGATGGCCACATTTTTCTTCCCCTATATATACGTTGGCATGAACACCATCAAATCAAACATTGTGCGACTATTGCAGTAACATTTTTATACCTGCTTACATCAACTCTAAAGACTCTGCATTCTATTCTGGGACTGAAGTAGTATATTTATTGAACACCTAGGCCTCGTTTTTATATTTTTGTTCCGCTTTAAATGAGAAGTGCATTGTAAATTTAAATCCTAGATTATTAAAAAATAAAAACCCCTGTGGCGCTTCAAAGGGCTTGTGCTTCTGGGCTGTGGTGGAAAGTAACTATAGGCTTACTGGTAATTACATTTACTCAAATATTGTACTAGGTTTTGATGTACTTTTGCTTTTATTGCATATGGTATGTCCAATTTTCATTATACGTTATAAATGCTCCATTTCATTTCAGTTTTTTTGTTTTACTCCACTACTCATTTTAAACTTTAGTTGCAAAACATATAACCAACTATGGCCTATTGTTTACTTGGGGCCTTATGCCTAATGCACTTGGGCAGTTTTTATTTATTTTTTTAAAGTTAAGAAAATAGTGAAAATAGCTAATCTACAAGCTCAATATTTTCATTTATTTAAATGTTAATAATAAAAAATGCCTACGAAGATTAGACGCCACCCAACATAGGCCACTAAAGTCTGTTAGAAAATAGCCGAACAAGCTAAACATTCTGCATATATACTTATAAGTTATTTCCAATACCAATCTCTGCACTTTTTTTTGTCAAATAATTTGTACGAAGAACAGCTCATACAATTTATACAATGTATAAAACACATACATATGTATGTGTTTTTTATGTTAAACTAAATTCAAAGAAAAACAAATAAGACCAACAAATTAGACATGACAAATGTATTCCTACATTTTGGTATTGCTACTTCTACTTGAGTAGTCCTACTTCTTCCAGCGGTGTTACATTAAAACCCAGCGTTATTAAAAAGCCAAAGCCCTTTGTGGCAGTTAAGTGTTTTAAAAGGGCTTAGATGTGCGTTCTGGCATCTCGGCAGTCTGTGTGTGTGTGTGTGTGTGTGTGTGTGTGTGTGTGTGTGTGTGTGTGTGTGTGTGTGTGTGTGCGTGTGCGTGTGCGTGTGTGTGTGTGTGTGTGTGTGTGTGTGTGTGTGTGTGTGTGTGTGTGTGTGTGCGTGTGCGTGCGTGCGTGCGTGAACCCCCCCACCAACCACCAAACCACCTCTTCTAAACATGCATGGGGCCTGCTCTCTGTTACTCACTGCTGTCTCACACACACACACACACACACACACACACACACACACGCACGCACGCACGCACGCACACACACACACACACACACACACACACACACACACACACAAACCTACGCACGCACGCACACACACACACACACACACACACACACACACACACACACACACACACACACACACACATATTACTATTCTTCATCATTTATCAAAATGTTAGGATTTAATTAATGCCATTTTTGAAAATGTTTTGGTTCATTTCTAACCCTAACCCCTGAAGCTTGAGTTATAGTTACATGCCACTGTCATGCAAAGAAGTATAAATCAGGCATGTCTCCCTAACCCCTAAACCTAACCTCGAAATGCCTAATTCTTACCCCTGAACCTAACCTCGAAATGTCTAATTCTTACCCCTAAACCTAACCTCGAAATGCCTCATTTTAACCCCTAAACCTAACCTCTGAATGTTTAATTCTAACCCCTAAACCAGTGTTTTTCAACCTTTTTTCATAGCGAGGTCCATTGATTCAGCATTTGAGCCACGGACCATCATTTGATGAGATTTATCCTCATGTCTAATATAAGATGTCTTCCACATTTCCATGATGTGATACCATTAGGAGAGATAAACATGGCAAATGATCAAAATAACAATTATTCTACATTTTCTAATTGTGTAGACTTCTTGTAATTTAGGTAATGAATATGTTTAACAAAATAATTTAACTCTTGAGAGCGTTAAGTTGTTACGGGTCCATTTGGTTTCATTTTACACTCTCAAGAGTTAAAGATCTATAAGGTCCATTTGGTTACCAACTCTCCATAATTTAGCTGGGGACCACTAGTTGAGAACACTTGTGAGGACCACGAAAAAATGTATTTGTATTTTGTAACAACAATTTATTAATAAATGCTATACTGTGGGGATATTTTTGGCCCACACAAGCATAGTAATAAAAGTAAACGCAGTAGCACGCGCACACGCACGCACCGTAACATACACTATTGTTTTGGTGTTAGCCATATGCACAACTGCACAGTAAAAATATGGTATGTAACACAAGCTGAATACAACAACACTGTACACGACTTTTCATCTATAACATAGAAGAATAGAAATGTGAGATAAACGGAGAACACTCTGGATTCTGGATTAAACATTCTGTAATTTGATATACAGCAGTGGTTCCCTGTTTAGCTTGGGACCCAAAAGAGAAATTAAACGTTTGCCTGCGACCCAAACTAGTGAACAATGTCACTACTTGTTTTCTAATTCATGGAATTTCTTAGATTTTTCTTAGATTTTCACTAAATTTATTATATAAATATATTTATATATAGATATATATAGATATCTTTACGTTATTGTAAATCAATGCAATACTTCATCATACTACAGTGTCACACAACATTAGCTTGTAGATCGTCTAATTCCCCTTTATTTAGTTTTTAAACTATAATGTATCTGTCAGGTCCTCTAGTTTAGACTGTGCAGAACACGTGTCAGTATTTTGTGTTGTGTTTTTATTGTGATGTGAAATCCATATTGGGTCGGTACTACTTTTAGGTCTCACAACACATTTCAAAGCACATGTTTGTTTATGTATTTATCAAAATAGTACATATAGGCATCATATAAAAAAAATATATATATATATAGTCTTCTTGGCTACAGTAATACCTGCAAGGTTGTAAAAAGCTGTAATGTTTATTTCACACGCACGGCGTCGCACGCACACACACACACACACACACACACACACACACACACACACACACACACACACACACACACACACATGCACGCACGCACACGCGCACACGCACACACACACACACACACACACACACACACACACACACACACACACACACACACACACACACACACACACACACCTCATACCATGTGGTTTGGGACAGAGTTTCTCCCGGTTAGGACACTGGAGTGGGTTGTGATGGTTCTCTGACATGGCTCTCACACACACAGAACAACTTTAATAAAAGAACATTGTGCCATTTGATGTAGGCCTATATATCGTGCCGTGCAGTGGTGGGAAAAAAAGTACTCAAATAAATCTCTTGAAAATAGTAAATCTGCAAGCTCACACAGCTCGCATCACAACACATTGTGAGCTTGTAGATCTGCTATTTACAAATGGCTGAAATTAATATAGGGCAGTAAGTAGTAACTAAAGTTTTCAAATCCATGCATGCAGAAAAGTACCATTTGGATCAGAGATGTAAAGTACAAAAACTTTCTTTTTTGAATCCTTAAAATTCACATTTTCCACCCGACAGAGATAATATACTATTGTATAATTACGTTTAAGGCTTGACATTTCAACAAATAATACAAATGACAAAAACTGTATTTTTGGGCTTATAGAAGCCAAATGGTAAATGTATAGGTCTGATACTGAAATCCTGTATACTTTTCCCAAAAGCTTACATTTATTCTTGTTCGTACATTTTGAAAAGATAAAAAAATATTATAAGTGGGGGCGCTCTTGTCATCATCACATTCCGGCCAATCGCAATTTGTGTCTTCACTTTTCTGTCCTCACTTTTTATTATCCTCATGTACTTTGCTCATGCAGCCAATCAAATCATCGCTATGGAGTGATCACTGATCAGCCAATCAAATTATCACTATATGATTCACAAAAACACACAAAGCTGGGCATAGGAGGGACCCTCAAAAAAAGAAATTTTAACATCGATGTGCCCCCTGGCCTGGAACCTATATATAGGACTAATCTGTGTTCCAAAATCGAGCCTAGAATATCCAATGCTAAAAAAAATCACTTTGTTTTCTGGGTCTCAACACTTCACCAGAAGCAGCTAACATCCACAAGATAAGTATCACTTAAAAGCATTAGCCAAACTGCCAAAGTAAAAAAACACTACACTGTGACTGATCCCAAACGCCTGTCTTCATTCACTCTCTCTCTCTCTCTCTCTCTCTCTCTCTCTCTCTCTCTCTCTCTCTGTCAGTGTGTGTCTCTCTCGTTTCTCCCCCTCCTCCCTATTCTATTGAACGTTCAACGCTCACCTCGTTCAATTTCCTCCTTCCTTCCTGTGCTGTGATGAAAACATGAGCTAGCAGCTAGCGTGTCCTGGAGCCGCTCTACCGCCCTATAAATCTACTGTCAGAGAGAGAGAGAGAGAGAAAGAGGAGAGAGAGAGGGGGGGTGGAGAGAAGAGAGACTCGACATAGAGGCAGATCAGGGACAAATTGAGAAGAGAAGAGAAGAGAAGAGAAGAGAAGAGAAGAGAAGAGAAGAGAAGAGAAGAGAAGAGAAGAGAAGAGAAGAGAAGAGAAGAGAAGGATAACAGAACTTTGTGTATAGTCTTGATACTGTCAAATAGAGCACCATGGGTTTAGAAAGATGTGCCTTTTCTGCTATGGCCTGGTCTGATCTCAAGTTGTAGTGACATTGAAACGTTGTCGTTTTGCCTGAACCTTGTTAATAACGGCTTTAACTGTCCAAGACTGCACTGCCTTCCTTCCACTGGCCTGAACAAGCATCCTGTCAGCAAACTACACGTGGGTGATTGAAATCCCATTGAAATGGGAAGTATCAGCGCCCCCATGAACCTCTCCGTACACCTCTCTGTACCACCTCTACCTCCCCATGGGAGGCTGTACTGCACTATTTATGATTCACCAAATCTGTGTATGTGTGTGTGCGTGCGTGTCATCGGTATAACTCGGAAGGCGTCTGGGTCTCAGACTTGATGTATTTGTGATACTTTTGGACAGCTACGTGGCCCTCACACCTATACACTCCACTGATACGACCAATGCAGTGTATGTGTGAGTCATAGCCATAAAGAAGAATGCAGGGGTCTTTTTTCAGGCCAATGATTAAGGAAGGACTCCTTCAATTCAATTCAATTCAATTACATTTTTTTAAGTGTCAAATCACAACAAGTTGTCTCAAGACACTTTACAAACCAACAAAGATCCACCCAGAGCAGCAATATTGCGACAATGGTAACGAAAAACTCCCCTTTAGGAAGAAACGTCAGGCAGAACCCGACTGGTGGGCGGCCATCTGCCTCGACCGTGTTGGAGGAGGGGGGGGGGATAGAAAGAAAGAATAGAAGAGAGATAGACAGGGACAGAAATACAGGCAAATACAAGTAGTAGCAATAACAATAATAATGAATTAAATATTGTAGGATAATATAATGAATATAATATGGTATAGCAATGTTGTCGGATAATAATAGTATATAATGTATGAGAATATTAGGATATAGTGTAGTGGTGTAATAATATGATAGCAGTCCATGGCCGGGTCCACAGTCACACTTTGGTGGGCTCCGTAGATCTATCTATCTATGACCATCTATCTTATATAATAACATTTATTTTGTGGCCAAGTTCAACACAATTTCCCAACATCATTCGTAAACAATTCCCTGTGATCTAAAAGATATATCGCATTACTCACACTGTACATCATTTCTCTGTTCATATATATTACGGGTAAGGCCCTAGTATTAAAAATCTTTGGTATAGGGCACTGGCTGACCTGTGACACATGTGCACTTTAACCCTATTTTATAGCCAATCTACAAGCTCACAACACGTCGCACCACAATGCGTTGTGAGCTTGTAGTTCAGCTATTTACGATGCGTGACACCGACATAATGACGCAGCACCAAACGAGACAGCTCTATAGATCTAGATGGATGGATGGATGAGTCAGCGCTACACATCTGCTCAGCAGCTGGAAAATGATGTCTTACCTCATAACTTTCTGTCTGCCTTCTAACTCTTTCTATCTCTATACCCCCCGCCCCATCCCCCCAAAACACCCATTTATTCTCTCGTCTGGATGGCTAGCACGCTCCCCGGTCATATATAGTAAGACTTGTCTGTCTGTCTGTCTGTCTGTGACTAGTCTTAACCAAAAATGGTCTAAACTAAGTACTGCACCCGATACGTGTGTATGAGGCCTAAGGATAGAGACAGACAGTTGCTCGGTCGCTATAGCTCTCCCAGTTGGATGACATTGGCAATCCACCTGAAAATGTATAAATTTGAATCCTGAAACGTTTTGAACATAATATGATATTTCCCACCAGCCCGTGTTGGCTTGAGCCGGGTGTGGTGGTGGGGAGCCCAGAGGCAGAAATGCTTTATGGGTAAAAAATGACTCGCTGGAGTGTAGCTCAAAGTTCCTCGCGTTACAGAGGAACCCACATGCGTGTTGTGTTTGGGACCGACAGCTAACCAAACAATGCGTGCGTGCGTTCCTGTGTGTACTTAGATACTTAGTATTGCTATACTTGTGAGGGCCAAATGCCCCCACAAGTATATACTGTAGTAGACTTTGAGAAATAGACATTGTGCAGACACTTTTCCTGGTCCTCACAAGAGTTTTTTGTTTTTTGGTTAATATCTTGACATTTAGAGCTTAGGTTTATGGCTATGTTCAAAGTAATAGTCCCGTCAAATACCCATTAAGGTTCACGTTCAGTATTTGTAGTCCACCCCATCCAACACTGCATGGGGCATTGTCCAGAAAGATAAAAACTCTCACTCACACACACACACACACACACACAAAATGGTAAATGGTGCATGTTAAATGCATGGTAAATGGTGCATTTATCCAAAGTGCTTTACATAGATTGTGCTTTACATTGACCCATTCACACACACACACACACACACACACACACACACACACACACACACACACACACACACACAAATGGCGGAGGAAACCATGCAAGGCACCAAACTGCTCAACGGGAGCAATTAGGGGTTCAGAGTCTTGCTCAAGGACACTTTGTCACTAACTGGGGGAGCCCGGGATCGAACTGGGAACCTTGCGGTTCGGACCCGGCCTGTATAGAACAGTGACGGATAGCCGCCTGCTGACTGGTAAACATGTGCTTCCATCAGTTCCACGCATGTGTCTTCTCTGCTAACAAGCACATGGCGATGTAAAGTACTTTGAGCTGCATTTCATGTCATGAAAGGTGCTATATATTTTATTATTATTATTATAGCTGATTGATTCTGCCACTCCCTCAATAAATCACAATGCTCACTAAAGTGGCCGTCGATCCTGCCACGGTTAAGATCCCAGTCTGCCTAAGCACATGTCGGAGTCTCTGATGTCCTACTGTCTGTCCTACATGGGGCAGCGGTGGTCGAACGGTTTGCGGAGCGGTCTTGATACCGGAAGATCGCCACGTTAAAATTACCACCGCTGAAGTGCCCTTGAGCAAGGCATTGAACCCCTACCATGAAATGTTCTATGAGCAGGGTGTGGCTGTAAACAAGCATCTCGAGCTTAGTCCACTTCCCTGGGTAAACAAAGAACTTTGCTTTGTCTCTCCTACACTGTCTCCCTCTCTGATGTCCTACTGTCTGTCTCTCCTACACTGTCTCCCTCTCTGATGTCCTATACTGTCTGTCTCTCCTACACTGTCTCCCTCTCTGATGTCCTATACTGTCTGTCTCTCCTACACTGTCTCCCTCTCTGATGTCCTACTGTCTGTCTCTCCTACACTGTCTCCCTCTCTGATGTCCTACTGTCTGTCTCTCCTACACTGTCTCCCTCTCTGATGTCCTACTGTCTGTCTCTCCTACACTGTCTCCCTCTCTGATATCCTACTGTCTCTCTCTGCTAGTGTCTCCCTCTTAGCTTTCATACTGTGACGTCTGTCTCACCTATACACTGTCTCCCTCTCTGATGTCCTACTGTCTGTCTCACCTATACACTGTCTCCCTCTCAGCTTTCCTACAGGCTGTCTCACCTACAGTACATGGCCTATGTGAACTGGGGACCTCCCAAAATAATCATATGTGAACTGGGGACCCCCCCACCCTGACAAGCACTTGGAACGTAGGAGTTGAGGCATTACATTGTTTGACTCGGTTCGACAGATAAATATTGTGAAGATAGCAGATCTATAAGCTCTTAAGTTGTCAAGTTTTGACAATTTTGGCGAATGTTTGACCAGTTTTTCGTAGTATAGTTTGCTGAGGCAGTAATGGTCTTTTTTTCAGGTTGAGAACCACTGTGTGGCAGGGGGCGGGATTAAGGTGTCTGTGAGTGGGGTGACAGGGCTGGCTTTGCCAGCTCACAGGCTCACCTGCAGCAGATTGTGTCAATTAAATGAAGGACAGCTGCTGTGTATATAAGGAAGCTAATGTGCTTGTATTCTCGGTTGCAGTGAGAGGCTGGTTCCAGACAGAGCCACACAAAACTCCACATTCCTGCCTGTTATGTCACACGGTGACTGTTTATCTGTTATCGGAGTATAGGATTCACTATACATCCTATACAACTGTACAGGACAACTATCTTGATGACTGAGATAGTTTGTTTGTTGACCAATTCCCTGGCTTAAAAGGAATAAACGGCCTACTTGAGAACAACTGCCTGTGTCGTGTCCTTCCGTACCCTAGGTTGTGACCCGCTTGGTCACATACTGACATGGGGAATTCATTTACAAAAACAATAGGACATTTTGTTGTTCAACAAAGAAAAATCCAATGCATTTCCACCATAGAGATTTTCAAATCAAACCATTCAGAATCAAACCATTCAGGATGTGAATCATGACCATACAACCAAGGGTATGCTATTTATTAAATATAGTATATCACATAATTAATCATTCTTTCATCCATCCATCCATCCATTCATTCATTCACTCACTCACATAATCAAAGATGTAATGGTCATGATTCACCAGGACCCTGCAGGCTTGATTCTAGGCATATATGAATCATGTTTTTATATGCAACATATATGTTTATCATATGTGGCACATTTTCAATTGGCCGCCTGCCTCATATGTCACATAAGGCAAGCTATAAGAGACAAAATATATTTCCTATATCCACATATATGAACCTGCTGAATATGGCATCTATTTTGCATATACAGTACTTGCCATATATTGGCATAATATGTTCATGCTGTATATTTAAAATAAAACCATAGCACCACCAAGTCCACCATTAGCCTTAAGTAGCCAAAGTATAAAATATATATATTTATTTTTTTTTACTCGGATATAAAATTTCACAGATGCCTTCCCGTTTTTTAAGGGGTTAAGCTACTCCTCACATTGACAACTTACTTACTTAAGCAACAAAGGATCTCCACTTCAGTCTGTTTTGGACCAGCATCTTTATAGAGCCCCAGGTGTGATGCAGGGTATTCAACTCTCCCTCCACTGTCCTCTTTTGCGTTTTCCCTCTGGTGTCCAGTGAAGGGCAGTTTTGGTGATGTTGTCCTGTTCTCTACGGATTACATGCCCAATCCATTTCCACCGTCTTCTCATAAGGATGGTATCCATGTTTTCCTGTTTGCACAGGTCAAGAAGGTCTTGGTTGGAGTCTTGGAGATGGAATATTCGTTTTCCGTAAGCTTTTGGTGTGGAAGGTTGACATTATTGTTAAACCCGATCTGTGAGGTGTTTCTGGCCTTGCCGAGCCTGCTTGTGATGTCGCTACCTGCGCCTCCATCATGACTGCCAACGCTGCCTAAGTATGTGAAATGGTCTGTTGTCAGTAGGTTTATTCCCTGTATGTGTATTGGTGAGGGGTTTGGGATGTTCAGCATCATCAGCTCACAGATGCCTTCCCGTTTTTAATGGGGTTAAGCTACTCCAGCTAACTCACATTGACAACTGATGTTTATGTGTTTTATTCAGCCAGTGTCCGGAGTCTCTCCATAAAGTCTACGTTTCATAAACGTCTGCGTGAATCATTCCCAAAGGTTTTGTGGGACACAAACTTGGAATTTCTCCAGTCAACACTCCCCACCCCCTCCCCTTCCAGACCCGTTTCCTCAATGTCAAACCATTTGATCTTCTTGGAGCCACTCAAGATAAATGGCTGTGTGTGTGTGTGTGTGTGTGTGTGTGTGTGTGTGTGTGTGTGTGTGTGTGTGTGTGTGTGTGTGTGTGTGTGTGTGTGTGTGTGTGTGTGTGTGTGTGTGTGTGTGTGCGCGTGTGTGCGCGTGCGTACATGCATGCGTGAGTGCATTTGCGTTCGCTTACTTGTATTGCTATTGCGAGGGCCAAATGTTTCCCCATGCAGGTATAGCAGAAACAGACATTGTATGGACAATTCATTATTGTCCTGGTCCTTAAGCAGGGGCTCAACACTTGCGCGGCTGCAACTTTCAGCGTGGGCGGTGCTATTGGAATCACCATCCAAGCTGCAAGTTGCAGCCGTGCGTGAGCTTCATTATCCCATCTACCAGCTGTCTAAAAACCAGGAAGTGACGCCTGCTCTATAAGCTGCATCTTGCATCTTCGTAACGCTACTATGTGCCTACGCTCAATGGAAGAAAAAGGAACAGTCCACTCCTTGTGTTTTCAAGGTGGGACAGCTAGTATGGCAAGATGAGCTGAACATGAGCTCGTCTCTGTCAGGCGGAAACGTATAAATATACAAATTGGTTAATACTTTTCAGAAAATGTTTTCCAATGGATCCACTGTCGTTATTTAGTCACAAATTCTTGTTAATACTTTGAATTTCCTTATACAACAGGTCGTTTCTGATTGGTTGAAGTAGCGATCTAGCTGTGCTTAAACGAGCATGATGGAACACCTAATCAAAACATAAATCACACCCGTGTGAAGTGAGGGGCGCTCTTATCCTCGTACATCATCTTATTCCTGCCAATCACCTTCGTCTTCAATGTTTGTGTTATGCAATGTTTGTGTTTACACGGACACTCAAAATTGTCCATTCATTGTCAATGGGATTTAACGTTTGTGTATAGACAAAGTTTGTGTTAGCACATCCCAAAAGCTGGACATAGCTGGACACAGCTGTGTTGATCTCCGACTGGGTTGCTATGCTAGGGATTTTCTTTTTGATCTAGTGGCTACAACTGTAATTAAAAACATTCAACGTGTTTTTTTTAGGGTAACACACACACACACACACACACACACACACACCTTTTCACTTTTGTTTTGTAATAATATATAGGCCTATCATATGTTTCATTTTGAATTTTGTTGACCTCTCGAGACGTTATTATATTTCTTCCCCTAACCCTAGACTGGGGCTAGTAACATTAGTTGGGGATATATGGTCTACTACAATGTCATCAGAGTGTTTGATACAGAGACCAACTGCTGGTTTGCATGCCTTCTGCACAGCTTCTTCCAGAATGACACACGGTGCATTCAGCCTATAATGGAGAGCTGTACATATTTGGTGGCTATAACGGCAACCGTGACCAGACCTTCAACGATTTGTGGAAATTCAACCCTGAGAACTTCGCCTGGAAGAAGGTTGAACCCAAGGGGAAAGGACCGAGTCCAACATGTAGTATGTGCTGTTGCAGGGTCGTATCATCCTCTCTGGGGTGATGTGTATATCTTATGGTGTGTTCAGACGGACAGATGAAACAATGCAAAAACGCATCACAGCATAATTGGTGGTAGCTTCACGCGTCATAGCTGCTTCGTAGCTTCATGTCGCTGGCTTCCATTGACAATGAATGGTAGACTGCATCGCTTAATCTGCCCGTGTGAACGCAACATAAGACCTCAGTCCTATAGTATGACCTTATGCAAGCTAGCAGTTATTCCCCAATCCTCACACAACATCAGGTGCAGGGAACTGGCAGCCATGACTAACCAACAGCATCAGATGAAAGCACACTAAAAACGAACAAAGAAACATTCAATGGCACATAAGTTCACACAGTCCATAATGATCTTCTGTATTCTACAGTGGAACCATTACTTCTTGTCACTTTTATGGCCCAAATCCATCAACCCAGTGAACAACCACTTTGAAGTTCAAAGATCAATTAAGAGCACGATTAAGATTAAGAGCAATTAAGTGCACGATTTTTCCGTGTGTACGTGGGGGTTACGCAGCCCTTGGCCTCGCCTCCAGAGGGAAAAAAACAGTAAATACGGAACTCCCCACAGGACGGATGAATTGTTGATGGAGCCACATAGCTGCTTCCGTGCCGCTCCGCCCGCGGTACGGTTCTGTTCCGTCCCCAGTCTATAGCTCCCCGTAGGGCCACCAGAAGGCTGCACGTGGCAGGCCACCTGTTTCCCGAAAGCCTTCGTTGGCTACGCAGTGCGCAGCCAATGAGTCTATATCTCCTGTAACTCTGAAACCTTATACAAATAGAACCAATGGAGGGTCAATTTGGTTCCATTTACACTCTCAGAGCTCATGGTTGGTGTCCTTGAAATTAAATTGGTTGAGAGCCAATCCAAGTGAATTTCTTTGGTTCCTAATGATGACAACAGCTACCTGAATATGGAGGTGTGTGTTGACGTGTGTGCATGCGTGCATGCGTGCGTGTGCATAGGTGCGTGTTGACATGTGGGTTTGACCTCTGCCGTGGCTTAGACCCCGAACCGCTGACTTCAAAAGAGAGCCCGGGTCAAAATTTCAAAGGTCACGTTCTCACTGCAGGAACCACCCATATTCTTCACGTTGATGTATGTTTCCCCAAAGGTCACGACCTTTGCAAACATACACCCACCTTATAACAGTGGATCTCAACCTTTTGATATTTCAAGGACTCCCAGTTTGATATGCCATAGAGTGGACCCTCACAGTAGAGTCAGTACTGCTATATGGGGCTGAGACATAGACCCTCAGAGTAGAGTCAGTCCTGCTGTATGTGGCTGAGACATAGACCCTCACAGTAGAGTCAGTCCTGCTGTATGGGGCTGAGAGGACCCTCACAGTAGAGTCAGTACTGCTGTATGTGGCTGAGACATAGACCCTCACAGTAGAGTCAGTACTGCTGTATGGGGCTGAGACATAGACCCTCACAGTAGAGTCAGTACTGCTGGGGCTGAGACATAGACCCTCACACAGTAGAGTCAGTACTGCTGTATGGGGGCTGTGGTCACCTCTTCACCGAAAACTGGACTATGAATAGGCCTAAGTGTCACATGGACAGACCACAACAAAAAGGTCGTCCTCTGCTGGGACCTACCACGGGTCACAGACAAAGTCTGAGAGAGAAGGATGAGGCTGGCAGGGCACTGCATCGGGCACCCAGAACTAGTGCCAAGAAAACTGCTACTGTGCGAGCCAACCTGCATGGGCACAGCCAGGAAAGGCCAGAAGCGCGCACCACATACGCAGATGCACTACAGTGCAAAACCTTAGCTAAAAAAATATAATGAAATAAAACTGTAAGTCCCTGATGCTAGATAGGAGGCTGGGGAGGGCAGTGATTCAGGAGTCCCAAGTTGGTGTTGGCTAGACCGTACATTCACATCGCATCTGTAAGGAAGCCGCTTGTGTTTTTTGTGTTAGCATTTTAGCATAATTCCCTTGACTTAATTAACAAGCTTGTTAATCAATATTCAATCAATCAATCAAAAATGATGGCCTCTCTCTTCCTGGAAAGTTACCTTACTTTCCAACACTGCATGCTGAGGTGCATGTTTATTTTAATGATCAATCAATTGACATGTTCGCCTGGATCAAGGAACTATAACATAGTAAGTTCCCATAGATCGGTAGCACAACAGGTTTTAAATAAATTAATGAATACAAACTTTTTACAATGATTTAATTTTAATTTATTTTAATGTATTATCAATACAAATGCTAGTGTTTTGGTAATTATTTGAGGACCAGTCCCACTTGACCTGTCCTCACAGGCCATCATGCCTGTCCCACAGGTTGGGAATCACTGACTCTTTCAAGTTTTCAAAACTGGAAAATAGCAAACATTTAATGTGGTCAATAGTTTGGGAATTTGCTGATACTGCTGACAACGCGCGCGCGCACACACACACACACACACACACACACACACACAGCTCTCTCTCCCTCTCTCAGTGATGGATCGCGCCATTACAGACCATTTCCGTCCAGTAGACTATCAGGGGGCGCGAGGAAGGCGCGTGCATGTGGCGGTGGCGGGTGATTTGCTCTGCGGACTAATTGGCTTTCGGTCAGCATGTGAGACCCCGCGTGTTACTTCACACATTACCTGCTTGTTAACACACTCTGTACCCTAATGCAACGCAGATAGGTGTGTGTGTGTGTGTGTGTGTGTGTGTGTGTGTGTGTGTGTGTGTGTGTGTGTGTGTGTGTGTGTGTGTGTGTGTGTGTGTGTGTGTGTGTGCGTGCGTGTGTGTGTGTGTGTGTGTGTGTGTGTGTGTGTGTGTGTGTGTGTGTGTGTGTGTGTGTGTGTGTGTGTGTGTGTGCGAGAGAGAGAGAATTGTGACATAATACTTTTATTTCGTTTTATTTCTTTATTACTTTTACTTTATAGGCTACTTCCACTAAATCTCTATTCCACTGCAATTATTTGACAGCGTTATAGATTTCGATGGCTATTACAAAACATTAACGAAATAAGCTTATATTTCATACTTTGTCCATTCGAAGTGATCTACAGGTCCAGAAGAAAACTTGTATTTAAGTTTTAGTATTTTAACTTGTTGTATAGGCTAAGTCTATATGCTATTTTTACTTTTGGCCTTTGTGTGTTTTTATGTATTATGTGTGCAGGTGTGTCACGTGTGTGTATTCAAACTGCTGATTTTCGAACGGCATAGCCAACTAAACCAAGGATAACTATTCATCAAATCACAGGTAAGCACACACACACACACACACACACACACACACACACACACACACACACACACACACACACACACACACACACACGCTGCGCACGCGCGCACGCTGCGCACATCATGCGTGCGTCAATCCATCATCATTTGCAGGTGAAACGGTTTTAAGCATCCTAATCCCAGCCGTCATTATAACGACGTCATTAGCATGTCTCTGTTTTTAAAATGTTATTATCTGGAAATGACGTCGTACTTTTATATAAACACCGCTGATTAAACACGTTTTAAAACGTGCATATATTTTATTTGTTATTGCTCTCATTATAATTATTATCATTTCTTTTTCGTATAAAGACCTTTTAACTACCGTATAGGCTATGACCTGACATTAGCCTATGGTAATCATTCTTATTAAAAGGATCTTTAGAAAACTTTAGAAAACTATAAAACTCATAACGATTAATGTTTATTTTATTTTTTTATATAGATATTTATGGTAGTATTTTGTAATAACATCTTCTAACTATTATAATTGCAGCTTTATTTTATTAGCTATTTAAGCACGGAAATGATAAATCTTATCAGTTGCAGATTAAGCATATGGTAAACTATATTGCAATATATTGTGTAAATACATCTAAAATCTAAATAATATTAGATTTGGGATTGGGAGAGGAATGTATTATTATATTATTATTATTATTATTATTATTATTATTATTATTATTATTATTATTATTATAATAAAAAGCATTACAAAAAACCTCTCTATGAGTCCTGCATGAGATCCGAGCGAGTTATTTGCTTGATACACATTTATAATATATTAACATTTATATTGGAACGAGGTTAATCGGGCCATAGTTATTTTTCTTTGCAGATAATTAATCACACATCTCAGCTGTGCGCTGAGTGTCTCTGACTTTTCGCTCTGGTCCATTATAGGAACACATTCCTTTAGATTTCTTTAGTGAAACGTCATTCATGAAGACTTCAATGCACATAATGAATAACATTTAATCTAAGCGCCATGCGTGCATGTCATCATTATTTAATTGTCAACTCTCTCTCCCACTCGCGCGTTGACTGCAGGCCAACATATTTTCTTTGTCGGTAAAGAAAGAGCAACTTATAACTTCATCCATCGTACGACGGACTATATATTTCGTATATGTCGGGCCAGAAACCTCCACATTTCAATTTGAAATTAGTATAAACTATATTTCAGTTTTCTGTAAATTATAATAAATGCTTCATATACAAGAGTGTCGAATACAAAAGTAGTGGAAATATAGCCAAGCTGCAAGCTCACAAAGCTTTGCATCGCAATTCGTTGTGAGCATGCTGTGCTCTTCACGATTTACTCATTTTTTACTAAAAGCAACGATGACTGACACAATTTCATTTGATCACGTTTGTCCAACAAAAAGTAACTTTATGATTACAAAAAGATAGACAGACCTTTTCCTTCCTAAATGTAATTGCTAAGCCTTTTTATGTCATTATGAAACATTCTTCTTATTTTGACTTTTTTAGTAATTTGCTGCATCTTCTCTTTAGTCGAACTACAGTCCACTGTTTGAACCATAACTCCGCCCTGTTTTTCCCTCCTTTGCACCAATAAAAATCAGTGTCACATAGCAAACATGCAATATGCTTTATACCAAATATAGTCTGTTATTGGCGGATTTCGTTTAAAGCGCAAACCAGCCTTATATGCATGGAACCTGATTCCTTCCAGTTTAGCTGAGGTCACATTTGTGCAGAATTAATATATGCCACACGCCGGCTATACGTGAATGATATGTTACTATAAACCAACATCATCATAACAGCGCATAACTCCAGAGAGAGAGAGAGAGAGAGAGAGAGAGAGAGAGAGAGAGAGAGAGAGAGGCAGCCATGCAGGCATGCAGACAGACAGACAGACAGACAGACAGACAGACAGACAGACATGGACGTGCTTCGGCTTATCCAATAAGCAAGGTAAATAATCGTCACCATGCAGGTGAACAAGCACTCAAGCAGTCTATCTATCTAAAACGACGAGATGTGTGTGCGTGTGGGTGTATGGTATGACGAATCGTAGTTTATATGCAGTGAGTGTGAGTTTATCTAGTGAATGAGTGTGTTTAAATGAAGATCTGTGCATATTATTCATCAACTTATACAACAACCAACCAACCAACCATCATGCTCCAAACCGCTTTACTATCCAAAACCTGCGTGCACGCGTCTTTGCAATGCTGTCGCCTGTCGGGCAGAAACCTCCTATCATCTCCATTATCATTTCCCCGTCATTTTACCCTATTCGTCATGGTCGAGTGCAGCTAAAAAGCTGAATATAGCCGAGTGCACAACGCGTCGCGTCGGGACACTAGCCGGAGTTAGCCGGTTTTTATTTCTGCATATTTCCATTCCATTTCCTGAAAAGTAACTGTGTCTTTCACGGGTTAGTTTTATTTGTCTTGGTGAAATGGTCTTTATTAATGAGTGTGTTGTGATGCCTCTGCCTCATTGAGACACATTGAACCAACGCCTTTCCTGCTGTCAGCTGTCTGCATGCATGCAGGAGATCTTAATAGGATTTTCCTAAAGAGGATGTGATCAACTGTGTCTTAATAAAAATCTATTTTAGATTAGCCATAATTTAAACAAACACGAGGCTTCAAAGGTCCCTGCGCATTGCTGCGTTTTCAGTCTTTGTATTTTTCTGCAATCACTTCCAAGATCATCGGACTTCCCATGACACACCCACACACCACACTTTATACTGATATATGAACAAGAAGGCCATCACACGGCTAGCTAGCAATTTCAATATCACATGGCACTGATCACCCCCTCGCCCTCAGGACAAAACTGTCCTGAGAAAAACCTTACCATGGGAAAAGATCCGTTTAGGGGGTTTGTCCCCAGTCAGCACGTCAACCAGCATGGCGGCAATTTCGGCATTAAACAAACTGCCTCGCCGTATAGGATGGTTCTGCACACAGTGCACGGAGACCTCATGTTTTTGGATTGTCTTGGACTTGGTGTAATATTTTCTGTACTATAGTGTTGTTTTGTTGTGGGTGTTGATGAACAGACCTGTGAATCCTTCGGGACAATAAAGATGATTATTTTAATATAATATTATCATATAGTAATAGTAGCCAATGTCTAAACGGGTTTTGTTTTGTTATTATTCGTGAAAATATATAATCCTATACTCTATACTTAAACGTTATTTTGTAGTATCAGTAATACTAATAATACGTTATTGTTTTCCTTCTTCTATCATAACATAAAAACGGCATTAGCACGTGCTGTGTCTGTGCGTTAAATTCATCCTGTCTATCTGCTGGTTGACCGAGGCGCGTGCACGAGCCACATGTTTTTTTTTTTAAAGCCATAATTGGAGCTATTTTGTTATTAGAGCACTTTGAGAAGCTACTATCCACACACACACGCGCACGCACGCACGGTGAACGTGTGAAATCAATACATTAGGGTAATACCGTAATAGTGTTTAAACAAACAGGGGCAAATCAATAATTGTGGTATTAGTCTAAGTAGCATAATGCGTCTCGCCTGCTCTATCACTGCTGTGCTGAGTGACTGCCACTATCTGGCCTGATGGCGGAGCAGATCTGTCCACTTCAAAAGAGCATTCGTTACGACACGATAGGCTATAGAGCTCAAATTTGAAATATTTATAATGTGCAAAATAGGCTATAACCGCAACAAGACGCACCATAAGTTTAATTAATTAAATTAAACATCAAGATATTTCACATATAGGCCTATATATTTACCGAAATATTACATATTACATATTTATCTATTAAATATTACATTTATTTGATGTATTTATTTATTCACGAAATTCTTTTGAAAAATGTTACATTTATTTTAATGGTAAATTGTGATTTGTCTTTGCATATAACGCGAGATTAAAATAAGATGTAATTTTCAGCGTTTGTTATCTCTTCTTATCTCCTTAATTATCATGAGATTATCGCCGTTCGGTTCAAATAAATCTCAGTTCAAACTGTATTGGCATTTGGCCTAAAACTAGCAGTGGATAACGTCGATGTCAACAAACAATTATGTCAAATCGGCCACGTAGGCTATATCATGCATTGTAAACATTTAAATTGAACCAAAAATTAACATAAAGATGGAAACACATACGAGTTGTTCTGGTGTGCCATATATAGTATGATAATGTTACACGATTATATGTATAATCCATAAATGTAAGCCGAGGTTGAAACATGACAGACTCCGTGAACCACAACGCGACGGGGTGCAAGGCGGTGGATGGCTCGAACCTGCACAACAAAAACAGGACACGATGTGTAGGCTATATAATTATGTATATAGTTCTTTCTTTGTGTTGAGAAAGAATCACTTTAATACATTGTGGAATCGCCATGCAGAATGTGTTGTCAATATCCTAAAATTAGCCTATCCCAAATTCACAAGACTATATAAAAGTCTTAACAACCATGACGCATTATCGTTACAAAACCAAACGGAATCATATAGATAAGTCAACTAACATTTTATATGTGATTTGACAGGGACAATTCCTTCCCGTGTTGTTTGAATTATTCGTATTTGCATTTTAAATAACTATACTGTATTCGTTTTTTTATCCTCTATATAATTCACTGTAATTCCAATTTCATCTGAACGTTTCGGCGTGATACAATGCCCGTCTCTATTTTTAAATGTTTCTATGAAACACATATGACCTGTAGGCCTACAGACCAACATGTGTGTTTTCCTGCAGCTGTATATAGGCTATGTCAGTAAAGTCCCCCGTGTTTCCTATAAGTCCATTTGGTTTGATTAATGACATGGAACATGGAAAGCAGAGAAATCACATATATATATATATATATATATATATATATATATATATATATATATATATATATATATATATACACACACACACACACACACACACACACACACACACACACACACACACACACACACACACACACACACACACACACACACACACACACACATTGCTATATTTGTCCTATAGCAAGTTAGGCTAAACAAGAATTTGAGGAAGCACGAGTGAAATATTGCAGTCCAACCATGATATTAGCACATATTGGATTTGTGCTCTAAAGGTCTATGATGAGCTCACTGTGTGTGTGTGTGTGTGTGTGTGTGTGTGTGTGTGTGTGTGTGTGTGTGTGTGTGTGTGTGTGTGTGTGTGTGTGTGTGTGCCTTTCAGTCACACATGCACACACTCTGTTTCCATATCAATGTTCACAATGTGCGTGCAGTGTGATAGAGAGAGAGAGAGAGAGAGAGAGAGAGAGAGAGAGAGAGATGGCAATGGTGTAAAAGTAACTATAATACATTTGCAAGTACTGACTATTACTATTTTGAGGTAGGCTACTGTATACTTTATTTGAGATGTGATGTCAATTTCTTCCCCAATACTTTATTCTATACTCCACTACATCTCAATACTTTATTCTATATACTCCACTACATCTCAATACTTTATTCTATACTTTATTCTACACTCCACTACATCTCAGAGGCAGATATTGCACCTTTGTACAGTTACTCAACTCAAACTCTGCTTATATTGAAAATAGCAGGCTTACAACTATAGACTGCTACTTTCAAAATAGACCAATCTGGATACTTGTACTTATACAGTACTTTTTCGAATACAGTACTTTTATACTCTGTATATTTCTACATTGTGGTATCGCTACTTTTACTTGGAAGGAGGCACTCCTCTGTGTGTGTGTGTGTGTGTGTGTGTGTGTGTGTGTGTAAGGGATATCCTCTGGCCTTGGGAACATGCTGCATGCTCCAGTCTGACAGAAAGCAGACTCCTCCATAGAGCTTCCTCTCAGCTAATGAATTCCTGATCACATTTACACACACACACACACACACACACACACACACACACACACACACACACACACACACACACACACACACGCACGCACACACACACACACACACACACACACACGCACGCACGCACGCACGCACGCACGCACGCGTCACTTGAGCAGCAAGCACATGCATTGATTTCAGGCCAGGGTTAGTCCTTATTTAAAATCAGATGTTGGTTACACCAGAGAGAGAGATGAGAGAGAGAGAGAGAGAGAGACTGAGACACACACACACACACACACACACACACACACACACACACACACACGTGTCCATGGCTCAAATGTTGGATAAATAATGGGCCTTGATATGAAAAGGGTTGAAAACCACTGACAGACAGACAGACAGACAGACAGACAGACAGACAGACAGACAGACAGACAGACAGACAGACAGACAGACAGACAGAATAGATGTTTGGTCTGCTATTATAAATCATATTTCTGCCATGAAGCCCTTCAAGCCCATGCAGGTCATTAATTAAACAGACGAGTCAGAGTGTTTAACTGTACAAGCTGAATAAACAACGTCTGTCCATATGGACATATAGCCTCGCCCTTCTGCCATGATTTATACCCAATGGTGCACAAAATACTTTTTAGTTCAAATTAGCAATACCTAATATACAAATATAGATCCAAAAGTATAAAGGGACGCAAATGTTTAAAAATGTTTTTGAATAGCCCTAATGTATAAAATAGGGCTTTAGCTTGATTAATGTGTATACGGTGTATTCATAATTTGAATCTGAAAAGTATTATTTTCAAATAATTAGTTGAGCAATAAAAGCACAAACCTGTAGTGGAGTAGAAGCAAGTAAAGTAAGAAGTAAAGTAAGAAAATACCTATAAATTGTAATACAGTACAGTGCACATTACCACTGCTGATGACCGATTCATTCCTTTTAGGAAATAGTTGGACAATGTGTGGATTTCACTGAAGGAAGCTGCTATTTTAGAATAATATTAGCATAGTATGGATGTCATTTCAACTGTTTTACACTGCAGCCATACGACCCCTTAAAGGACAATTATTATTGTCCTCCGCAATATGACCGTGTCGCACGGAAAGGAGAAGAGAGAGCCACTGCTTTTGGGGGGTTTTCAATATCTGTCATGGGCTGTTCCACAAATGATGGCGTATAGTATACAAACAAGCTAAGAGGAAGGGGCTGTGTTATACAGGGTTCATTTGCATGTGTTCATTTTTAGTGTACTGTAGGCCTACTATACTTAAGTATATACATTTTGGAATTTTGGAACCCCCTCAAGGACCCCTGATGCTGGTGGCCCCAGGACCACAGTTATAGAGAAGCATGATCTGCCTACATATATAGTTTTCTTTCTGTTGCAGTACTCACTCATCCCAACAGATGGCATCATGGCAGTGTCCAGTCCCTTCTAAATCCCCACTTATACCTCTGTCTGTCTGTCTGTCTGTCTGTCTGTCTGTCTGTCTGTCTGTCTGTCTGTCTGTCTGTCTGTCTGTCTGTCTGTCTGTCTGTCTGTCTGTCTGTCTGCCTGCCTGCCTGCCTGCCTGCCTGCCTGCCTGCCTGCCTGCCTGCCTGTCTGTCTGTCTGTCTGTCTGTCTCAAATTGATAGAAGGCTATTTTATTGTTTGACATTTCCAAGGCAAGTGTGAAATAAAAAACAAAAAAATAAGAAATGTCTGAACAATTAAGGAACAGGCCTGCTAAGAATAACGTGCACAAACACACGCACACACACGCACACACGCACGCATGCACGCGCACACACACACACACACACACACACACACACACACACACACACACACACACACACACACACACACACACACACACACCTGGCAATTTACACAGACAACTTTCCCACGCACTGCAACTCTCTCTCTCTCTCTCTCTCTCTCTCTCTCTCTCTCTCTCTCTCTCTCTCTCTCTCTCTCTCTCTCTCTCTCTCTCTCTCTCTGTAAAGTGAGCCCACATCTGTTGTAAACCTCATTGTTAAATAAAACATAAAAAAGTTCCCATTGTAAGCAAAGTATGCAACTATATGCTCTCTGTGCTGGTTTTGTAATGTTACCGGACATCCTGATAGGATTTACTGGCAATTTAGTAGACATTTTTATTACATTTTGAACAACATAGAGATGCAGCCTAGGTTCATTTCATTTCCTGTTACACTCTTTGGCATGCTAGGTGCTCTTTTGGATTTTCCCCCAGTATTGTTTGTTTTTTACTTTTCTTTTTTTGCATTATGTCAAATGATGAACAGTATTGTAGCCTATGTATATGTTTGTGTTTTATTTCACTTAGGCCCAATTAGCCTCGGTACCCAATGCCATGCAGGCTTTCATTTCCGTCTGCACAAAAAACGTGATGTGACATAGCGCTGCAATAGGGGGGGGGGGGGGGGGAGGAGGGGCCTGGGTTGACGGACAGATCGGTGAGATCCAATCAGGGCGTGCGCAAATCTCAGCCGCGACCCGCCCCTCTAGACCACGTTAGCTCAGGCTAGGGCCCACTTGAACATCCTGAGAACATTCGTGTTCGTGTGCATTTTAACATCCTGAGAGCGTCCGGGTGCATTTGCAGATCATGTTTATTTTAACTCGTTGACTGCCAGCGTTAAAACATTGTCTATAGCTGCCCTTGCCAGCGAAAACAATGTTGTGATCACGTGATTTCTGGGTGTACTCGTCATCATTGATCCTGGTAAATAGGAAGTTAAAGCATGCTAGTTATTATTTTATTTTCATTCATTTAAAATCTTAGTAGGCCTATTTTGACAATTATTTGGGGGCCCTCTTGCGCTCTCCTGACGGCCCTACTGTTTTGAGCAGGATCATGGTTTATTTTATACCCATGCATGGATCATCAGGGGCATACCATACCATACCATACCGTACCGTACCGTACCGTACCGTACCGTACCGTACCGTACCGTGCCATGCCATGCCATGCCATGCCGTGCCATGCCGTGCCGTGCCGTGCCGTGCCGTGCCGTACCGTGCCGTGCCGTGCCGTGCCGTGCCGTGCCGTGCCGTGCCGTACCATACCGTGACCCCCTTGCCCCTCCAGGGGGGGCTTTAGCCCCCTCTGGTTAAGGCTTAGCCCCCCCTCAGTTTAATTCAGTTGAGCTCTATATTCACTTGAATTCAATTCACTTCCCCGTATACTGTTTTGCGAGTAAATGTATTTGTTTTCAGAAGTGTGTTCATGTGGAACAGGGACATATTAGTAATATTCATGGGATAGAGGGAACACTGTGTTAAATGAACAGGCAGGCAGTGTGTGCATGCAAGGTCATGTGTGCGCAAATGTATGCGTGCGTGTGTGTGTGTGTGTGTGTGTGTGTGTGTGTGTGTGTGTGTGTGTGTGTGTGTGTGTGTGTGTTGGGGGGGGGGGGTCTGAGATAGTCCTCTTAGCAGACTGGATATAAGAGCTGCCTCAGGACCGGAGGTCAAACTCCTGCTGCAAAGACCAGACTGAGCAAGATGGCCTCCTTAATACCTAGAGAGAGAGAGAGAGAGGGAGAGAGGGAGAGAGAGAGAGAGAGAGAGAGAGAGAGAGAGAGAGAGAGAGAGAGAAAGACAGACAGAAAGAGAGAGGGAGAGCTAAAAGTACCTGGATTATGTTGCTTTTTGAAGTTTAACCACAAGACATACAGTACGAGTACACACAAACACACGCACGCACGTCGCACACACGCACACGCATGTATAGGCTACACACACAGGGGACCACCACTGTGGTTTTTACTACTAGGACATGCAGACACATGCACACACACACACACACACACACACACACACACACACACACACACACACGCACACACACACACACACACACACACACACACCGTGATGTGGAGCGTAGCTTAGTAGCAATATAGTGTTTAATGGGCTACTTCCCTGGAACGGTTCCACCATAAATCGTGCGATAGCAAGCCGTCACGTGGCCACGCCTCCAGCCACGAGAGTACTTTACTCAAGTAGAGTACTCAAGTACTTTACTCAAGTAGAGTTTTGCTGTACCTCAATAAATAGGCAGTGATTCTCAAACCTTTTTATTTCAAGGACCCTTGATACATTAGGCCACTGAAGATCACTGAAGAAGGCCATCCCTTTTTTCAAGCTAGTTGGCAGGTGATTGGATGGGACCGTCTGTCTATCACCGTCTGGGTGTGCTAACCAACCAATTATTTTGACGTGTCTACAGTTTACCTACGTTTATGTACGTGTCCACCGTAAACTAAACTAACCCCACAAACAAAATATTATTTTAAATAAGTGTTAACGAACGCCTCATATAGCATTAGGTTTAACACAAAAAAGGAAAACACAATCGTGTCGGATGTGTAGGTCCGAGTCCGAGTCGAGACTGAGACCGACGAGACCGTGTCGGGACCGAGGGGCCAGCTAGGCACTCCAATGTTGAAGCGCTGGTCCCTAGTGGTAAGAGGAAGGACTGCAGGCGGACCCGTGGATTCTTGACGAGGAAACCCCGTGCAACCGAGCGCCCAATGTAAAGCCCAGGTGCACTCTGGGTGCACTTCCGCATTTGGACACCAAAATTTGGTGTCCAAATGCGGAAGTGAAATGCTGAATCAGCGAAAAGACGGTACTTCCGGCAGCCTTCCGGGTGCTTCAAAACGCCACTGAGCAACTTCCACTGACATGAATAGCGGAGGGGGCGGAGCTTCGCGCTAGTTTAGTCTCTATCCTTTTAATACTCTATGGTCGGGACCGAGATCAGATAACTTGATAGTCAGAAAACAGTGAGAGCAGGCAAGTGTGTCAGCTGTGCTGTTACTTAACAAGACAGCTGCATGTCTATCAGACAACTCTCATAATGTTAATGTGAATGCACGCACACACGCACGCACGCACGCACTTTCACACACACACACACACACACACACACACACACACACACACGCACACGCACACACACACGCACACGCACACGCACACACACACACACGCACACACACACACACACACACACGCACACACACACACACACACACACACACACACACACACACACATTGTAGGCCTATGTCTTTGCTTCCCACAGGTATTGCCAATCAGGTGCATTGGGAGCACCTGGCCAGTGTTCCCAAGGTGCATTATAAGTGGCTGGGCGTTGGCCACGCTCAGTCTCTCTCTTTCTGATGGCAGCACCACTTAGTTTTGTCTTAGTTTTGCACCAGTCAACACCCCACACTACATTTACCACACATCCACCCACCTACACTACTGATTTCACTGATTAACACACCCCATATCATGTTGAAGCTTTAAGCTGTTTATATTGTAAATAAATATTATTTGGTGCACTTTTAAACAGCCGTGTGTCTTCCTCCTTTTGTTATGGCCTAAGAGACAGGTGTCTCACACACACACACACACACGCACGCACGCACGCACGCACACACACACACACACACACACACACACACACACACACACGCACACACACACACACACACCTCTGTGGCATGACAGTAGCAACTTTCCCATGTCTGTCACTCAATCTCTCTCTCTCTCTCTCTCTCTCTCTCTGCAGTGTCACCTCAGAGTGTCAGAGAGATAAAAAGCTGTTGGAATGGCTGTCCCCATCCAACACTGTGTGCGTGTGTGTGTGTGTGTGTGTGTGTGTGTGTGTGTGTGTGTGTGTGTGAGTGTGTGTGTGTGTGTGTGTGTGTGTGTGTGTGTGTGTGTGTGTGTGTGTGCGCGCGTGTGTCATACCAGACATTGATCCTCTTGTCTCGAAGATAGGTTTCCTTTTAGCATGTACATAAGTTCAGTGAGACTCAGCAGACATTACACACACACACACACACACACACACACACACACACACGCACACACACACACACACACACACACACACACACACACACACACACACACACACACACACACACACACACACACACACACTGTGACGAAAAACAGCATGCCGAGTACAGTAGCAAGTCAGGTCAGTTTTAGTGGATGGTTTATGTAAGCACACTGTTGGCACTATATGGTTGATGTGGTGCAATCCTTAAACTCTGGACTGGATATTGCCCGATTTATTTCGCCCTCTGTTCTCCCCTGGCCCTGTCTTTTCAGAGCACGCTCTTATTTTGAAGACCAAATGCTCACAGGCCATAAACCCGGACGTAATAAATGGCTATGTAAAGTGAGCCGCAATCTTATTTTAAAAGCAGTGGTAACTATAAGTAATGAATTGCATTTACTCATGTACTGTTTCAGGTAGGCTACTGCGTGCGTGTGCGTGTGCCTGCGTGCGTGCGAGTGTTAGGCAAATTACATCATCATCAGGTCAATGGCTCCTCCCACTTTGTACCAACAGATGACTGTAACCATGGCGACATGGTCAAAGCATGGAGTCACCGCAGAGTCTGCTTTTAACGATTATGGGATGTCAGAAATGATCACAGAGACACAGCTAATAATCTCTCTCTGCACATGCACACACACACACACACACACACACACACACACACACACACGCATGCACGCACGCATGCACGCACGCACACACACACACACACACACACACACACACACACACACACACACACACACACACACACACACACACACACACACGTCACACACACACACACACACACACACACACACACACACACACACACACACACACGCTCTGCAGGTAGCCAGTAAAGTGGCAGTTAAAGTGGGGGTCAGACATGCTAAGACACCAGCAACCGTCTCGCTTTTACACAGACTGTAAACTACAGACATAATACTGACTACACCTACAGGAAATGAAGACACACGCACACACGCAGATCACACACACACACACATACACACACACATGCACAAATAATGCACGCACAAATACACACACACGCATAAGGAGGGTCCTTGGAAGCCATTTCAGAGCTTTTGTTTTTGTCCAAACTGCTCAAAACCTGCTCAAGTGAGTTGGTAGTCAATGAATAATACACAGTATAGACGTGTATATCTCCGCTGTCGATGCAGAAACATTTTATCTCCAGATTCTGTAAGATTACATCTTGTGTTTTTCCCCCCGTAAATTCACGCCCCTATCACACAAAAGCATCAAAAGTAGCAGATCTGCACGCTCGAAAGACGATGCATTTTTGCTTGTGGATCTGCAATTATTATTTTTCCTCCCAGATTTGTTTAACAGTAACAGTTTTGGCCATATGAGTGTGTGGATGGAAATCTTGAAGCCTACTGTATGTGTAAAACAAAGATCACACTCGTGCAACCAGACTTTTGGGGGCATGCATGTTCTCATGTCCGTGAAAACGGTGGAGCAGTCGTATACTGTCGCCTCATATATCATATCATATCATATCTAGAAGGTTTCAACGCTGTGGGCGCTGCAGGGGTTGTGTCCTCTCCTCCACGTCATTAGTGCCCATATACCCTGGTTGGCATTCAGGGCCTTTCTGTGTGGAGTTAGCATGTTCTTATAATTAGGCCCCAAACTAAAATTAAAAGTCCATAGAGTGAAGGGGCTAGTGCAGAGCCGCCGACAAGGGGAAAAAAATCACACCTGTGGGAAGTGAGGGGCGCACTTATCCTCATATACATCATCTCATTCTGGACAATCACAATTTGCGTCCTCACTTTTCCGTCTTCACTTCTCTGCCCTATATGTATACTTTTCTGCCCTATACTATCAGCCAATCAAACCATCCCTATGGGGTGATCAGCCAATCACAAGCCAATGTTTGTGTTTACACGAACCCGGAAAGCTGGGCCAGTGCTGGATTTACAGTAGTAGGGGCCCCCGGGCTAGACAACTTTCAGGGTCCCCCTTGGTTAAAATTAGGGGTATTTTGGTTTACTTTTGGGGTACCCAGCCCAGACAGACAGAGACTAGTCGCTGTGCATGGCGGGCTTTAGGCTTTCCACATCCCACAACACAGCAGGCATTGTCTGCAGTGCAGACAGCAGCGCAGAAGCTCTCAATGTTTGAACCATCATACAACTAAGTATAACACAAATCTCACTTGAATTGGATTGCAATAGGCTACTTTACAATTTCATCCCCACTGGGGGGGCCCAGTCCAATGTTAAATCCGGGCCTGAGCTGGGCATAGGAGGGGCTGGCGCCCCTCAAAAACCCTATCTTACGTCTCCCACCGCGTGAAGGACCAGAGAAATGGGGACCCCCGTCCGCAGACTGCAGTGGGACCCTCTGCCACGTAACCATAGCAACCACATCGCCTCTCCCTGTCTTTATCCCTGTCTTTATCCGTGGTTGTTGGAGACTAAATATTTCCCCAAACATGTTGACTTTACATATTACTACACTCCTCGGGAGGTTTCTGTTTATTTTCAAAGTGCTGTGTGTGTGTGAGTGTGCACATGCATGTCTGTGTGTGTGTGCGACAGTGCGTACATGCGCGTGTGTGTGTGTGTGGGTGTGTGTGTGTGTGTGTGTGTGTGCGTGTGCCTATCCCGTATCTATGTGGGCATGCTTGAGTTGCTTATTGTGTAAAAATTGAAACTGACACCATGAATTGCCAAGAATGTACGGCCCGACTTCATCACTGTACATCTGACCTTGTGCGTGCGTGCGTGCGTGCGTGTGTGCGTGCGTGCGTGCGTGCGTGCGTGCGTGCGTGCGTGTGTGGTAAGTGCTAGCTTTCATCTTCGGGGGCCTGTGTGAATGTGGGTGGTACCATATGAAAGGACCTCATTGTGCCGTCCCAGTCTCCTGCCTGATCGGAAACAACCCATTTTCCCCCCAGCGCCAGCAACATGTGTGTGCGTGCGTGCACACGTGCAGTGTGTGGTTTGCGCGTGCGTGAATGTGTGCGAGACACTGGGGCAGAAGTACAGTACTTTAAGGCTTTTTTAAGATTACTTTTAAGACATTTCTTGCTTTATCAGACACAGCCAGCTTTATCCACAGTGACATTTTGCTGTGTCGCCCAAATTGAGGGTATGTACTGTGTGTGTGTGTGTGTGTGTGTGTGTGTGTGTGTGTGTGTGTGTGTGTGTGTGTGTGTGTCTGTAGTGAAGCCTCCCTTAACTGCCCAAGGAAGCTTCTGTGTTTAAATAAATACATTTAACAGCCACTCTCACGTAATAATAATAATAATAATAATAATAAAACTTTATTTGTATAGCACCTTTCATGACATGAAATGCAGCTCAAAGTGCTTTACAGAGAAATGGAGGATAAAAGAAAAGCATGGCAACAACATTAAAAACAAGCAGTAATGCAGTGAGGACATGAATAACAAAAAATAAAAAAATAAAAGATCAATTAAAAGCAATGTTGTAGAAGTGGGTCTTGAGCTGAGCTTTAAAAATGTCTACAGAGGCTGCCTGACGAAGGTACAGTGGGAGCTTGTTCCATACCGACGGCCCGTAGAAGCAAAAAGCTGCTTCCCCGTGTTTTTTAGTTGCCATTTTTTTTGGCAAAGCGAGCAGGCCGGCAGTGGAAGACCTTAGGGGGCGGTTTGGGACATATTTAGGCAGGCAGTCATGTAGGTAGGAAGGTGCGAGACCATTGAGAGCTTTATAGACAAGTAAAAGAATTTTAAAATCAATCCTAAAAACAACCGGAAGCCAGTGCAGTGATGCCAAAACTGGAGTAATATGTTCTCTCATCTTAGTTCTAGTTAAAACTCTGGCTGCTGCATTTTGGACAAGTTGTAGTCTGTCAGTTGTTTTCTTAGGCAGTCCTGAAAAGAGTGCATTGCAGTAGTCAAGCCGAGAAAAAACAAAGGCGTGGATTAGCGTTTTTGCATCGTCCAAGGACAAATAGGCTCTGATTCGTGCAATATTTCTAAGGTGAAAAAAGGCAATCTTGGTAACATGATTAATGTGTGAATTGAAATTCAATTCAGAATCAATAATAACCCCCAGGTTCTTTACTTTACTGTTACTTTCTACAGTCAGGTTACCAAGTCTGCTTATTATTGATTCTTTCTGCTCACTAGAACCGATTATGAGAACTTCTGTCTTATCCTCGTTTAGCTTGAGAAAGTTCTCACTCATCCAACATTTGATGCTAGACAGACAGGTCAACAGCGGGTCTAAAGCACAGGGATCATCTGGAGCCACAGAAAGATAAAGTTGGGTATCATCAGCATAGAAATGAAAATTGACTCCGTGGTTGGTAATGAGTTCGCCCAATGGCAGTATGTACAAGGAGAAAAGCAGAGGGCCAAGAATCGAGCCCTGTGGAATACCAGAGCTGATGTCGTGTTTGTCTGAGTCAAACTCGGCTAGATTGACAAAGTAACTTCTGTTTGATAGGTAGGAGGAAAACCAGGACAGGGCCGTACCAGACAGGCCTATCCAGTGTTCCAGACGCTGTATTAAAATTGAATGATCAATCGTGTCAAATGCAGCCGTTAGATCTAGGAGTAGGAGAACAGATACATGTTTCTTGTCAGCAGACACCCTAA
The DNA here is from genome assembly GCF_963924005.1 of Protomyctophum bolini. Taxonomy (NCBI): domain Eukaryota; kingdom Metazoa; phylum Chordata; class Actinopteri; order Myctophiformes; family Myctophidae; genus Protomyctophum; species Protomyctophum bolini. The sequence continues at coordinate 38,545,086 of NC_137864.1, forward strand.
GATCATTAATTACTTTTACAAGTGCTGTTTCTGTGCTGTGACCTTTCCTAAAGCCAGATTGGAATTTGTTGTGCACATTATTGTTCTGTAGAAACACATCCAATTGATGAAAGATGCATTTTTCTAAAACCTTGCCCAGAAAGGGTAGATTTGAAATGGGTCGAGAGTTACCCAAAACAGAGGGATCAAGATTGTGTTTCTTGAGTAGGGGCCTAACTACAGCAGTCTTCAGTGAGTCTGGGAAGACACCTGATTGTAGAGAGCTGTTTACAATTTTTAGGATATCTCCAATCACACTGTCCAAGACCTCTTTGAGAAAGGTGGTGGGAATTTTATCCAATGAACAGGAGGATGATGTCATCTGTGATATGGTTTTGCGGAGTTCATCTTCATCAATTGCGCAGAACGTTAATAGGCTCCCCCTGGAGAGATCTACTCTGGGACCATTAGCTGCTGTTTGAGGGTTTGCGCTAGCAGCAGCACCATTCATAATATCAGCTCTAATGTTAAAGATTTTGTTATCAAAAAAGCATGCAAACTCATTACACTTAGCTTTAGAGGCCGGGAATGACTGCTTGTAGGACTGGGGGGGGTTTAAAAGTCGTTCAATGGTAGAGAATAGGACTCTGGCATTTTTCTTGTTCTCATTAATAATGCCAGAGAAATATGCCTGCCTTGCTAGACGCAAGGCTTTGTTATAGGCGACTGTTGACTTTTTAAGAATCTCTAGGTGGATGGTGAGTTTGTTTTTTCTCCACGCTCGCTCAGCTCTACGACATTCTTGCTTCAGTGAGCGTGTATGCTCATTTATCCAGGGTGTTATTCTGGTGTTATGTTTCTTTTTTGTTTTCAAAGGAGCCACTATATCAAGAGCTGACTCTAGTTTAAGATTAAAAATTTGAACCATATCATTTACTGGGGGGGTATCGGGCAGGGGGGGCCCCAGATGACGAGAGAACTCGTCGGCTGCAGAAGAGCTAAAAAAACGCTTTTTTATGGTATATTCCGTGATGTTTTTCTCTAGATCAGAGACAGTCATATTAAAACACAGCAAATAGTGGTCTGATAGCTCAGGCCTTTCAATAGTCCTTTCCACAGTGATGTTCAGCCCTCTAGAAATCACCAGGTCCAGAGTGTGCCCATGTTTATGTGTAGGCCCAACAACATGTTGGATAAACTCAAAGGAGTGCAATAACTCTAAGAAGCCCATAGCCACAGCATCTGTAGTATCATCCAGGTGAAGATTAAGATCACCTGAGATAAGAGTTCTGTCATAGTTAGTGGAGCAGATAGATAAAAGTTCTGATATTTCTGTTAGAAATATTGCTTTACTGCTATATAATATTGCTTTACTTTAATGATGGTAGAGCTGTGTGTGTGCGTGTGAGTGCGTGTGGAGGCAGGAAATAGTGATCCAGTGGCCTTTGTGATAATTAGATGAGTTACTCTGTCCCCTCTACTTGTATTAGTCTCTCTCTCTCTCTCTCTCTCTCTCTCTGTGTCTATTCTGGGCCAAACATTTGTCAGAATTTGCAGGTCTACAAGATATATAAAATACCGGTATAAGAAATTATGAGCAAACGTGCAACATATTGACTCTGTCGGGGGAAACCTGTCCAAAACTGTTAATTTTCACACGCACGCACGCACGCACGCACGCACGCACGCACACACACACACACACACACACACACACACACACACACACACACACATGCTTTTGTGTGTCAATATGATCAAGTAGGGTGTCAATTCACGAAAAAGCTAAAAGTTCAAATATGGAGATAAGAGGTTAATTTCTGCCGACAGCAACATAAAGCAATAAGCCACAAGAGGCCACATGGTTTACCGTGGATTTTACAATGGCTATGAGGTGCAGTAAAGTGAAGTGCTTCCGACCCTCTTAGATCGAGTATAACATAACCGCATGTGGCTTATCACTTTTTTTTTGATCAGTTACCAAACATGGCAACATGAAAATATTAGGCACATCCCAATTGAGACTGACACATTTTTAATACAAGAATAATTCCTTCTTCAAGAAAAAGCATAGGCCTATAGTCCCTGTGACTGTACTGTCTGTACAAAACCGAAAGCACAGTCCCTGTGACAAAACAGGACGTTGCTGTGCAAAATGAATATTAGCTACAGAATGGCAGAGTGGCACACTTCATGTCATCTGCAGTGGTGGAAAGTACATTTACATATACTGTACTTAAGTTCAATTTTGAGATATTGGTACTGTCTGACTTGACAGACAGAATATCCCGAACTATAGCCCTGGGTAAACAAGATACAGAAAGATCCAGAGAGCAATAGGATAGAGAGAGAGAGAGAGAGAGAGAGAGAGAGAGAGAGAGAGAGAGAGAGAGAGAGAGAGAGCTGACCAGATGCCCATGTTGACAGTGTCCAGGCAGGGTTCTGGTCCACCGTTAATTCACTTAACCTCCACCACAGGCCTGTGTGTGTGTGTGTGTGTGTGTGTGTGTGTGTGTGTGTGTGTGTGTGTGTGTGTGTGTGTGTGTGTGTGTGTGTGTTGCACATCTGATGTGCATTGTTTGGCCCTTGGCCCCCTGTGTTCTGGCCTCAGAAGCCGAAAGGTTAACTGGATTTGGCCGCAGCGTAATTGATGCTCCCAGTGTGTGTGTGTGTGTGTGTGTGTGTGTTAACATGGTTAGAGATTACAGTAGATTTATGTGTGCAGTGATTGGAGCCTGCCGCTACAGTGGCAGTCTATCTTTCTGACCCAGAGAAAGAGAGAGAGAGAGAGAGAGAGAGAGAGAGAGAGAGAGAGAGAGAGAGAGAGAGAGAGAGAGAGAGATGAGAGAGAGAGAGAGAGAGAGAGAGAGAGAGAGAGAGAGACACACACACACACACACACACACACACACACACAGAGAAGACAGACAGACAGA
>NC_137864.1:38553000-38555500 GCF_963924005.1 Protomyctophum bolini
GGGGTCTGCGGGCTAATTAGGGTTAATTTTGGGGTCCTTGACATGAAAAGGCCGGGTTGAAAAATACTGCCCTAGAAAGTAGACGCTCCAGGTGAATTGGTAGTATTATTGGTATACCTGTATGCCTATAGAAGCCATTTGCTATGAGAGATGCTATTTTTATTTATGGAGCACCAATAAACCATTTGAAAATAGAATATTTAAATTTCAAATACTGTCTCAGCAGAAATTTGTAAATGTATACACAACCCTTGGTTTTATGCAGGCCTGCTTTTTTATTGAAGTGATGAACAATGAAACATTAAAACAAATATGAGTGAATATTAACTAATACTTCAAAAAAAATATTTATTTTTAAAATCTTAATTGTTATTACTTATTTTTCAGCCAAAGGGGGGGAAAACATTTATGAAAACCAAGACATTTCATCTCTGTCTTGTTTTCACTTGCTGCTTCCTGAATATCAGGGACCAGTTTCTGAGAAGTTATTTTCATAACATCATTAAATAATATGTATAATCTGCAGTGGTGGAATATATGATCATTTCTTTGTCAGAGCTCTGTTATCTAAAATTGTCCCTCGGTTATAGACCCTTGTTAACTCTGTTCCATAGCTCTAATGCGTGCATTAGAGCTATGTTACTCTCAACGTCCGCCGCTCGCATGAATGCAGACCAGCCTCTACTCTTTAGTGTAAATAAAAAGAACGTTTTTGCTACTAACCAAAACAAAGGCGGGTTGTGTCAATATAAAGACTACTTTCCTTAGTGGAAGCACTCTGAGCCCCCCACCACACGTATAAACCCGCCTTTGTTTTGGTGAGTAGCAAAAACGTTCTTTTTATTTTCGCCAAAGAGGAGAGGCTGGTCTGATTTCGATTTGAGATTTAAAATTGAAAGTCCCATAGCCTTGTACTGCGCATGGCAGAATCGTTCAAGCGCGCTCTTCAAAACCCTCCGGTAGCCACGCCCCCTCCCTCTCCACACACACACCCACCCACACGGACTTGTTTGTTATCGTAAACAGAGTGAAAAATATAAACAACTTATAATGTAACTTTGCACTCCATGAAGTGGAGTAATCTGGCGTGTTAGGAAGTGAAACTGCTCAGTCACAACACTGTGTGACAGCTTGAAAGAGAAGTTATCTTCATAACATTCATTCTGCAGGTGAGTTAGCAACCTATGCTAAGTGAGCATTAACGTGCGTGTGTGTGTGTGTGTGTGTGTGTGTGTGTGTGTGTGAGAGAGAGGGAGAGGGGGGGGTGAAATTAAATGAACAAACAAAGGTGCTTGAAGTGCTGTAAAGTGTTACCTGAACACACAAACCTGAGTTAGCTACCTATGCTAAGCATACTGTGTGTGTGTGTGTGTGTGTGTGTGTGTGTGTGTGTGTGTGTGTGTGTGTGTGTGTGTGTGTGTGTGCGTGAGAGAGGGAGGGAGGGACTGGGTGTTGAAATAAAAAACAAAGGTGCATTAAGTGCTGTATGTGTGCATGTGGGTCCTATATATACATAAATAGAATAAATATATACAGACACAATGTTTTGTTTGGGGTGTCACAGGACCAAATCCTTGTATAAAACTGAATTCTTCTTAACTGTTTACCAATGATGGTTTAATCCATTCTGACCTGACATCAGATTAAAAAAATGTCTTCTAAATCCTGACAGTTTTCTGAAAAAGCTATGTTTCTGTGTCAGTCGTTGTTCGATTTTTCAAAAATAGCAGACCTACAAGCTCATAGCGTGCCGCTATGAGCTTGTAGATCTGCTTGTAGATTTTTTAATAGCTAAAGCATAACATAATGCTATATCACCAAAAGGGGTTCCCGCACAAAATGGTACTGTAGGATAATTCGATGCTAGAAAGCTTTCTTACTTTTCTTTGTAGTTGTTACGTCCCCACCAAAGAGGTCCAGGTGTTATTTTCTGCAAAAGCGCATTATTGGCTATTTCCCCTACCATAAACCCCCAATGAATTGAATTGAATTGAATTGAATTGAATAGGGCATTGGGGTGTTGTGCTAATTTGCTTATTTCCATTGCTCAAATCATAATGTAAATAGTATCCCAAGCGGCACACTTTACTACTTATTTAGATGGAAATAAGCGAATTAGCACAAAAATCCAACCCCAATTGTGGGCTTATATATGGGGAAATAGCCAATACTTATACTCAAAGCTTATATGGTCTCTCTCTCAACCTGCTCCACAGGTACACGGGCCAGGGTGACGACCCCAGATCCCCAAGATCAGCTTCTTCTCAGCCCTGACATGCTGTGAATGCTGGACCCTATAGAGCCCTGACATGCTGTGAATGCTGGACCCTATAGAGCCCTGAAATGCTGTGAATGCTGGACCCTATAGAGCCTATGCCCTAAATCCCTGACCACGACATGCTGTGAATGCTGGACCATATAGAGCCTATGCCCTAACCCCCTGAATGCTGGACCCTATAGAGCCTATGCCCTAAACCCCTGACCACGACATGCTGTGAAT
>NC_137864.1:38563000-38580500 GCF_963924005.1 Protomyctophum bolini
AAAAAATCAATTTCTGTTAAGCAGCAAGCTTATATATGCTTATATGATTTTGATTTATATTAGGATACATTTGCGTGAATGTAAAGCAGAGCTTCCGTTCTCCAGACTGTGTGACGGAAGCGTTTGAAAATTGCGAGAGGCAACACTAAAAGTCTGGCAATGCGAGACTATACGCAACAATATCAAAAGTAGCAGATCCACATGCGTGTGTTTCAAGTTTGCCGATCCGCTACTTTTGCTGCTTCTGAATGTGAGTCATGAGAGCAGAGGCACCACCAGGAGCAGTTATGGGTTCACATGTCTTGCTCAAGGACACTTTGACATCGCAGCCAGTATAGGAACCTATATAGCATTGAACCTATACGACCTTTCAATGTAGCCTATAGGCATTAAGCAGACCCTCTTATCCAGAGTGGCATAAAATAACCAAGGTAAAGACAAACATATAGAATGCAGAGAGACAGCGTAGTGCATGCCTCAAGAAACATATGAGGGAACAGGGAATTCATTCATTCATTTGTTGTAATTAACCCTGTACAAAACTTAAAGGGAAACTTCACCCCTTTTGAAAAAAAAGTATATGTTAATGATGTTTAGAAGATTTAGAACACTTTCCTGGGGGTCTTTGTAAGTGTTTTTAGATATTTTAGATTATAACAGTGAGCCCGGTGTCTCTGATGTCAATTCAATTCAATTCAAAGGGCTTTATTGGCACGAGAAAACATACGTTTACATTGCCAAAGCAGAAAGAACAATACAACAATACAGCAATACAATCAAAACAAAAATTATGTACTTTGAAGGTCAGAATCTTCAATAGATCAACTTCTGTGTACCAAGATAACTCGATGCAGGTATAGTGCAGGAATATACACAATTATTAGTCTTTAGGGTGGTTGTGTTCCATTTGATATCATGGACACTATGGGCTCACTTACTTCCTGGACTACATGTTGTCTCAGTAATACAGACCCCCCCCCCCCCCCCCCCCCCTATCCACAAGGAGGAGCAGTGCACCAAAGCATTATGGGAATTGTGGTCCAGGAAGAAAGTGATCCATCAAAGACACTGGGCATATTTCACACATAAAGACCCCCAAGTGTTCTAAATCTTCTAAACGGCATTAACATATTTTTTTAAGACCAAAATAAACCATCCATCCCTCCATCCATTAATTAATTCATTCATTCATTCATTCATTCATTCATTCATTCATTCATTCATTCATTCATTCATTCATTCATTCCATTCCATTCTACTGTATGTTGGCCCAGGCCATTAGTATGCAAGCCTTAAACCACATTTGTTTTCTTAAATAAGGACAGTATTCGTATTTCGTACAAGTTCACACGGCAAGGAAACTAAACCTGTGGATCTGCATGTGCTATTTGTGTTGAACGTGATTGGCCCGTTATGACATGGCCATAGGATGAGGTCACTGGGGTTCATGTGGTCAAGTGGCACGTTTTCTATTCCTTCACACTGTGAGGATACGATACACACAGACAGGCAGGCAGGCAGGCAGGCAGGCAGGCAGGCAGGCAGGCAGGCAGACAGGCAGGCAGACAGACAGACAGACAGGCAGGCAGGCAGGCAGGCAGACAGACAGACAGACAGACAGACAGACAGACAGACAGACAGCAGAGACAGCTGGCTTGTGTCAGAGGAGAGCAGAGACATTCCTGTTAGTGTAGCGTAACCTTCCTACCGCTCTGCTGATAACACTGGCACCTCACTCACACAAACACGCGCACGCACGCACCCACGCATGCACGCGAACACACACAACACACAGACACACACACACACACACACACACACACGCACACACACTCATGCACAGGCCAGATCACATGCACGCACACACACACATAAACAGGGCCGAGCGTTTGCATTGACCTCACCATGGAAAGAGTGCCTGTTAAGATAACAATTCTTATCTGTAGCGTGTACGTGCACACACAAACACACACGCGCGAGCGCACGCACAAGCCAGATCACATGCACGCATATTATGCCGGTGCACAGTGCACACTCACACACACAGCACGTACGCACGTGCACTCACATTGAGTGGGTCAACCAACATGGTAAAGTTGATTGCTTTGATGGTCAACTCACTCTCTCTCTCACCTGGATGGCTTCTAGGCTTAAAATAATTCATATCAATAGTTTTTATAAACATCTACACTACAGTATGGGCATAATACATGGGAAACATCTATAGGGCATAATAAACATAATAATAATAAACATAATAAACATCTATAGGGCATAATAAATGGGCTTTGGAAAGGTTTTTGGAAGGGTTATGTTCGGCACATTTATTTGAGGTTTGGCGCTATATTGTAATTGATGTTTTTATGAAGAATAAGTCATTCTCAAATTGAAACTTTGTTAGTGGGAAAACTTTTATTACTATAGTACATTTTTAGATTGAATATTATTATCTATCTATCTATCTATCTATCTATCTATCTATCTATCTATCTATCTATCTATCTATCTATCTATCTATCTATCTATCTATCTATCTATCTATCTATCTATCTAACTGTGTTGGTGACGGTGTTCACACACAAACATGTGAGTATCGGGGTGTGCAACTGTGCATGCCTGTTTGTGCAATTATGTGTCTATTAAGGTGTGTGTGTGTGTGTGTGTGTGTGTGTGTGTGTGTGTGTGTGTGTGTGTGTGTGTGTGTGTGTGTGTGTGTGTGTGTGTGTGTGTGTGACTGTTAGAGGGTTCACCGGGGTCACTTGGGGTCAGTGTGTGAAAACATACAGACAGAGGGGTCACAACATTTGACCCTGGCTTGTGCCTAGGTCAAACAACCTATAGGTACTTCCTGAACACACACACACACACACACACACACACACACACACACACACACACACACACACACACACACACACACTAATAGTGTGGTCTATTTGTGGGTTGTGTCGCTGGTATAAATAGCTTCACCTTTGACAGTGAGAAACGTTCTGTCAAAGAAACTAGTCACAACACACGCACACACATGCATGCTATATGCACACGCACGCACGCACAGTTAGGGTGTACCGTGTTGCACTCAAATAGCAGATCTACAAGCTGTCACGATCCGTGACGTGTGTGTTTTCTAGTGTTCCTTGTTCTTGGTTTTAGTTTTACTTTACACTTGTGTGCTTTTATTCTGCAGTCTGTTAGTGTTTCCTGTGTTGCTCATGTTACCTGTGTTGTCTCACCAGTACCGTGATTAGCCTATAGTGTTTCCACCTTGTCTAGTTAGTCTTTTAGCCAATCCTTGTGTTGATTATCAGTTGAGTTCACCTGTGTCCTTGTGTATTTATACCTGGTTTTTCAGTTCCTTTGTCAGATCATTGTTGTATGTCACTAGTGATTTGCTCCTAGTGAAAACAGAAAAAACAAACACAAGCAACAATAACAGAATACGTATACATGGACATTATGTATGAATACAGAAACATAATATAAAACAAGGATAGACAAGATAAATAAATGAAATTAAACGTTTAAATTAGTTTACAAGACCAAACATGCAGCATCATCAACCGTATCATATGTATATTAATACAATAAACAATCAAAAGGGCATGGCCTGACCATGGAATGGATCAAGGACCTGCAACATGACTGAGGAACACGTTCCACTTCGAATCATATTTATCCAATTGATTATTCATCTTAAAGGATATAACCTCTCCAAAGCAGCCACAATACCAAGCTGAGTGAAACCAAAGCTGGAGGCAAAACCTCAGACTTCCATTCCTTAACAATGATTATTTTCCTGCCCACCATTAATGCTGTATGAATCCAGTCAGCTAGAGGTGCGGGAGGTGTTTTAACTCGCAGTGTATTTCTAGTTCTTGTTCTCTTCGTGTTCCTGGATTTTGGTAATAAACGTCCTAGAATTTCAACTGCTCTGCCTCTCTGCGTCTGTCCTTGTTCTGCATTTGGGTCCTAAACCTCCTGCTTTGCACCGTGACGCACGCTAAAATCAGGCAGTTTAACGCCACCAAAAATCTAAACAACTGTACATTTATCGACTAAAATCCTATGATAGTCTAAAACTAAAACATTTCAGATGACTAAAATGTGATATTCGAAAGACTATGATTAAAACTAAATCAAAATTTGCCAAACAAACACTGCAACACATGCATGATTGCAGCGATTAGTGTGAAAGTGTTATAACTTTCACATTGAAGTTTAACCACGTCTGTCTGTCTGTCTGTCTGTCTGTCTGTCTGTCTGTCTGTCTGTCTGTCTGTCTGTCTGTCTGTCTGTCTGTCTGTCTACACAGTGTTCATATATTTTCTTGACCTCCCTGAATCCCGTCAGGATTTAGAAGATTTTTTTTTAAATCGGCCTCTGGGTATTTAAGTATATGGTACTTGAGTACTGTTCACCGGTGATACATGAGACAAACAGGGGACATGTAGGCAGAAGGGACAGACTGACAGACTGACTGGAGAAGACAGCAGTAGCTTAGATTGACACAGATATACTGCTGAGCAGGCAGCTGACACACAGATAATATCACTAGCAACCTTATTAGCACATAGCTCACCTGCTACTGCCTAGGGGCACGCACGCATGTGCATGCACGCACGCACGCACACACACACACACACACACACACACACACACACACACACACACACACACACACACACACACACACAGATGATGCTATATCTTCATTATATACTGTACCCTAAGGCTGGCCACTTTCACTTAGCCCACTTAGCCAGCATTTATAGGGATAATGCACGTCGTCTCTGTCGGGTGGAAACCTCATCTGTGTCCAAATGTGTTAAAAGCATCAAGAGTAGCAAATCTAGGCCTACGATCTAAACAGTTAAAATATGGAGATAAGAGGATTCTGCCTGACCTGGCTGTAGAAGCTCTGCTGGCTAGCATGCAGGACCAGGTACGTCACGCCTGCACTCAGCCACGCACACACATGCGTGCGTGCACGTGTATTATGTTACATTCAGTGGTGTAAAGTAAGTACATTTACTTAAGCACTGTACACAATCCCCGCCGGGATGAATTCATAAACTTATCGCGCATTGCCATGTTTTTCCCCTTTCAACTCTTATTTTGAAGAGCCAAATATCCGTACCAAGGATGTTACGATGACGTAATGGAGTGTGTGGTATCTTGACCGGTTGTTGTTCTCTCGCTGGCTGCAGAAGAATACCTGACCGCGATTATCACAGCGCCGGCTGTCGGCCGTTAATTGAAAAACCTTGTTTTGGCCAGAAACGACCTTCATTGTGCCGATTTGGAGATAAAGGCCATTGAAAGCAGCACATAGAGCAGCACATTGGGTCAGCGGTGGCATAAGGTTTAGAGGAGAGCCCTTGTTGGCGAAAGGTTGCCGGTTCGATTCCCCGGACGGGCAGGAAAAATCTGGGTCGGGAAGTGATTGTCATCACTCACCCAACACCGCTTAAGTGCCCTTGAGCAAGGCACTGAACCCCCAACTGCTCCAGTGGAGTTGCTTAGTGGCCATTGGCCAACAGTATGAGACTGTGGTTGTACTTCAGCTCCCAGGGTTTTTTTTTTTTTTAACTTAATTTTTATTGAAAGGAAGAACAGACAGACAAAAACTCAAATAACAAGACAATACGGGAAAGAAAAAGGACAAAAAGTAAAAAGAAAAAAGGCTGCATTTTTCATATTACAATAAACATCCAGTGAAATTATATTGCAATATCGTTAGGCTGAGAGAAGAGATTCCACTTTTCCCATTTTTTATAGAATTTATCCTCTTGTAGTCTAAGTATGAATGTTAGTTTTTCCATAGTATACAGTTCCTCAATAATGTCCATCCATTGATCTTTCGTTGGTGTGTCCTGTTGGTACCAGCGTCGTGTGATTGCTTTTTTACTTGATGCTAAGAGGATCTTGTCAATATTCTCAGCCAATATTTATCATGTGTTAGAAACTCTTCAGGGATATTTCCCAACAGTAGAAAAGAAACAGACAGAGGTATCTCAAAACACAGAATGGTCTCCAAAGTGGAGTGAATATCCTGCCAGTATTTCTGAATTTTAGGACAAGACCAGAAAATATGAGCGTGGCCCACTTCCTTGTGGCCACATTAGCTCCCAGGTTTTAATGTGTGTGTCTGTCTGTGTCTCTATGTGCAGGGCGTTGCTGAAAATGAGGATTAAATAAACAGACAGACAATAAAAAAAGGAGGCCTGCACATCTTAAAATGTGTCACACTTTACACTGGGATGCTAACGGGAGACCGCTATCGACTCCATCCGATCAAAACATGGATTAAATAATATAAAGACATTTTTCACGTAGGCTACGGTTTTGGTGGGTACCTAAAGTACTTTCTACTTTTAGTACTTTAGGTACATTTTGATACCAATACTCTTGTACTTTTACTCAATTATTCTTTTTATTCCGGACTTTTACTTAGTCTATAAGAATATTTCTATATTGCAGTATTGATACTTTTACTCAAGTACAAAATGTGAGTAGCTTACCTTTTCCACCACTGGTTACAGTAAGATTGAAACTAGAAAGGAGTGCTCGTTTTATTTGAGTTCACCTCACGCTTAAAAAACCCCATTATTATATATTTTTGGACATCATATGTCCATGGAAAGTGATGAGGTCATGTGTGGGAGGACAGGAGAGGAAGCGTTATTATTTTATTTTAATTCTTTCATGAATATTCTGCTACTGTTTGGTGCCTGTTTGGTGACTGTTTGGTGCCTCAAATGTTTTCAATAACATTATTTTTACTTCAACCCTACCATCCCTATATTATGAGACACCTTCAGTAAAAATAATGTTATTGAAAACATTTGAGGCACCAAACAGTCAATGAACAGTAGCAGAATATTAATGAAAAAATAAAATAAAGTAATAACACTTCCTCTCCTGTTCTCCCACACAAGACCTCATCATGAAAGATTCACCTGAGGGTTGACCATGCAGGCATTCTCCACCAGGGGAATTCAACGTCTATTTACATTCTCTGACTAATGTCAGTATGACACAGAAACACCCACAACACATAGTTCAAAGAGTAGGCTATGCTTCTGTGTGTGTGCGTGTGTGTGTGTGTGTGTGTGTGTGTGTGTGTGTGTGTGTGTGTGTGTGTGCGTGATTATGTGTGTGTGTGTGCGTGCGTGCGTTTGTGCATGCGTGCATGTGTGTAGGTTTATCTGTGGCCACAGGCCTGTCCAGCCACTGATAACAGACAATCAGCTGACCTCTTTGAACCGTGTCTTGTTCCTACAGTCGCTGCAGTCGGGACAGCATTTTCCCATGCTGACGTTACGCTGTGACCGTCCACGTTACTGCACTACTTATCTGTGTGTGTGTGTGTGTGTGTGTGTGTGTGTGTGTGTGTGTGTGTGTGTGTGTGTGTGTGTGTGTGTGTGTGTGTGCGTGCGCGTGTGCGCGTGTGTGCGTGTGCGTGTGTGTGAGTGTCCATGTTGCTGGTCTACATACAGTATCTGCTGATTTCACATTCACACAAACAAGTGCACAGTAGTGGTCCCTTATTTGAAATTAAAGAGAAACTATAGGTAACATTTAGCCTATTTTTTTTATCTATAGACCTTTTAGACGTAATATCCCTCTATCAGCCACTATATAAATGTGCTGATGTGTTTCCTCGCAGAAAGACACAACTCTTGTTGTATTTAGGTTTTATTCCACTGTTTATGTTGACAGCATGTCTAATGTTTATGTTGATGTTCATCCCTTCCAAGGATGGGCTTTTATGTGGTGGGATAAGGCAGAGCTCTTAATTGATCCCTTTGAACTTCAAAGTGTTTGTGCACTGAGTTTATTGATTGGGCCATAAAAGTGTCAAACTTGTTCTGTGCTAGTTAGTGCTCTGTTTAATCAAGTTAAGCATCAAAGACAACTAATTGTTGTCCCCACGGGGGAGGTGGGGAGTGTGTTTGTAAATATTAGAAAAATAAGGTGCGCACAGCAGTACAAAAATATAAAATGTATTATGTACAATTTTAATTATATTAATAACCTCCTGTATTATCATAGTAAGTACTGAGCTGTTTGAATTTGTTTGAGATGTGTGTCATAAAAAAAAAAAGTGTGTCCCTTCCCTTATCAGTTCAATAAGGGACACATATTTTAATAAGGACTGGAAAATAATAAGGAATGATTCTTTATTTCAGCAGATCTGCAAGCTCACAACGCCCACAATACAATTATTTGAGATCATTACATTTTTTAGGGATAAACAATATAATCGGTAACATAATCTGAATCGGCCATATTCAGTAGTCATTCAGTTGTGAAAACAGACACTTGGAAAAGAGTATTTGCTATTTATTTGACAGATATGGCCCTGCAAATAATCGGAGATCGGTCATAATTTCATAATCGTACAATAGTATTTTTCTTTTCTTTTATTCATAGTCGTTAATCGTCTCCACACACACACTTAAAGCGACACAATGTTCATAAAATGTAAATTTGTCCAATCTGTATAGTAGAATATATTAATACTGCAATAATAATTAATAATTGGGGTGGTTGTACTTTGTGTCCCTGCTCTTCTATTGAGACATTTAGATTGTGTCAAAGGTCATGTCTCACCAGGCACAGGATCTGACAAAACGTTTGACCTCATGGTCAAGATTCAATTTATCCCCTGAGCAAGCAGGCAGGCTCAATGTTAAAATGTCAGCACCGGGTTCAAATATGGGGTAGAAGAGGAAAGTTACATAATGCTAACCACTTTAACTTAGAAAATGACACTTGTATGATAAAATCACAAAAACAAAAACATAATAATTCAAAACACGGAGATCTTTTGCCCGACTGCGACAGCATGAAATGTTGCTTGAAACATGCTCTTCAGCACTCCCTAATGATATGAAAAGCTGTAGCGTGTGCGTGCGCGGGGATTGCAACATAAAAATGTGAATTACAATGTGAAGAATGATGCTAAAACCTAAAGCAAGAAGAATTTATCTGCGCGCGTCCGTCCAGTCAGACTGCGTGTATATCTGTCTGTGTGTTTCTGTTGCGCCGCGGCCAGCTGCCGCTCTGATGTTTCAGCAACTAATAAAGCTGCTCTCTCCCCCACGAAATATGTCTTTCTCACTCTTTCTGTGTGTGTGTGTGTGTGTGTGTGTGTGTGTGTGTGTGTGTGTGTGTGTGTGTGTGTGTGTGTGTGTGTGTGTGTGTGTGTGTGTGTGTGTGTGTGTGACTGTCTCTGTGTAATACTTGCTTTGCTATATGTGGGAGGACCATTTTGTCCCTTCAAGTATAGTAGAATTTGAGAAATAAACATCCATTTCCTGGTCCTCACAACATACATGGTTGTTTTATTGGCCATTTTGTTCTCGTGTTTTTTTGTTCATAGCAAGTTAAACATGTTATTTAAGATAGCATGTTTTTAAATACTATACTAAGTTCATTGTTTGCCTGGTATAGTTTCCATTTACAGATATTATATTGTATTGTTTGGACTGATGGTGTCCATTGTTTACCTGTGATCCTATAGTTTACTGAGACACTAAACTGTCTCTCTGCATTCTATGTGATCCTATAGTTTATTGAGACACTACACTGTCTCTCTGCATTCTATGTATGTTTTTAACTTGTGTACAATGTTTTATGGGTAAAAAATATATATAGTTATAAATATATATATATTTTAAATCACAATTACTAAAAGATCCCTTAAAATAGCCTGAGCTTATAGATGGTCTATTTTTAGGCCCCAGTTTTATAGGCTTTAAAATGACAACAAAATGGAAAAGTGAATCACCAAAAATGTTGATGTCCTCACAACTATAGTGATATCCATGTGTGTGTGTGTGTGTGTGTGTGTGTGTGTGTGTCTGTGTGTGAGATAAATCACCACCTGGGCTCGGTATCCAGGGTTGTCAGACTCCCACATGACAAAGACTTCCTGCTACTAAAGCAACTGATACACTCCGCTATCTGTCTCACACACACACAGACACACGCACATGCACACACACACGCACACGGACATGCACACACACACACGCACACACACACACACACACACACACACACACGCACATGCACACACACGCGCACATGCACGCACACACACGCACATGCACGCGCACACACATGCACACACGCATACGCACACACACACACACACACGCACACGCACACACACACACACACACACACACACACACACACACACAATTAGCTGCGTGCATGACAACACTCACGTTTACAAGACTTCATACACTCCCACGCCCACGCCCACACACACACACACACGCACACACACATGCACACACACGCATGCACACACGCACGCACACACATGTGCGCGCATTCATGTCGACAGACACATGGATGGAAGTTCACATACTCATGCATTATGGCAAGGCACGCACACACATACACACACACACACACACACACACATACACACAGGCCCATATTAAGTCGTAAAGAAACACCCTCTTAGATGAAAGGGGTGTGTGCCATTTCTCCCTGGACTCCCGCTGCGCTATAAGTCCTAGCCAGCATATCTCCCCCTCACACACACACACACACACACACACACACACACACACACACACGGTGTGCATGCGGTTGATGAGTTGTGTGGCAGATATATGGACTGGAATGTGGCCATAAAATGGGGTCTGGAATCACCCTGAGCTTTCCCAAGCACAAGAAACACACTGCAGAGGAGAGGAGGGGAGTGGGGGGCGTACGGCCGACCTGGGGGGGAGAGAGAGAGAGAGAGAGAGAGAGAGAGACTTTTGCTTTTACTTTTGAAAACCTTTATTTGCACATTGCTGAAGACAAAGAAACCTTGGTCATCACCAGGGGTCATGCACCATGCTGGCTTGTGATGGACACTTTTTTTCCAAATTTCCTGGACAATACTATCACCAGAAACACTAGGCTATAGCTATAGCCCTGACTGACTATAACAGGTCTGTAACTGAGAGTGTTCAAATGGAATGGCCATTTGTACACTCAGAGGGGGTCCTTGCTAATTTGAGGACCACCAGTACTATAGTGCACTCCTATATTGTGCCTTAGGCCTACATATATAGTGCATAGTAAGTTAGTCATTAAGAAAGGCAATGGATTTAGTAAATGAATGGTAAATTATGCATTTATATAGAGCCTTTATCCAAGGCACTTTACATAGATTGTGCATCAATTCACCCATTCACACAAATATCCATACACCGATGGCGGCAGAAACCATGCAAGGCACCAGCCAGCACATCGGGAGCAATTTGGGGTTCAGTGTCTTGCTCAAGCACACTTCGACACTAACTCTGGGTTCTGGGTTCTTTTTAGGTTACTGTTTCATGCCGTTTTAATTCAATTGATATGGCACAAGGAACAGTTAATCTGTGGTAATATAATGATGCTAATTTTGAACCACTTTAACCATTATTTTACACACCACACGGCAACAAGTGCTGCATCATGAGCTCATAGATCTGCTATTTTTGAAAATAATCATGATCATTATTTTGTGCAAATATTTGAATATATTCTTTTTAAAGTGAACATTTATAGCACAAATCTTTGCTTCTGGGGGTCCATGGAAATATAATATATAAATTTTGTGGGGTCCCTTGACATAAAAACGTTTGAGAACCACCGATATTATAGCAACATAATTAAGTAAGTCAGAAAACACCTGCAAAAGGATTTAGAAGACAAAACACATACTGTAGCACGCATTAAAGCAGTGGTTCCCAAACCTTTTAGCTCATGACCCCAAAAAGACGATCTACAAGCTCACAATGTGGCACAAAGCGATGTGTTGTGAGCTTGTAGATCGGCTGTTTTCACTCCCTCTTAAATGTTTGTTTTCAAATGTATAGGGAATTTCATAGATTTATATTTTATTTCTCCATGAACTTACTGAACATATCATTGAATTTAGTTTTTAATTCATGAAATGTCCTGCTTTTTTGGGAATGGTTTTTGAAAATGTATGTATGTACTGTATGCATGCAATAACAATTAAAAATTAAATGTGGAAAACCGAAAAAATAATAATAAGGGACCCATAAAAATTAGTCCGCGACCCACAAATGGGTCCCGACCCACTTGGGAACCATGCGTATGGCTTAATATGTCTCAACAGGATTAAAAATGTATAATTAAAAAAAGAACAAATACAAAACAAATAAAAAACATGCACTCATCTTCAGCAGACCTCGTATAAACGCTGTCTGACTGCAAATGATTCAGAATGCTGCATGCTGCTAGGGTCTTTACTAATACCAAGAAATGATTCAGAATGCTGCATGCTGCTAGTTTACTAATACCAAGAAAGTTTAATCCTTAATTGCTCTCTGTGTCAGACAATTGATTTCAAAATACTACTGTTCGTCTATATAAAGTCTTAACTGGTTTAGAGCCAAAATAAATTTCTGATCTTGTACAATATAATGCACCATACCTCAGGTCATCTGGGAAAGCCCTGCTTTCTGTCTCTAAAACCAAGGATAAATGTGTGGAAGCAGCATTTAGTTTATTCACCACACAGCTGGAACAAACTCCCAGAAAACTGCAGGTCTGCTGGCACGCTTATTGCTTTTAAAACATTTCTGTTTGCCGCTATACCTCATTGAGACATGTCTTTGTTTGTTTGTTTGTTTGTTTGTTTGTTTGTTTGTTTGTTTGTTTGTTTGTTTGTTTCTTTCTTTCTTTCTTTGTTTCTTTGTTTCTTTCTTTCTTTCTTTCTTTCTTTCTTTATTTCTTTCTTTCTTTCTTTCTTTCTTTCTTTCTTTCTTTCTTTCTTTCTTTCTTTCTTTCTATAGTAGAAGTCAATATAGCATGACAATACTTTAATACTATACGTGAGCAGAAGTAGAATCAGCCTCAGGTTTTAATGGGTTAAATAATAAGACTGCAACTGCATGGTCAGCTCTCAGGTTTTATAGTGTGTGTGTATGTGTGATTGTGTGTGTGTGTGTGTGTGTGTGTGTGTGTGTGTGTGTGTGTGCGTGCATGTGTGTCTGCATTGAAGAAAATTACAGAAAATAACCATATTACGCTTAAAAAAGGTGCAATCGCACCTGTGTGTGTGCATGCATGCGTGCGTGCGTGCGTGCGTTTTGGCTGTTAGATCAATTATTCGGACAGGATATAAAAGCTTGGTGGCCTTCTATTGGTCAGGTGTCTCCTCCAATCAACATCAGGGGCCCGGGTCATCTGACTCCTCATAAAAACACAACTTTATTAGCTTCCTCTGAGGTCCACGGTGTGTGTGTGTGTGTGTGTGTGTGTGTGTGTGTCTCTCCTGGGAGGGAATAGAATTAGCGGTAGAGATGTTGTGTTCTAGTACACAGGTCTTCAAAGTGGGGCCACAGGGCCACCAACGTGCATTCTCAATCCCATACAAGACGACACACGGTTTACTTAAGAAAAAAGTATCAATACTGCAATATGGAAATACTTTGTTACAAGTAAAAGTCTGGAATGCAAAAAAATGTAAAAGTACAAAAGTATTGGTATCAAAATGTATTTAAACTGCCAAAAGTAAAAGTACTCATTAAGTAAAGTTTAAATGCGGTACCTCAACATTGTACTCAACACATTCACTGCAAGCTATTAATTAAATCATTGTCTCTCAAACGCCATGTTTCAGTGAATGTTTTAAAGATTTCACCGGAAGACGAAACCTATAGAACCATATGTAGAACCTACATTGTGTCGTCACCATCGTCAGTTCTTTGGTTGTGGGTCCTTGAATAAAGCTTTTTTTATTTTAATTTTTTGATGTATTTTTGTGGCTTTAGCCTTTATTTGATAGTTTTTATGGAGGGACAGACAGTAGGCTGACAGGAAATGGGGAGAGAGATGGGGGGATGACATGCAGTAAAGGCCGTCGGGATCGGGAGTCGAACCCGCGGCACACTGCCAGACTGGATTACCAGCCAAGGTGCCTGGACCGCTGATCCACAGCCCAGGCCAATAAAGCTTGTTTTGACCAGGGCTGCAATCTGGGAAAGGAATCTCAGAGAAACGCATAGAGTTATAATATATCTAGAGAACGGATTGAGTAGAGTAGCCCCACCCACCAACCCGCCCCCAACCCCCCCCCCCCCCTCCCACACACACACACACACACACACACACACACACACCATATAGAAGAAGAACGACGAAGTCTTCCGGGTTGTACCCCTCGAGCGTCCTTGTGGTATACCTCTGTGTGACGTCTGCGTCACGGATTCATTCAGAAATGTAGCCTGGGCCCAGCCCGCCCAGGGTACCAGGTTTTGACCAGTAGGGTTGACAGCCTTAAGTGTCTCCTTTACTGGCTTTGGGAAACAGCACTTAAGGCCCCCCGCACAAAGTAATTTAGAAGAAAACCCGTTACCCGAAAGCCAAATGCGGTGCGATATGTGCGTGGCGAGTGGTGGTTTTCTTCAGCCTGCAGATCTGCTACTTTTGAGGCTTTTGTGTTACACTGTAGTATGATCAAGTATAGGGGTGTTAATTTACAGGGGACAAAAACACAAAAAGTTAGAATATAGAGATAAGGTTTCTGCCCGACACTGACGACATGATGACTCCATATCTAAAGTGCTGGGGTTGAGTGCTTTGTGCACCGCGGGGGCTGATTCATGGAGTAGAGAATGCATGAAATCATATTTCAGGAGAAGTGCTGACCTCTATGCAGCTTTATGCCAAATCCTCCATTAACCCAACGCTCACAAACTATTAGGCAACAGCCTGGAAAGACCCGGAGGAACTCTGTTCCCTCGTTCTCACATTTATCACCCACTCCCTGTGTCTGTCTGTCCATCCACACACAGCCGCACACGCACGTGCGCAAACGCATACGCGGACAGACCGACTGAGAGACAGATACAGACAGACAGAATGTACAGACAGACAAACAGAAGTGTCTGAATTTTTCATTTACTCGGTCTCGCACGTCATTTGCCCTATAGGCTACTATTGTTCATACTGAGAATGTTATTTTTGTGTGTGATGTTCTATATGCTATAAAACAGTGGTTTTCAACCAGTGGTCCGGGGACCACCAGTGGTCCTTGATGGGGTTCCAGGTGGTCCCCAGCTAAATGATACAGAGTTGACCAAATTGACCCTTATTTGATCTTTAACTCTTTAGTGTAAAATGAAACCAAATGGACCAAGAGTTCAATTATTGTTAAACATCTGCATTACTTAATTTACAAGAAATCTACACAATTGAGAATGTAGAATAATTGTTATTTTGATCAATAACTGATCGACTGTTATCTCTTCTATGGCAGTACCACTACCGTACCACTACCAACATCAATACAGCATGGAATATGCATGGAACATGGAACAAAATCTAATCTGACGACAACAAAACATTCTAAGTTTTGGGTCTGAGAGGCTAATTTTAATCAAACGGTAGTCGGTTGCTCAAATGCCAAATAAATAATGGACACTGATATGTAAAATGATATGCAATATTGTTATTGGTACTTGGTAAAAATGTGATTATATTGTAATGGGGGCACTGATTTGCACACCAGCATGCCATGGGCACATGTGGTCACTTTAAGAATAGTTTCACTGAGATCCTTGACCCTCAAAACTCAAAACCCTCACAACAGTATAGACAATATTGTTCATTTAAGTGAGATATAGTGAAAATTGTTTATTTATATAATTGCGACACTAATGTGCAAAAATCTACTTTTTAACATAGCTTATTCAAGTAAGAAATATTCCTCAATGTGGAGTCAGTTCAAACTCATTCACTCAGTCATTCATTAATTTATTCCAAATGTATAGCTGATATTGACTGAATATACAATTTTCACAGATTTGAGGTATAGTGCAGAATTTTGCCTACAGAAAGAGTAATTTTCAAGATAGAAAGGTCATCTTGGGCTTAAATTGAAGCTTAGAGATATGGGAAGTTTGGCAGTGAGGCAGTGATATTCACCATAATGTGCTGGAAAAGAATCATCTTTGTTGTTATTTGTTAAGCGGACAGTATATATTTTTGTGTTTATGCAGGTCATATTTAACAATACAATGGTAGCAAGCCCCAAAATCCTATTCTGCTACTTACCCCTATGTGTCAGGATACTCCAAGACAAATTTTGACTACTTTTGACTACCAAGTCGATTTATGTAATTTTAGTGAATTAGTGAATGCCTTTACACAATTTCGTCAGAGCCATATACCAAAAAGGGGGTTTTGAGGTGATATAACTACTATAAAGCTGCCAGTCAGCAAGCTATATCATACCAAAACCTAATCTAGGGATGCATAGGAATAAAAAAATCACAACTAGAATTTGCCACCCCAGTAGTACCGATATGTCATATCTGGGGACTTGGCCCAAGGAGACAGACAGAGACAGTGTTTTTCCCGTAAATTAACGTCACACAGAAGCATCAACAGTGGCAGATCCACAAGCTGGAAGGAAGCGCGCATCCAATCCAATCCATTGGCGCTGCACTGCGGCCACATGGGCATAAGGGCTACGCTTATGCAGGCCCTTTGTCTCAGACAAGTTACCTCCTCGGGAGACAAATAATAAAGAACCTTGAACCTCCTGAAAAGGAAGCGTTTTGGACATATGAGGTTTCCACCCGACAGAGACCATGCACTGCTCAGGAATGTCTCCTCGTCATAACGTTGCAACACTTCAAAAGCCCCTCGGTAATGTGGTCGCTATGGTAACCGACCAAAACATCCTGTTTGAAGGTGATTCATCTTCAGCAAGGCAGTGGGTTAGTAGGGCCGTTATATATGTCTTTAAACAACACTCAAAACTACAAATGAGCGGGTATGGAATTCAAAGATAGTCAAGCATTGTTTCATATCGTATCAATAATAGTGCAATTAGCATGCTTTTGAGGCCTGGGCACCTGCCCTTCTGCCTCAAAGTGACGTTTTTGTGCTCTACATTTGTGGCCCTTTACATTTTTATATGGTAATGAGTATTGCTTATTTTACTGTCCAGTGATGACATGGGCCAAGTTATTGTGGGACATCTTTCTCATTTAGCATAAGACATCCAATGTATTGGTGTGTCATTTCTGTTGTGAAATGACACGAGTGACCCCCATGAAGACCACCCCAAAAATCGGCCTTTTTGTGGGCCTTTTTGAACACCTGCAGAGGTCTTTCCATTCTGAGCTTGTGTTTTAAGGCAAAAACCCGGAAGTATAGCTAATAATAACATTTTATACATTCTATAACATTCTATGTGCTATTTGGTATTCTGTGACATCTTTTCTAACCTATATAAGCAACATAATTCAATACGAGACATACATCATATGGAGATGAGGTTGAAAAAAGTACAGAACTCAAATACTGTCTTCACCTCGCGTAGCCAGACAATAGCAACAGTGTGGATATTAGTCTCGTCTCAGCGTTAGGAGTTTTTCCAAGGAGTGGTTACAGAAAGATTCAAATGGACTATTGGTTAGACCTAAATCAATCAGAGCAGTGAGTATGACGAGTAAGGGCA
>NC_137864.1:38585500-38603000 GCF_963924005.1 Protomyctophum bolini
TAATTGAAGCCACTTGGCAATTTGTTTTTAAATTGTTAATTTAAGTTGAGTACTTCCCAATGCATATTAAAAAATCACGGCATCTCAAATCACAAAGATGAGTCAGCAAATAAAAATAGTAACGCGACTGCCGAGTCACTCAAGGTCGTTCTTTCATCGTGGTTATTGGCACGGCAAGATTGTGCCGTGCCAATAACCACGATGAAAGGCTCTGGTGTTTTATTGCTATTAATACAACAGCACTGTCATTAAACCCTTGTTTTTTTTCATTATTTTAATTAGTTTGGGTTAACAGCGTTCAATTTAATTAAATTGCTATTGCTATAATATCTGATATAGATTCCCCATTGTTTACCATTGCTATGGGTACATATTTCACTTGTGGTGTCATTTTAAAGTCTACTCAGGCTTTTGTGAGCACTGCAAACAGTCTTTTAACTTCCTCTATATTTAGATATGATATTAATTTAATCAGAACCCTATTGCCCCCTTCCTAAATAAACCCGTTGGAACTCCAAACCCATTGGAACTTTTAACCATGTTAGACTCATTGGTTCTAGTGACAGATTTGGGACTAATCTGTGGAGGTCATATCATATTTTCTTTAATATTTTTGTATTCCCCATTCTCATAAATGTGTGTGTGTGTGTGTGTGTGTGTGTGTGTGTGTGTGTGTGCGCGCGTGCGTTCGTGCGTGCGCGCATATATCATGTGCAATGAGAGCTTAACAGTAACGAAGAGAAATGATGGGGCCATGGTGACCAGCAGGCCCTATGTGACACACACACACACACACACACACACACACACATGGAAGCGGTCATGATGTGAATGATGCTCGGTGACATGTCACCATGTCACCGAGCATAATGGACTTACACACTGCACCACTGACCCCCCTGCACAATACGCTGCACTGTGTGTGTGTGTGTGTGTGTGTGTGTGTGTGTGTGTGTGTGTGTGTGATAGAGAGGGGGGAGAGAGAGCAATGGTGGTCTGGCGTCTCTTCCAAGGCCCTAATGAGTGAAGCAACAACAAGCCCAGAGGGCATGCTGGAGACAGGACACACACACACACACACACACACACACACACACACACACACACACACACACACACACACACACACACAAGCACGGAGCCGCGGGTCTAAAGATAGTTGCTAATTGAGTATCGTCAAACTGCAGTGCAGTGAGTCAGAGGGTCAGACAGAGTTAGCCTAGTGGGCTTTGCCCCTCTGGGCTGACTGACTGAATGTGCGCACGCACGCACGCACGCACAGACGCACGCATGCACGCACGGCACGCACGCACGCACGCACTCACTCACTCACTCACTCACTCACGCACGCATGCATTCACGCACGCATGCATTCACGCACGCACCAACTCCAATACACACATTTGTACTGTATATCGTTGCTGTCGTACACAGACATACATCCCATGTCTCCATTTTTCAACTTAATTTTTTAAAATACAGTAAAGGTATAGGGTAAGTGATTTTCTTTGGTTAAAATAAGTGTTAAAAAGCTCTATATTGTGATAGAACTAATTTATATAGTGTTCAGTCATGTCTCTCTATCTTTTATTTTATTCGGGATAGCAATTTTATCCAATCAGGATAGAGAACGCAGGCACTTTACTTTGGCCAAATGTTTACCTACAAGCTCATTCATCAGCACCATCACGTGCTGAATGTGAAAGAAAACTTCCATTTCAGCAATTACTGAAATGAAAATGCTGAAATGGAGGATGCAAGAACACACCATTGGTGGTTACAGAGCATGGTAAATATGAAGTCCTTATGTCCAGGTTGGTGGTGTGGTGTTATTATGTTTTACACACGTTGACGGGTTTGAGGGGGCTCCTGACGGCGGGGCATCGCGTCCTCCCCCCGTCAGTGACTGGAGGAGGAAGCGACGCCCGGCTGTCGGGGGCTCCCTACCGGGGGCTCCCTACCGGGGGCTCCCTACCGGGGGCCTGCGGGTTGACATAACCCACCAACCCTATGCAAATTTCGCCTCTGCGAGTCTGCGTATATGTCTCGCGTCTGAGGGCCCCGACAGTGAAATGACGGTTCTACTAATACCAGAGTGGACCCGTTCGGTAAAACTGTCTTGTTTTCGATCTACACCAGATGTCTCGTGCGAAAACAGCCAGTGTGCGAGCTTGTAGATCTGGGATTTTGGGGTGCAAGTTGCCCCCTCAACAGCGATGCATGGTGTTCAAAGCTGTTAAACTCTTGTGAGCGCTAATTTGTTAAGCCATCAATACACCTGAGAACAATGCACACAGCTGCGCGCACGCACGCACGCACATCGAACGGCCACAGAGCTGTGGGGTCATTAGCAGTACTGCTGCCACTGTTGTGCGCTCTGCCCTGCAGGGGTCTGCAACTCTGCACTGATAATTAGATTGACCTTAGACAGTAGACCACACACACACACACACACACACACACACACACACACACACACACACACACAGGCTCAGACAGTAGCTCCATACAGCAGCATAGAGAGGCTAATATGATTGTGATAATGACTGGGTCATCAAACATGAAACACAACTTAATGGACAGGACCACCAGGACGGACCAGACAGACAGACAGACAGGCAGACAGACAGACAGACAGACAGGCAGACAGACAGACAGGCAGGCAGTCAGGCAGGCAGGCAGGCAGGCAGGCAGGCAGGCAGACCATTGTCAAGTGAAAGAATTGAAAGAGTTTACTGTAAACTAACTCTGACATTTGTCTGTAAAGTAACTGGTCCATTTGGTTCAATTAGTAATTTCTTAAACCAGAAGCTTAATCCTGTCACGATACATGACGTTTTCTGTTGTGCTTTTGTTTTGTAGTATTTTTGGTCCCTATTGGTTTCCTCTGTTTTTGTTACCTGTGTTGTCTCACCAGTACCCTGATTACCCCCAGTGTTTCCACCTTGTCTTGTTAGTCTTTTAGCCAATCATTGTTGATTATCGGTTGAGTTCACCTGTGTCTTTGTGTATTTATACTCCCCTGGTTTTTCATTTCCTTTGTCAGATCATTGTTGTATGTTAAGTGTGATGTAACTGTTGCCTTGTATCCTGGGTTTTGGAATAAACCCTCTAGCATTTAGACTTCTCTGCCTCTGCGCCTTATTGATTCACACGTGACAAATCCAACCCGGCATGTGTACAAAACCATATGGACCATTACGGGTCTATTTGGTTCCAGTAGTTATACACTCTAGTTTCATGGAAATAACATGTTGTATTTGTTATCTTTCCACCCAAGCCACATAAATGTGCAGCATTTGCGCTGTGCATGCTGTAACATATTACATGTAACTTACATATTCAGCAGACAGATTACAATTTACATATGACATGTTCAGCAGACAGACTGGGGGCACGGTGGCATAGTCAGTAGTGCTGTCGCCTCACAGCAAGAAGGTCCTGGATTCAATTCCCGCTGTGGGCATTGGGGGGCGTGTTCCCTCCTCCGCGTCATTGGTGCCCATACCCGAGGCGGGGTTGGTGAAAGGGCCTTTCTGTGTTCGTACCCTCACAAAAAACATGCAGTAATCTTGGTCTCTAAACTACCTCCCCCTGACCAGCCTGATGGAGGGGAAAGGAACTGGTCGGAATAACGTGTTCCTTCCACATGCTACGTCCGGGGAAACTCTCCCCTGTCACGTGAAAAGAAGCAGCTTGGACTCCTCATTTATAGAAGGAAGCATGCACCCAGGTTGGCAGAGGAAGTGTAGCGCCGAGGATTACTTGACACTGGGTGAAAAAATGGGTTGCAAAATTGTGAGATAAGAAAAAAAATGAAGAAAAAAAAAGAGAGACAGACAGACAGACAGAGGGAGAGTTTGAGAGTCCAGCTGTTTCTAAATAAACACAGTATGTCTATGTTTACACAGAGCAGAATGGCGGTCTAATTATTTTCCCTGCAGCATGTATGTTTGTCACTTTATCAAAGGCCTGTTTGGATGTCACAGGGAGGAAGCTAAACACACTGAAGAGACAGCGGGATTTTTGTCCTGTTTTAGTGGTGGACGGTAGCAAAGTACATTAGTATCTGAACTTTACTTGAGTGTTTGTATTTTTGGATAGCCCTGACCTCTCAAACACGGAGCGAACGCAGCTCTGAGACAGAATTACCGTAAAGGATATGTTTGTAAAATCATCCCAACAACCAGTCCGCTATAGTAGGTTACATACGGAAGCGATTTTGTAATGTCACCGATTATCCTTGGTTCATTGGTTTAGGCTTTAATGCCGAGGTGCAGACAGACAGGGATATGCGCCTGTTCTCTGCTGCCTGAGTCACGGAACCTGAGGCTCGGCCCGGCCCGACCAATCAGCTTACATTTTAGGCTCGGCCCTACCCGAAAACATCAGGTCGGGTCGGGTATAGGGTTCAGGCAGAATTTGAGAAATTAAGCACAGACGTTCGAGGGCCCGGTCATCGCTGCTTGCAGCTTTAATTATTAGGGCCCGAGCACTGCACAGTAGTGCAAAGCCCTATTGAAATCACAATGATAATATTATTATTTCCCCGAATGAATCATGCTTTTGATGCACTAAACGTAAGCCTACTCGGAATGTCTCAAAATGGAAAATTCAGATGAGCATTTTTACTTTTTGTTTTGTTATGTTATTGATTCAGCCAGGAATTATGTAATATTTTATTTGCGCATGCTCAGGTAGAACACAGTGTAGCAAGCTGTGCAAGCAGGCACGTGATGACGTCAACATGGTTTTACATAATGCATGTGTAATAGTCAACACTTGTACCAACATGTATGGCTGTTGGTAGGGCAATCCACATCCTGGTGGCATATAGCAGGAGAACGCTATCCCTTGTTCGTGCCAAATCTGGGTTGAACGTGATTTGTAGAGCTCCCTCTGGTCTGGTGTTGTGATTGTGGACTTGATTGAGGTTTTTGAAGTAGTTAGACAGGTGGGTATATCAATGAGGTGTATTGTATCTTGTAGACCAGGCCCATTGCAAGTCACTGTACTCTGTCTTCAATATACCAACAATATGAGCAGGGGTTAGTTAAATGGGTTCTAGATGGAAGGCCAAGCAGGAGCGAGTAGCCTGACCAGTTTGTTTTGGGATGTCTGAAGCTCACAAGCTCACAACGAGGCTCGAAGTGACGCGATATGAGCTTGTAGATCTGCTATTTATTTTAATAGCCAGCCAATGTGCTATGATGTATTTATAGCTAAAATGTAAAATGACACAGATGCTTTCACCGGCATTAACGGGTTAAAACATGAGAGTAGCAGTGCAGAGAATGAGAAGCAGAGAGAGAGAGAGGATGAGTGGTGGTGGCTCTGCTCTGCTGGAGTGATACATCACAATGTCAGCTTGTTTATTGAAAAGACTGCTTGCAAGATTAAGACTTATAGTGTGTGTGTGTGTGTGTGTGTGTGTGTGTGTGTGTGTGTGTGTGTGTGTGTGTGTGTGTGTGTGTGTGTGAGTGTGAGTGTGAGTGTGAGTGTGAGTGTGAGTGTGAGTGTGAGTGTGTGTGTGAGAGTGTGAGTGTGTGTGCGTGCGTGCGTGCGTCGCAGTGAAATTTACTGTCTTATTTTAACTCTACTGTACCGGTCCATTTGGATCCACTCTTACACTCTCAGAGTTACAAATTGATCAATCGATTACTACAGTGTGTGCGTGCGTGCGTGCATATCTGTGCGTGTTTAAGGGTGCATGATAGGAAATGAGAATAGACTCATTTCTATAGCATTACATTGTGTCATAAGACACCATAACACAGAAACGTGGTTCCATGTATTCAGGATTCGCAGTGTATTCATTAATGTAAAAAGTGTTATCCCACGACACAATATTAATAATATGATGTATTGGCTGTTCTACTGGTGCATGGACAAACTATCCCAACCCCAGTACTTGAATAGAAATACTCCTGGTCAAATGTTACTCCTGGACTAAACAAATCAAAGTTGATCTGTCAAATTTGTGCTTTATGACTTTGTATGAATACAACAATGTAATTTTGTCCCATCTGTATGGTAGAGTATATGTTAATACAATCTGTATGGTAGAATAATATTTTTATACAATATGTATGGAAGAAAATCATATACTTTTAAAAACTACAAATACTCTAAATACTAACTATATATCGTCTCTGTCGGGTGGAAACCTCAGAACTGTCCCAAACTGTTACCCATTAAAACGGCCGGGATGATTTAGCATCAAAACAACAAACAGATCCACAAGCTTGAAACGTGCACTGCTTTCCCGATACTT
Organism: Protomyctophum bolini; assembly: GCF_963924005.1. NCBI lineage: Eukaryota > Metazoa > Chordata > Actinopteri > Myctophiformes > Myctophidae > Protomyctophum > Protomyctophum bolini. The sequence goes on from NC_137864.1 coordinate 38,591,775, forward strand.
AATTGGACAAAATGGACGTGCAAATGGAGGTGCAACTGGCACGATCCTTTTGTTCACTGTACATCACATCTCCTCGCCTAAAGACAGTGGTGGAAAAAGGATTAGTTTTGTTTTACTTAAGTAAAAGTATCAATACTGCAATTTAGAATTGGTATCAAAATGTGCTTTAAACTACTAATATGTATGGAAGAAAATCATATAGCCTACTTTTAAAAACTACAAATACTCAACTATATAATCGTCTCTGTCGGGTGGAAACCTCAGAACTGTCCCAAACTGTTACTTTTCAGGATTCAAATAAAAAAGCAGCCGATTTGCTACTTTCGATGCATTTTGTGTAACACCGTCCGCAACTGGTTGTGGCTCACTGGTTGTGGCTCACTGGTTGTGGCTTAGCCTGGAACTCACCTATGCTTTTTATGGCATAGGCAGCTCCCGGCAGGATCCGCCGGGAGAATATATGCGCAGCTGCGCGACATGAGACTAATTACTTAGAGCGACAGAGAGAGAGAGGAGCGTGTGTGTGTACATGTGTGCGTGTGTATGTCAATTTTACAAAGGTGCAGACAATCAGAAATCAGCAGAGAGTGAGCAATGTTTGCGCTACTCTATGCCGAATTGAAGTGGACTCAGACCCAGACTTTTTTTTTCTCCCTGGAAATAAAAACGTCTGGGTTTCCGAGGCTAGTTGTGGCTCACTGGTTGTGGCTCACTGGTTGTGGCTCACTGGTTGTGGCTCACTGGTTGTGGCTCACTGGTTGTGGCCAACATCACCTTTGGACCAATGCGGCCCGCACCCCAAAATGAGTTTGACACTACGCCATAGTGTGATCCAGTAGTAGGGCGTTTTACAATTTACGCAAAACGGTTTATGCCCGATATGCTCAAACAACTGAAGTACATGTACTCATTACTGTCCACTACTGGTCGGTTACAGTTGAAGCAGATATGAAGCATGCAGCCTGAATGAGTATCTCTTCTAAATGAAATGAATGAATTAATAATCAGTGTGTTTGACTTCATGTAAAGTGTTACTGTATCCATGTAATAATAACCCGAGTGTTCATTTGACACATGGTGTAAATACATGCCTCACACACACACGACTTATTGAGTGTGTGTGTGTGTGTGTGTGTGTGTGTGTGTGTGTGTGTGTGTGTGTGTGTGTGTGTGTGTGTGTGTGTGTGTGTGTGTGTGTGTGTGTGCGTGTGTGCGTGCGTGTGCGTGTGCATGTGTGTGTGTGGTGAAAGTGAAACATGAAATAGTTCAGTTCATGTAATATTGTACAACTCTCTCACTCTCTCTCTCTCTCTCTCTCTCTCTTTCTCTTTGAGAGCTTCATTGGCATGAGAATACATGCATTATCATTGATGTACGTACAACAACTGAGGGAAATTTACAAAACAAAAGCATAAGAATTGTGCATTTGCTGTTAGAAAAAGTTGGCCTACTGTAGGCTATATCCTTATAGGAAAGGTTAGCTTGGGGTAAGCTTTTGCAAGTAGTATGTACAGTGTTTCTAGATTTATTTCTTTTTCAGAAGTGTTTAAAGGTTATAGAACACTGAATTTTGACGGAGCACTGAAGTCCGATATAAAACGTAGCGATTATCAAACGTATTTGCAATGCCATACGTTGAAAGATCTGTTGCCCGTGGACAAGGCAGTCTACCTCCACAAGTTAGATATTATCGGCATAGATGTTTGTCCGTATGTGATTAAGGATTGGACCAAGTTGCATTGGCAGCCATAGAAAATTCTTACCCCGGGCTAAAACCGGATGTGACGTTTTTGGGGCGTTCCTGTCTTGCTCCGTGTCAGTGTATGGAAAGAAACGTCCACGACACAACAGCAGGAAAAACATCCAGCATGTAGGCGGTTACACTGCTCCACGACACAACAGCAGGAGAAACATCCAGCATGTATAGGCGGTTGCCAGTCGTCGCTCGGGAGGCGGGACAATTGGGAAGTCAACAAGGAAGTCAAGGAAGAGAGATGAGAGAGAAGTTCAGCGGAGCAAAATTGCAAAAGGAGAAAACGGCAAACGACAATGCTGATTAATGCTGCTCCGCACACGTTTGCATTCCGCGGCCTCCTATAGCCTACTGCAACTGACAATGGTAAAGCTGTGTCCTATGAAGAGTGGAATAACTAGGAAGGGACCCTAGGGTATAGCCGTATATAGCCGTATATAGGGTATAGCCGTATATAGGGTATAGCCGTCCAAAATAAAGAGAAGGTAACCGAGGGTCCCGAAAGGGGTGGCAAGGCACCAACCTGCACATCGCGAGCAATTCAGAGTCTTGCTCAAGGACACTTCGACACTAACTCTGGGGGAGACCGGGTTCTAACCTTGCGATTCCCATCCGGTCACTGTACCCCGGAGCAATACCACCCTGCGTGTGTGCAAGCATGCGTGTGTGTGTGTGTGTGTGTGTGTGTGCGTGCATGCATGCGTGTGAGTCTAGTAGAAATGAAATTTCTGCTCGTTCAAAGCTTAACAGTGTTTACCATGAACTAACCCTCCACCGGAATCTCTCTCTCTCGCTCAGGCATGCACAATGCACACGCACGCACACATGCACACACACACACACACACACACACACACACACACACACACACACGCACACACTCCTCTGTGGCAGACAGTGCTTTAAAAATGGCTTCCTGTGGTTGGAAGAGAATGTAAACAGATGGAGAGAGAGAAGAGAGAGAGAGAGAGAGAAATGTACCTAGACAGTCCGTCCATCCATGGTGTGTCCACAGTGAACAGTGTGTGTAGATTGTGTCGTTGTTGTTGATGACAGTCTCCCAAACAGTTGGATGCCGGCACATTCTGTCCTCCAATTCCAAAGCTATGAACTCCTTCTCTAACTCCATTAACTCTTTAACAAACACTGATGCCAACAACGTGTTTAACCCAACGCAGTAATCCTGTTCTTTGTGTTGCTTCGCATTGGCTCTGTATCCACTTAAACTCTCTGATAATAACCCATTAAAACGGCCGGGATGATTTAGCATCAAAACAACAAACAGATCCACAAGCTTGAAACGTGCACTGCTTTCCCGATACTTAATTGGACAAAATGGTCGTGCAAATGGAGGTGCAACTGGCACGATCCTTTTGTTCACTGTACATCACATCTCCTCGCCTAAAGACAGTGGTGGAAAAAGGATTAGTTTTGTTTTACTTAAGTAAAAGTATCAATAATGCAATTTAGAATTGGTATCAAAATGTGCTTTAAACTACCAAAATTAGAAAGTAACAGATGTTTCAGAAGTGTAGTAAGATGTCAACCTTCATCGCAATGCATCGTGAGTTATAGATATGCTATTTTCAAATGGCTGAAATGTATTACTGTATGTTTGGTAATAATACATAATCTGCAAAGTAACTATAGTAACTACAGTTTTCAAATAGCCTAAATGCAGTTAAAGCACAATATTTGGATCCGAGATGTACAAGTATTGGAAGTTGGAATTACTCAAGTAAAGTTTGATTATGAATACCTCAAAATGGTACTACAGTACGTAAGTAAATGTACTTGGTTCCTCTACTCAACTGCCTAAAGACAGTCAATCTCCAAGCTTACAACACGTCACAACATGAGGCGTCGATCTCCGTAGATCTGCTATTCTTGGCAAGCCGTGGCCCCAGAATAGGGATGTTGAGGTTCAAGAGAAAGACCAATGCCAAGTCTTTGTTTAATCGTCCGGTAATCCTGCAGTTTATCTCAGTGAGTTGGCTCTGTATCCACTTACAGCAATGCTTTTCAACCCGTGGTCCGGGGGACCAGCGGTGGTCCTTGAGGGGGTTCCAGCCAGGTGGTCCCCATGCAGCTAAATGATGGAGTTGGTAACCACACGGACCCTCATTAGATCTTTAACTCTTGAGAGCGTACAATGAAAGGGTCCATTTCATTTCATTTGATGCCCTCAAGAGTTTAATTATTGTTAAACATCTGCATTACTTAATTTACAAGAAGTCTACACAATTAGACAACAATTATTGTTAACCCATTCTGAACGGGAACCCATGTTGGTGTCAGCATCATGTTATGCTTTAGCTATTGAAAAATAGCAGATCTACAAGCTCATAGCGCGCCACCGAGTGGCGCGCTACGAGCTTGTAGGTCTGCTATTTTTGAAAAATCGAAGAACGACTGACATTTTTAGAATCTGATCTCAGGTCAGAATGGGTTAATCAGACCAGTTTGTGTCCAGTGGAAACCTTGTATGAATCTGATCTCAGGTCAGAATGGGTTAACTAGACCTGCATGTGCCCGTCGGGCATGGGCCTACTTGGAAACGATGAAAATGGGGAATGCATACACCACCCTAATTTCATTTTAAAATACCCTTTGTGCCCATATATGGACATCTCTGTATCTGTCTGTCTGCCTGTATTCCTTTATGCCCATAGATGGAGCTCTCTGTTCTTCTACAAAATGCCTATATTTCTTATGGTGCGTTCACACGGTCAGATGTAATGATGCAAAGACGCGTTGTGAGTTGATTTGGAGCAGCTACATGCATCATTGCGCCTTTGCAACGTCATGTCACTGGCTTCCATTGACAATGAATAGTAGACTGCATCGTTTCACCTGCCTGTGTGAATGCACCATCACATATTTGAGATATCTAGGGCTGTCTCTGTCTGTCCTTGTCCCTTTCATGCTCATGGAGATCCCTGATGTTGTAAATGGGCATAAATGGGGCTCGCCGTATATGGGCATATGGGGTGGGGGGGTTGTCCGTGTGAGGAGTATGTCTGAAGAGTGTAGCCTAGCTCCAGCACCTGAATCGCTAGCCATGCCCAATAAAAAAGATCACATAGGCCTACATCATACATGATCATCTTACATGATCTCTTTCCAGCCAATCACAATTTGTGTCCTCACTTTTGTCTTCAATGTTTGTGCATGTTTACACAAACACTCAAAACACATTGACTTGACAATGCCATAATCTGCTTTACTATTATGACGGGTTGGTGTGAAGATTTGATCAGCATGTGCCTGTTATATCTCCTATACCACATCAATACATACAGCATAGAATTGTGGTTGACAAAATCTTATCCGACAACAAAATATTCTTATAGTCTTGTGTGAGAGGCTAAATCTCATCAAATGGTGGTCTGTGGCTCAAACAAACACCCAATAAATAATGGACCTTAATATGAAAAGGGTTGAAAACCACTGACTTAAAGGAGTAGTTCACTCAAAAAGAATACTTATTTTCTATCAATTACACACACCATGAAAAGGAATGAATTAATAATAATTACTAATGTGTCGGTTCCCTGGGTATTATAGGCCTATATTATATCATATTAGTGCACTCTGACTCTCGGTTATCTGGTCATGGTTTATGTTGTGCTTTCCCTGTAGTCATTTCTGTTCTCTTTTGCTCTTTTGGCCAATAGGATTTGGGGAGCAGAGCTGCTAATGATGATCAGTTCGCACCTGGGCCTGCTTCCTCAGTGTTTCCCCATTTCTGTTCTTTTGATTTGCTTTCTGCAGCTCTCCAGCTTTTCAACATTTTGGTTAATACATGCAACACGCACCCACGCACACTTCACTCATGCATAAGATTATTATTTTATTATCATAATTATTATCATATCATAATTAAAATAAAATAAGATAACTATTATTATCATAAGATTAAAGTTCTATATTCCACTCTTGGCTTGAGTTTAAATCGGCTGATGATTGTAACTTCCTATACCGTTCTCCATCTGAAAGTTCTCACTCTGTCAGACTAAGTTCTAAAAAATGCTTTAATTTTCTTCTGTTTCCTTTGTATTTTCTTTCTTTTGTTAAAAAAAGGGTAGGCAAAATAAGCTTCGGCTTCAGCCTAGACCTTTTCGCTGCCACCTCTTTGCGATCGTGCACTCCCCCCCCCCCCGGAATAGGGATGTTGAGGTCTAAATGAAACACGAAAGCCAAGACTTTGTTTAATCGTCCAGTAATCCTGCAGTGTGTATCTCTTGTGTGTTCGCCCAGAATCAAGCCCCCCTTCCACACTGTTCTGCAGTTTAAACACACACACGTGGCTTCAAGGACACGTACCTCAGAATCCAGGGCCTTCCTTTAGACCCGCGCAGGTCTTGCTCTCACAGTCACTCCGGCTCAAATTAACCATTGGTGGAAAGTAACTAAATACATTTACTCAAGTAGGCTACAGTACTTAAGTATACCATGATGTTGATGGCAAGTATTGTACTTTTACGCTACAATTATATGTTAATTTCCAGCCTAATTATTTAGTTTTAGATTATTATTACAAAACACACACTAACCACTTCAGACCTATGTACTTTGGCTATTTGAAAATAGAAGATCTACGAGGAGATGAGCTTGTAGATCTGCTGTTTTCAAAGGAATGTATACATTTGGGAAGTTGTGAGATATGGGACAAGGACATTCTGCATACATTTACTTTAGGTACTTTATGTATAGTTTGATGGCAATACATTTGTACTTTTACTCAAGCAAACCAAACTAGTATTTAGTATTTACAGGGTGGTATTAATACTTTTGTATTGATACTCAAGTAAAAGCTTCTTCCACCACTGAAACTAACCCTGCGAATTTCACGGCGCTTTGCACATGTGCATACTTGAATACATGCATTCACTAGAATCATTGCACATGGGAATGTGCACGCGTGTGCACGGCTGCACGCACTGTGTGTGTGTGCACGTAACATACGCACGCACAGTTGCACACGCACACTCACAGACGAGTTTTGTAAATGACAAACACATGCTAGTGTTTCATTGTTTAAAAACAATATGTCCCATGCTACTCTCACTTACATGCGTATAGTGCACACGCAGCTGAACACAGACACGGACATTGAAGATCAAGGTGATGATGATGTATGATGATAAGAGCGCCCTCACTTCACATGGATGTGATTTTTAAAACTATTTTCAGCAATGAGAAGAATACTATATTCTTGTTGCGCTGGTCATTTTGAAAGTAGGTCTCAAGTAAAAAAAAGTGTGGGCAACCGTGCTCTACAAGTTGTAACAGGAGCTGCCGATAGAGTCTACTGCGGAGCTCTGAATCTGTCTTGAAAGATTACGTCCATACTTGTTTTACTGAATCCTGCACTATGATGAACACAACAGCAGTGACACTATACTGTCAGGGTTGTGAGGTTCAAATCTCACCGTGCACTAATCAATTTTGTTTCTTATTGAACTCCAGAGCCATAATCATCTTTAGCTATTAGGGGTCAAGCCCGAAGGACGTAGACCCCTTATTGTTTCCGTACGCATCCCACCATTTTTAGCAGTTTTGGCAGTTCCGTGCCAAAACTGTGTGATTTGTTGGTATTTTCTTTGGATGTTGTAGTTCAGTTGTTGGTAGCCATGGCTGCCAGTTCCCACTTGATGTCATGTGGAAGTTCTGACTGCTCTGGACCGTACTGAATAACTGATAGTTTGCATAACATCTTCAGACTAGGACTAAAGTCTAAGATAAACAACTCATCAGATCTGTTATCTCCTCCAAAGAGGATGATAAGATCTCCCATGCAACAACAGCCCATCCAACAAGACATCGTACATGGGCTTTTCCCTTTTGGTTCAACCTGATTCCAGGATAAGGTCTTTGGATTGAATTTCCACAGGTCGTTGAATTTCTGCAGGTATTCGTTTTGGCCACCAAATATGTACAGCTCACCATTGTAGGCAAAGGCGGAATGACCGAATCGTCTTTCTGGAAGAATATGGCCAGAAGGCATGCTCAGCCAAACGTTGGCCTCAGTGTCAAACACCATGATGGTGTTGAAGTAGACTGGTTCATGACATCCCCCAAATACAAACATCTTTGTCCCGATGATGGTGGCAGATTGATGGGATGAAGCAGGCGGAGGAGTGCCTCTGGTGTTAATTAAAGACCACACCATCGTGGTGGTGTCTAGCTTGTACACGTCATTAGTGCGTCGTGTCTGGGTCCATCCTCCATAGACATACATGAGCTTCTCCAGGTCACAGGCTGAGTGGGATTGCTTCGGTTCGGGAACAGTGCCAGTGACATGGGGCTTAGACCATCTTTGGGCGTCCACATCAAATGCATAAAGCACGTTGCAGCAACCTGTGTAAGTCAACCCTCCCCAGAGGTAGACAGTATCTTCAATCAGCACAGCTGTGTGAAACGCACGCGTGGAGGGAGCCTCAAGGGCACATTCTCCGCCTCCTGTTCTCTCTGGGGGCAAAATCCTCCAGTGCAACGACACTTGGTCGAAGATGTGGACTTCAATCAGATCACTGTTGTACTTTTCAGAAGGCCGCCCAAAGTAATACACCTTGCGCCCGACTACCACAGCAGCTGCACACAAGTGATGATAGTGTCCTCCTTTCAGATGGACTGTCCAGTGCAACATTTTAAATACCTGCACGACTACAAATAAATGCTACTATAACATCCAGTGTTTTGTTTAGGACAAAAAGGATGATTACCATGGTTGTAATGACGATAATGTGATGTCATTGCATGATGACATAGCTAATGATGATACTCAAACTGAAGGGCTGTTTGGCACGCACAAACTATAAAATGTTCAGGAAAAGGAACAGTCATTTTCAGTAATAGTGAAAATCTATGACATTGTTTCAACATGGAAACGACAAAATAATTGCGATTATCTCAAATCATTGCGATCAGACGATGGTGTAATAATTGTAACATGCCTACCCCATCATCGCCAAGGCGAACAGGCTGCCGTCGAAGCCGACCACATGAATTATGATGACTTAAAGGGCCTGTCAGCTCAAACCCACAATGCAATACTTTGTTTTCAAGAGTGTTGCGCACATTATGTAACGCCAAAGCCGCTATTCCAAAGCCCCCTCAGGTAACTATTATAATATAACATAACATAACATAACATAACATAACATAACATAACATAAAAGATGGAGTGCCACAATCTTTTTATTTTTCTGTGTGTCTATGAGGTGACAGTACTTCATTAGACACCCTGGAGTCGTTTTTATGTGCAATGGTGTATTAACTTTAATACACCTACAGCTGTGGGTGCGGCTTCAGTTCAGGTGGATCACCACCCATCACCACCCACCAGGCAAACCAGGCATACTTATTACTTAATGAACTGGTGGGCGTGTCCACATAAAAGCATGATTTTAACGAATACTGTACACTTTTTGGAAAAAGTTCTTCCTCCTTATATTATAAAATAAAAAAATCACACCTGTGTGAACCGAGTGGTGCAACTCCCCCCCCCCACTCCTCTCTCTCTCTCTCTCTCTCTCTCTCTCTCTCTCAAAAAATGTGTGGGCAGTGGGGCAAAAAGAGATGCCAACAGATTCTGCTGCAGAGCTCTGAATCTGTCTTGAGAGTTTACGACATCATGAACAGTATTTTATAACATATATGCCCAAATATGGAGATGAATGATATTGTCATATTGATGACATCAGTGCCTGGTCCTGCACTGTGATGAACATAACAGCCTGTCAGGGTTGTGAGTTCACTGTGCACAAATCAATGATGTTTCGTATTGAACTCCAGAGCCATCCTAAATATCATCTCATACCGCGTCTTATTTTTATGGGGTTCGGTTGAAGTTATTTATTCGGGGTCAAGCCCGAAGGGCGTTATTATTTCTGTATGGATTCCGCCATTTTTGAGTCGTGCAACCACTCCAAGGAACAGCAATGTCCGTGTTCACCTACCTATGTTCATGGTTCATGTGTTGGTTAATGAGCACGAGTATATGACTCTGACTACCAGTAGGGGTGCTGTTGTGCCATAAATAGAGAGGGATAGTGTTGCAGCCTGCTAATGAGAGAGAGAGAGGGTGTGATTTTAGCATCTTTGGCAGTTCTGTGCTGTCGTTTTCCATGCACGAAACTCTGCAATATTGTAGAAGGTTGTGAGAATCCCTTTAAACTGAAGCTCACAGTCATTGGTCAAAACACCTCCGACCTTTAGATCTCCCAGAGAGATGTATTTGTACTTCCGGAGACCCCGTCCAGGACAGGCGGATGCACCTCCTCAGGAGACATGGCTCACATCTGAACCCATTTGATTTGGCGTTAGGAACTATTTAACTTTTAATCTGTTTAATTAATGACCTCTTCCATTAAGGAAAGGATTCCAAATAAGCCAGCTGGCTTCTATACCCGCTGACATCGACCAGGCAGAGTTCAAACCCACAACCTTCTGCATGAAAGGCATTCGCTCTCTAACCACTACACTATGGCGGCCCACCTTTAAATCTCCCATGAGTCCATTTTATGATGTGCTCAATCCACTTTTTTGGATGTCAAAAAAGCGACGTCAAAGAATTGTGTGGCCTTGGTAACCACTCCCCTTGAAATCGCATTTCCATTCATGCGTGTGGAGTCTGGACTCTGGTCATGGGACTACAGCGTTGACAGACAACCTCTTCAGCCAATCAGCGTAACAAAATAAGCTGACGTCATCTAGTCTCCAATCAGTAAACAGCACTATCCCCATATCGCTCCGTTATTTAGGGTGCAACTCAAATTTATATTATTTTGAGGGCCTCCTATGCACAGCTTTATGTGTTTGTACCACGGAAATTATTTGATGTATGATGATAAGAGCACCCTCACTTCACAGAAGTGTGATTTTATAGTCTACATCAGCTATTTCCCCCAGAATATAATATACATATTTTTTAAACACACAAATACTTTAAGGGAGTCCTTGACATAAAAGAAAACGTCTGTATACAGCACTCGTTTATTTGATGTCTCTCCTCTTTTTTCTCCCTCAAATGTGTCTCCGTCCGACGCACTTCAGCGTGTTTATGTTTGAGGCAGCTTTTTTCCGGAGACACTCTCTGAGAGCACTTCTGAACCACAAAGACACACAGCGGAAAATATCTCACCTGCTGAGAGAGAGAGAGAGAGAGAGAGAGAGAGAGAGAGAGAGAGAGAGAGGGGGGGTGTTCATCAGGGTTATCTTAGGTTTATGGTTTTGATTAACATTGTCTTGCTGTTGACATTTCACTCTCAGTTTCTGCCTTTTAGTTAAATTGTACTTGTAGGTAATCTGTATGGTGGATGTTAATACATTATTTTGTATACAATTTATACAATCTGCATGGTAGATAGTAGACTATAGTTGTTGTATGTTGGAGGTGGAGCCTGCTGAACCATTGCGGCTCAAGAATCCACCACTCCTGAATGAAGTGTCTGGTGCTGGGATTCTGG
>NC_137864.1:38605500-38633000 GCF_963924005.1 Protomyctophum bolini
AAGGACATTTGGTACAAACGTCCACTGGGACTCAAGGATGAACTCATTAGAAGTATAGATGCACTAGCACTGGTGGAGAGTAACCAATGTACTTAGTAAGTGCACTTACTTCGAGAAGTATTTACATTTTTCAATACTTTTCCTTTTACTCGTAGGCACTCTCCACTACAATTATTATAACATTTAGATTATTATTTCAGAACAACATTAACCACTTTGCAGCCCTATGCTTTGGCTATTTCCAAAAGATTTTTCATATTTAGAAAACTTCACAATGGCTACTTTTACTTTTGATTCATTTTTAAGTATGTTTAGATCTCGATACATTTGTACTTTTACTCAAGTCAAATGTGTAATTACTTGTAAAACACTAAATTTGACGAGTATAACAAGTATAACATGAATTGTCTCAGTTCTATTGGATCTCTTCTCCGCTATATATAGTCCCTCCCTAACATTGTCTTGTTTTTTTTGAGTGGTGCAACCACTCCAAGGAACAGCAATGTCCGTGCCTATGTGTTCACCTATGTGTTGGTTAATGAGCACCAGTATAATGAGTACCAGTAGGGGCGCTGTAGTGCCAGAAACAGAGAGAGGGATAGTGAGAGAGAGAGAGAGAGAGAGAGAGAGAGAGAAAGAGAGAGAGAATCAAAATATATATCAGCTAGAGATTTGGTGTACAGAGAACGTTCATGTCCAGTTTATTGAGTATATGGGGGTTATGTTATGAGCTGTTTGATATTGAGTCTATGAGGGTTCTGTTATGAGCTGTTTGATGTGTTTCATTTCATTGATTGAAGTGTTGTTGACTTGTTTGTCTCTATCCTGTTCAAGTGCATGGTGAAGTGCATCTCACAGTGAGAACACAGAGATCCTCTCTCTCTCTCTCTCTCTCTCTCTCTCTCTCAGTAACAGATGATCACACATGATCTTGGTTGCTAGTGGAGTAGAAGTAGAAGATTTGACATATACTCAAATAAAGTAGAAATACCGTAAAATTCTACTAAAGTACATTAACTAAGTAAATGTACTTAGTTATTTTACACCACGGGTGTCCACACTACTGTATGGCTCTGAAGCACCTTTCACATCCAAGCACTGTATGATTCAGACAGCAAATTTTGATTTTGTTTTGAATAAAATTCCCTTCACTTTAGTGATATTTTAGTGATATGAAATGTTTTCGTTTCTGTATAGTTTTAGTCGACTAAATAAATATCATGTGATGTGATTTTAGTCGATTAAATCTACCGTTGATTTTGTTGACAAAGAATTGTCAAAAATGTTGATGTGCTCACAAGTATACAAAAGAATACAAAAGTGTGTGTATGTGCGAAAGAGAGAGAGAAAGAGAGAGAGAGAGTCTCCACTGTCTCTCTGCCAAATACCCACTAAGCTGGCTGTAATCAGTTACAGGAGCTTGTCTCACGGAGGCAGAGACAGAGAGAAAAGCCAGAGAGAGAGAGAGAGAGAGAGTTGTTTCATATGAATTATGATGTACCACACTCACACTCTGGAACGGAAACTGGAAATTGAATTACAATTTCTCTAATATTTGTGAGTTTGACACTCCTAATAAAGCTGCACTCCATAACCGTGCGTGCGTGCGTGCGTGAGTACATGCCAGACTAGAGGATATAGTATGCTAATACAACTGGTAGAGTATATGTTATAGGGCATCTGTATGGTACGTACTACGTAGAATAAGGTAATACAATATCACTATCTGTATGGTGCCCATATGGACCTATACTGATTAATACAATATCACTATCTGTATTGTGCCCATATGGACCTATACTGATTAATACAATATCACTACATCTGACCTATACTGATGACATCAGGGATCTATAGGCTATATAAGGATAAAGGTGGAGACTGATACAGAGATCTCTACGTTAATGGTCAAAAACCTCCTAACTCCTAATTGAGAGGTATAAAGTGATGATAATAGACACATAAAGGACACATTCAAGTAGCTGATGAATGAAGTATAAAGTCAATACCAATTTGATGAGGCAGTATTGTGTTGTGTTCTAAAATAGAAACAAAAACGGTGGGATATTTGCTCGCGACCAACGGAAATCTGTTGGCAAACTCCACTCCACTTGTATATCTTAGACTTAAGTCCTATAGTCTGAAGACAGTATGCAAAGTAGAGGTTATTCAGTATATGGTCTGGTGCAGTCAGAACTCCCACACAACATCAGATAGACAGTAACAAATTAAATAAAAAACCTCAAGCTAGACAATTAAGTAAAAATGGTCACTAACGAGTGGATCTGAGATTTAAAATGAAAAGAATAGAAAGTCTTTGACACGAGCAATGTAAATCACTGCTATTCAACATGTGGTCGTAACAGACACTTACTGCATGGTCTATTATCTATAACTCCAGGAGTTTACAAATGGAGCCTTATGTGTCTGTAAATGTACATTAGGGTTCCGTGGACTAATGCATATTAAACTGCTGGTCCTTGAAATTCAAAAGGTTGAGAATCAATAAACTAGGGGGCACGGTGACGGTGGCGCAGCCGATAGCGCCGTCACCTCACAGATAAAGGTCCTGGCTTTGATTCCTGCTGGGGACGCTGTAGGTGCTAGTGGGGGCTGGTTCTCTCCTCTGTGTCATCAGTGCCCATACCCTATAGGTGGGGTTGGCAAAAGGGCCTTTCTATAGTTTGTATGTCCTCCCCGTGTCTCCTATAGGATACAGAAAAAGACCAATCCTGGTCTCTAAACCGCATTCCCGTGGTCAGGTGGGGTGCCTGATGGAGGGGAAAAGGAACTGGTTGGAATAACGTGTTCCTTCCACGTGCTATACGTCCAACCGGGGAAATGCCGGGGAAAAGCTTTCAATATGCTTTTATAACCTGCATCATTATCAGTCCTCATATCAGCCTTTTATCATAGTCCCTCCAATACGTGGCTTTTGAAGATTTCATCGTATGGCAGCCGCAAGTCTATGGGATTTCAATGTTGTTTAGGGCAATTATGTCGACAATTGACGTAGGTCAACAAATTGAAACAGAACCGGAGAATTCATAGTAGAATGAAAGGAGCCAGAATGGAAAAAGGAAAGAAACAGTATAACTGTAAGCATTATAGAAAAAGGTTTAAAAGAAAGTGTAAACACCAAGAATGGTGAGGGGGCATGCACGCTCCCCCACATGACGCCCCGGGTGTGCATGCTTGAAGTCCATATTCTTAGCTGCCACCTCGTCATGTAGCACAGTAGCAGCCAAGTCTATATGGACCCCCCCCCTGTGATGTACAAGAGCAAATAAAGTCACTCCTCTTCACACAAGTTTGATTTTTATAATCTCATAGTCGTTACTCAAGAAAAGTGGAAAGAGATGAAGAAAGAATCATTCAAAGCCAAATACAAACTCACCCATTGTCGCACGCACGCACACACGCACGCACGTGCAAAGGGGGTAGCGGAGAGGAGGGGAAGACGAAAGACCTCTCTCTCTCTCACACACACACACACACACACACACACACACACACACACACACACACACACACACACACACACACACACACACGTGTGCATGCTCACACATGCACATTCAGGTGAGTGTGTTAGAGAGGTTTGAACCATAAAGGTCCTAAACACTGCCATATGGAGACCTAATGCTAATTACCATGACCCCCCCCCCCCCCCCCCCCCACACACACACACACACACACACACACACACACACACACACACACGCAGAGACTGTGTGTGTGTGTGTGTGTGTGTGTGTGTGTGTGTGTGTGTGTGTGTGTGCGAACACCGCATGGAAAGACAAAGCTTAGTTTGGACTATACCTCTTAATGAGCAGTTAATTACTCTCTCTCTCTCTCTCTCTCTCTCTCTCTCACACACACACACACCCACACGCACACACGCACGCACGCACGCGCGGAGGCAGTGATGTGATTCATTAATCATGCGGTGAAGGCTAGACATGGCTAATGAGCAGGGAGCTGACAGTGTTATTGTTGGGTACAATCACCACCAATCACCTCTACACGTCTAATAAGGCCCAACGATGCTCTGCACTGATAGGCTCACGTGTGTGATGCTTAGAACACTGCTTCTCAACCTGTGGGTCGGGACCCCCAGGGGGGGGTACTTTTAACCATTTTAATATACCTCAAAAACAACCAAAGAAAGAAAAGATAAAACTGTCACAATTAATCAACAGTCACTATACACTATAAAAAACTGGTCAAACATTGGCCAAATTGTCATCAAAATATTAGAAAGAGTCAAACAAGGTTGCCGATGTACGAGCTTGTATTTTCACAATATGTATCTGTGGAACCGAGTCAAACTAAATGTAATGCCTCAACATTCCAAGTGCTTGTCAGGGCGGGGGATCCCCAGTTCAAATATGGTTATTTTGGCGCGTCCCCAGTTCAAATATGATTATTTTGGCACGTCCCCGGTTCAAATATGATTTTTGAAAATGTTGAGAACTATATATATAGCTTCGAAAATGACCAGTAGCTTATAGACTGCTGAGCGTCCAAAAATGCATGCATGCGTGCGTGCGTGGTTCGAATCCCGGCTCCTCCTGTCTACATGTCGAAGTGTCCTTGGGCAAGACACTGAACCTCAAATTGCTCCCGATGTGCTGGTTGGTACCTTGCATGGCTTTCGCCACAATCGGTGTATGAATGGGTGCGTGTAATGCACAATCTATGTAAAGCGCCTTGGATAAAGGCGCTATATATAATGCACCATTTATTTACCATTAAATCAGGGTGCCCGGCGATTTGCAGCTTCAGGGCCTATTTCAAGGTTGCTCCGTGCCATTTTGGAAGTAGCTACATAGATGTAGCCAGGAGATCGACAACAAGGGGAAGTATGATTATTCTAACTAACACAACAAGTGACGCGACCGCGATGGGCCGTCAAAAACACAATAGAGTTATTCACGTTTGAAGATTTTTGGATGAGGTCCCTACCAGAAATTATATCGAATGTTGCTCACTCAACGCTATACCAGCATGTAGACTGGTGTGCTCCGTTATGATATGATTTTGATGAATCTCCGTCCTGGGCGTGCAGCAGGATTGTTACTGTAAGACTTCATTATAATATACTTTCGTTGTTTCTACTAGGCTAATGGTGGCAGTCTGCCTTCTGCCACCATTTTGATTGTTGTAAATGTACTGTATAAACTAAGCTTAATTTATTTGATTATATTTTTTTATATTTGTGTGTGTGTGTGTGTGTGTGTGTGTGTGTGTGTGTGTGTGTGTGTGTGTGTGTGTGTGTGTGTGTGTGTGTGTGTGTGTGTGTGTGTGTGTGTGTGTGTGTGTGTGTGTGTGTGTGTGTGTGTGTGTGTGTGTGTGTGCGTGCGTGCGTGCGTGCGTGCGTGCGCACGTGCGCATTTGTTTGTTTGTGTGGTGATGTGTGAAGTTGGGTTTTTGTTTCGGTCATGGTGTCAGTTGTCATGCAGGCCTCTCATCTTTCCATCTTCTCTAGGGTTTCAGCCCTACAGGACAGGAGGCACTAGGAGGAACTTCTCACGCTCCCCAAGCAGAGCTCTTCTGTCCGAGCCACGGCCTCGCTAAGCCGCCCAGATTAACTGTTCCCTTTGGTGAGGAACGGCCCGACAGCCTGGCTGTCTCCATGCTGAATGCGGTCATCGTCGCACCTGTGTGAACGTTCAAACTCGGCAATGCCTATGGGGGTACTGGTGTCTATGGGGGCACTGCTGTTCAACCCTTTAATGCCTATGGGGGCACTGGTGTTCAACCCTTTTCTTATAAAGGCCCATTATTTATTCTGCAATTTAGCGTCTCAGACCCAAAACTATGAAGACTATTTTGTTATCGTTCCGTGCTGTATTGATGTGGTACCATAGGAGAGATAAAGTGTGGATCAAAATAACAACTATTTTATGAGCTTTAATTGTGTAGACTTCTATAGGAAATTAAGTAGTGCAGATTAATACTCTCACAAGTTAAAGATCTATAAGCTATAGCTTCCATTTGGTTACCAACTTTCCATCATTTAGCTGAGGACCACCTGGAACCCCCTCAAGGACCACTGGTAGTCCTTGGACCTCTGAATGAGAACTACTGCCTTAGTTAAGACTGACATTCTGAACGAGTGTAAAGTGTCACCGTCTTCAAACTGACACAAACATGTTAGCCTACCAAAAAGAAGAATGCACGTAAACATACTTTAACCACTTCAGCCCTATATTTCGGCCATTTGATAATAGCAGATTTACAAGTTCACAATTGATGCCGATGCAACGCATTGTGAGCTTGTAGATCAGCTATTTTCATACAATTTGTATACATTCGAAAGCTTGTAATGGGACATTCTGATTAATGAGGCTACTTTCTACTTTTGTTACTTTAAGTACATTTTGATGGCAATTGGCAGTACTTTTACTCTCAATACCTTGCAGTATTGACACTTTACTCAAGTAAAACATTTGAGTATCTTTTCCAGCACTTATACTTAGTATATGTGGTCTGTACTTTGTCTGCTCTGTTGTTCCCCTCTACACCAAATCTCTTTGCCTAAAATAAATGATCTACAAGCTCACAACACTCATAGGGCTATGATGGGTTCAAGTGGATAATGTTGTTGTCCTAGTTTAGTCTTCTTTGTGTTCTCTTATTTTGTTTTTCTCTCTGTCTCTTTTCCCGGGCTGCGCCCCGGGCCAGTGTAATAACCACAAATACCAAACCTATGAACCTATAGGTCCGTTTCTACCAAGAATAGAGGGTTTAAGTGATTAGCTGTCCCTTTGGTGTGGCTGTAGCTCCATCCATGTGGTCATCGCCTGTGGAAGGAGACACGGCTTGAAGGTGAGAACACTTCTCCTCAGTTCACATGCTTACAAGCAGTGTTCATTTCGTCCACTACCTCTTTTCACTGCACAAAAACGAAATAAGATCTAAGCTATATGATGACGAAATTGTCAATATATTTTTTCTCATAGTTTTGGCCATCATATAGCTTAGATTCTATGTAGTTTTTGTGCAGTGAAAAGAGGTAGTGGAAGAAATTAACACTGCTTGTAAGCATGTGAACTGAGAACCCATCGAACAAATACAAACTAGAAATGTTAGGGAGGGACTAGTGGAGAAGAGATCCAGTATAGAGCTAAAAGACAAGCCATTTCATGTTTAGTTGTGCGCTGAAATTAGTAGATCTACAAGATTAGATATTTTCAGCATGCAGAAGTAGGTCGGGACTCAGGAGTGGCTTATTGTCGTTATCAGCCACAGCCTGCAGTAACACGTGGGAGTCTATCCCCGTTACAATGCACTAGACCCCTGGGAGATGGATTGCTGAGGTGGAGCGCCACACCTACCATCAGCTCCCATGCAATACTTCCCGCACTATACTTGCTGCACCAAACCGTGCTACTCATATGCTGAGTTGGCGGTGCCCGGGATCGAACCCATGAACTTGTGGTCCAAGTTCGACTGAGTGTCAATTCAGGCATTACGACGCCATCAAGGCCTGCCAATTCACACTTGTAGCGTGGCACAAAGTGACACATTGTGTCTATTATTTAATTGTCAACACAATAAATTACACTTTGCCAATTGCCAATGTTTGGAATCGAGTTCAATTAATTTGCCTCAGAATCAGCTGCCTTTATCATTTAGATTTTTGTTTTAGCTGTGCTCTATAGTTTTGAGGAAGACCCAGGCCAGAGGAAATCTATCAATAACAGCGTCTCATCCTCTAAAGATTGAATGAATTCATCATGAAATGAATTCAATTCAATTCAACAGAGCTGAGTGTCACAATATATTAAAAAGAAAAAGTTGAAAATTGGGAGGGGGAAAGAATTGTGTAAACAGAGCTAACATTGTGGCGTCTTGGTACGGGACAGCGCGCCACTTAGGAGCCTCCTCGGGGAGAGAGAGTGAAGTGCTGTCAACTCGGATACGTGGTGGAGAGGCGCTACTTCCCTCGTTACCTTGTCAATCAAACCTGACGAGCTGCCACCTGCGGGACCACACCCAGCAGTATAAAAGCCACTGTACTCCCTCAGCTGAGACTCTCCCTGAGACAGGCTGGCGTGTAGCTCCTGGCAAGAGAAGCTTATATTCCTCTATGTCTCATGGTGAATAAACAATATAGTAATTATCCAATCCAATCCAATCCACTTTATTTATATAGCACGTTTCAAAACTCAGAGTTTACAAAGTGCTGTACAGGAGAAAAATGAAAACAAATGCACTACAGCTATACCACACAGAAAAACAACAGCGAGAAAACAAAGTACAAACAGTGAAAACAACTGAGACACATTACAGAAAAACAACAGAAAAGCATCACAGTGAGACAAACATATGTCTCACTGTGACAAACATATACAAGGACCGAAGGAACTCAAGTGGGGTTAAAAGCCAAAGTATATGTATATTATGTTTCTCTCACCTCCTAGGCTCATTCACCCGAAAGTGACTGTTGGGCTCTGAGGCGAGAGAGGTTCAAGTTGAGCCTCAGAAACTGGAATTTTATTGTCAAGAACATTTGTTCCAAAAAATCAGACAGACCTGTCTGAAGTGAGTGGTGCAACAGCGCCCCCTGTTGGTAACCTAAACATAGGGACATACAGACATAGGGAGGGACAGACATTGCTGTTTCTTGGAGTGGTTGCACCACTCAAAATGTGTGTTAGCTACAAGCTTACTTAAGGCATTGCGATGCGACATCTGAGTATGAAGAAAAGGATTTTGTGAAGCTTTAAATATGTTTTGCTGTCATTGTACAACAAGACAAGAAGTATAAATGTTAAATGCGTGTGTGTGTGTGTGTGTGTGTGTGTGTGTGTGTGTGTGTGTGTGTGTGTGTGTGTGTGTGTGTGTGTGTGTGTGTGTGTGTGTGTGTGTGTGTGTGTGTGTGTGGGGAGAGAGAGAGAGAGAGAGAGTGTGTGTGTGTGTGTGTGTGTGTGTGTGTGTGTGTGTGTGTGTGTGTGTGTGTGTGTGTGTGTGTGTGTGTGTGTGTGTGTGAGTGTGAGTGTGAGTGTGAGTGTGAGTGTGAGTATGAGTGTGTGTGTGTTAGCTTTTGTTAGATACAAGAAGGGTGGTCTCCAAGGAAAGAACGAATGGGAGCCAGCCACTGCACTATATAGATGATTCAATGAAACACATTTTGCGGTCACCATTCGACAACCAACCAAGTTCAATCTTTCTGATCACATGGCTCTTTCAACCCCAATCAAAAATAAACAGAACAGGGATTAAGATAAATAATGCGAGGCTAAGTATAGCTGTTCAGTCAGATCATTCATAATTCTGGGATTTTCTACACATCGTGAGTAATGTGCGCTGTCAGAATAGACATCTTTCTGCTTTGTAACAAATGCCAAACGTCTTAGAATTCTTTAACAGTGATGAAGGTCAGATTACACCGATGTCAAACTGTTTATCAGAAGAAAAAAGACACTTCAAAGTGAGCTGAAGTCGTTTCAAATGAAATTTGCATCTAACGTAGAAACCTCATGTCCAGAATTGTTACTTTTCAGGATTCAAATTCAAACTTAGCAAAGTAGCAGTGGTGTATAACGTAACTAAATAAGTATACAATTTTGAGGTATTGTACTCTACTTGAGTATTTCTATTTATTTTACTTCTACTACATCTCGGATGTACTTTTACTCCACTACAATTATTTGACATTGTGACCATTTTAATTTGAAAACTTGGAACATTCTGCATAATGAGTTATTTTACATTTGGTACAAGTACACATTTTGATGGCAATACTTTTGTACTTTTACAACAAGTAAATGTTGAATTCCAGAGTTTATATATTGCAAATTGCAATATTGATACTTTTACTTATAAGTAAAACGTTTTCTGCCACAAATATACCCGGGTTTAGTTGGTGTGCCAACATTTGGGTTTAATGCATGTTCTAGACCAGGGTTACTGATGTCATAGTTGAACCTGCACAAAAATAGCCCATCTATACTTGGACCAGGTCTCATTCACTCAGACAAGACCATCTACAATACTTGGACCAGGTCTCATTCACTCAGACAAGACCATCTACAATACTTGGACCAGGTCTCATTCACTCAGACAAGAGGGTTTCCGTGGTTAAATCTCAAGATTGTCAGTTTCCTCCCAGTGACTGTGAGTGACAACGGAGTGATTTGTGCAAGAGTGTATTGTGAGAGCTGTTCCGTCACACAACACCGTGCTCTTCACTCACAGGGCTTTAATTTATGTCTGGAGGAGGTCTGGCTAACATATGCCCCGAGAAGACGCTTTCATTTTTCGTTTTGATCTACATGGCATAAATTAAGCCCTCACTTTCACATTTTGGAAGCTTACACGTTTTTGAGTTTTACTCTTTTGTCCAGAACTGTTACTTTTCCGGATTGAAATTCAAAAATGGCAAGGTTGCATCTAGGGCTGAGGGTATTGCCTACAAACTCACAATCAATACGAAAAACGATACAGAGTCCACGGTACGATATGTATCGCGGTATGTGTTGATTTTGAATAATGACCGCGTGTCCTAAATTTACATTTTGACCTAGACCACCGATTGCCGATTGACAAATTAACAAATACTATTGACAAATACTGTATATTGCTCAACACTTAGTTGATAACATTTAAACAAAAAGCAAGGAAATAAATACAAATAGAAATACATAATATTTTGATGGATAAATGCATATATATTCATATATATTGTAAATGTCGGGCAGAAACTGATGCTGATTATTATAGATATTTTTGTTTAAGGCCGCATCACACACATTACCTGCCGCGTCGATATCTGTATCAATGCGATTTTCAGGCAAGGAATATAGGCTACAATATACGATCATTGCCGTATAGATTAATTGAATCCACCCCTAGATGAAGCGTGTTGCTTCGTGCAGCGTTTCAAGCTTGTGGATCTGCTACTTTTTGTGTGTGTGACACTGTGGCATTTTGGAGTTAAGGCCGATTCATACTCGACTGAAACTATGACGAAAGATGTCCGTCCTCTACCTCTTTTCACGTATGAAAACTAAACAAAATCTAAGCTATGATGACAAAAACAAAATAGTGACATTAAAACTGGTCTAAAATGTTAGGGAGGGACTAGTGGAGAAGGGATCCAGTAAATCTAAAAGACAAGTCATTTTATATTTGGTTGTATAGCACTCTGAAAATAGCTGATCTACAAGCTTACAACGTGTCGCACTGCAACACGCTGTGAGCTTGTACATAATGCTATTTTCAGCATGCAACCAAGTGTGAAATCAACTGTAGATTTAGTCGACTGAAATCAAGTGATATTTTGTCGACTAAAACATTTCAGATGACTAAAAGTAAAACATGACATTTTATTCAAAGCCTATGCCTATGGTGTTATAACGCTGAATCAAGAATTGCTGTCAAAATCAACCTGGCAACAGAGGTGACTTCTGTGTTGGCTTATACAAAATGACATCATCATCCCTGTAGCTACTATTGAACATAGAGCGACAAAGCACGGACGGGGCTAAAGAGCTGCAGGCTCTTTAGCCACTTTAGCTTTGACAGCTTGAGCGAGGCCCGTCTCACGCACTCATCACCACAAACACTTTCATCCCTGAATGAGAACGCTGCCTGGTGTCAGTGAATGAGAACACTGCCTGGTGTCAGTGAATGAGAACACTGCCTGGTGTCAGTGAATGAGAACACTGCCTGGTGTCAGTGAATGAGAATGCTCTGCCTGGTGTCAGTGAATGAGAACACTGCCTGGTGTCAGTGAATGAGAACACTGCCTGGTGTCAGTGAATGAGAACACTGCCTGGTGTCAGTGAATGAGAATGCTCTGCCTGGTGTCAGTGAATGAGAACACTGCCTGGTGTCAGTGAATGAGAATGCTCTGCCTGGTGTCAGTGAATGAGAACGCTGCCTGGTGTCAGTGAATGAGAATGCTCTGCCTGGTGTCAGTGAATGAGAACACTGCCTGGTGTCAGTGACTCACAACAAGCAGAGAATGCTAGAGAGAGTCGGGGGCTGCATATTGCCTAAAAGCAGTGGTGGAATGTAACAAGTATACTTTTACTCAAAAATAAATTCCAGACTTTTAATTGAACAGGGTATTTCTACATTGCAGTATTGATTAAAAAAACACTAGTGGCCTTGTAACAGAGGGGTCCTCTGTTACTTAGCCTATGTTTAATACTGTTTCCTGTTTAGCTGAGATGGCCACTCAGCCAACGAGTTGCAAGTGCAATGTGGGTTATAGATGCAATATGTTTGGGAAGTGCAATAATGTGGAGTTCTATTGTTGAGGTTTGATTGAGTGCCTAACAATTGCCTGTGATGTGTTTCAGTAAGGATTGGGCTGGACCATGTCAGAATAGCGGGGGGTTAAGATGTGCTGTTGAGATTGCTTATTTATGTTGTAGTGTGGACTTATTATATAACTTGTATAGTTCATACAGTAACATTTGTATGGTTTAAGGTTATTTATTTATATGTATTTATTCAATTGTATTCTTATGTATGTATTCATGGTATGTTTTCATTTGAAGACACCCCTGTAAATGAGATAGGCCATTCTCATTATCTCCAGCTGGGTATAAAAGGCTGCCATTTTGCCAGTGAACTGAAGTCTGTGCTACGGGAGTAGTGAGCTCCCTGTATTTATGTTAGTTGGTAACAAAGTTGCTCCTTTGGTGAATAAACCTATTGGTTAACCTTTACCGATGCCTCTGTACTGTTTCTCCAGCCACTAACACTAGCCTGTGTAATGATGACTCTGATTACAGCTTACAGACATCTTTCCAAGGGGGGAGGGGGCACCCTAGAGTCTGTCACAAAATTGCTTGCTCAGGGTGTTGAGATTTGACACTTTAATAAAAATGGAATTGAATTGCATAATTTATAGAGATACAGACAGAGAGAGAAAGACAGCCGGACGGACGGACGGATGGATTGACGGAAAATGGTGGATCTACAAGCTCACAACGTGTGGCACTAAAATGCCTCTGAAATACTAATATAAGAACACCTCAACGTTGTATTTTAAGGACAGCTCTATAAACACACTTAGCTGCTTTCGTCAAGTCAAACTGCCACAGAGGGCATGCATGCACGTTTCAATTCCTAAAAGAATCATTCAGATTCATTCAGATGCTCTGGAACAACACCACTATAAAGCCCTCGCGCAGAGAGCCAAATCCCACAGAAAGCCGTTATAATTTCCTCTGTGATGTTTAATATTTAAAGAAAAGCCTTTGTTCCGGGACGGGACACAGCCTTTTCTCAGTGCGTTGCCGACTCTATTGGATGTGACAGCAACCCTGTGTCCCACGACAGCGCCTGTGGCTCGCACCCAGAGATGCTCCACAAGCCAGAGGAAAGAAACTCCTGCTACGGGCCCTGTCACAACTTAGGATATAATCGTCTGATTGCAATTACTTTGCATAATCGTCACACTCGTTGCCGTGCATCCGTATGAATTTGTTCACACACAGCTTCAAACATTTTCAAAGATAGCGGAAATTGGTAACCAAATGGACCCTTCATTGTATGCGGTTTACGGTCTCTCTCAAGAGTTAAACTATTGTTAAACATCTGTATTAGTTAATTAAATAAGTAAACAATTAGAGAATGTAGAACTATTTTTGATCAATGTTTGCCTGTTATGTCTTGTTGATGCCAACATCAATACAGCATGGAATTGTAGACAAAACAAAGTAGGTTTTTGGTCTGAGAGGCTATATCTCATCAAATGGTGGTCCGTGCTGGCTCAAATGCAGAATAAACAAGAAATGCACTCTGTCGAGCTGCCAACTTGCACCTTGCACACAAGTAGGCCATGTATGTATTTTTAGGTCCTCCATCATGCAATTTAAGCATTCTACTGCAGCTGAGCATGTTTAGCCTGTGTAATGATGACTCTGATTACAGACATCTTTCCAAGGGGGGAGGGGGCACCCTAGAGTCGGTCACAAAATTGCTTGCTCAGGGTGTTGAGATTTGACACTTTAATAAAAATGGAATTGAATTGCATAATTTATAGAGATACAGACAGAGAGAGAAAGACAGCCGGACGGACGGACGGATGGATGGATTGATGGATTGACGGACGGACAGACGGACGGACGGATGGATGGTTGAAGAGAGAGGACAGGGGAGGAGAGAGAAAGAAAGAGAGAGAGAGGGGGGGGGGGTAGAATGTGTTGAGGAATTCCCTCTATACCTCTCAGGGAACCGAGGCATATGATTTATATTTGTTTAAGTGTTGAAGGAGGCTGGAGCAGGGTGTGTGTGTGCGCGACGTGTGCTTACGTGCATGCATGCGCACGCTCACGTGCGTGCACGAGATCGGGAAGTCTGACCGACTGACCTTTGGTCTAATTATGGGTCATTATCAGGAGACACAAACTGATCCAAATTACACTGCAACAGCTCCCATTCATATAGATGGATTACACACACAAGCACGCACGCACACACACACGCAACGCACGCGCGCACACACACACACACACACACACACACACACACATTCCCCCCCTCCCCTGTGTGCCCTCTACCTCTGATCTCAACCATTCCTCCTCTGTATAAATAAATCTGACAGAATAGCAGGCCCCTGCGCGTGTGTGTGTGTGTGTGTGTGTGTGTGTGTGTGTGTGTGTGTGTGTGTGTGTGTGTGTGTGTGTGTGTGTGTGTGTGTGTGTGTGTGTGCGCGCGCGCGCGTGCGTGTGTGTGTGTCACGGTGTGTGTGTGCGTGCGTGTGATGACGTGCAGGTATATTCTAGGCCAGCGGAAGTGTCCTTTCACAGTGAAGTGTGTGTCGGAGCCTCGCCTGATTACTCTAAAGCCAGCGGTTCTCAAAGTGCGGTCTGGGGACCCCCCAAAGAGCCATATAGCCCTACATCAAAATAATTCTACTGCTACTGCAACATTATAGGCACATTTGTACTTTACTCGACTATATTATTTGCCAACTTTAGTTACTTATATTAGTTACTTTGTTGATTTTGATTATTATTACAAAACATACATGAACCATTGTAGCACTTTGTCTATTCAAAGATATAGCTGATCTACAAGCTCAAGCGTGTTTTGCGAATAATTTTGTGTTTTGCGAGTATATTCAGTTGGTATTTTGATTTCAATACGTTTGTACTTTTATATTTTACAGTCAGATTTTGCTTTGTGCTTCTATATCTACTAATTGAGAAGAGCACAACTTGCGGTTCTTGCGCAGTTCCAAGTCATGCGTAGTATGCGGAATTGTCGTTTACGCTTGTGCTGTGGCCTTGATACATCACTGACTCTACCTCTGCGTTTTCCCAATTTCAACCCAGCTTTGTAGATGACACATGTACCCGTGGCGTTAGACGTGGGCGTGCCACAGGCGCGCAAGCTTCTAGTTGAGACAATGGCATTGGTAGTGGGATCTGCAGCTGAAGTAGTTTGGGAGTATAGCTGAAGTGGAACCCTTATACAGCTCCATTTGGTTCCATACACTCTAACACTAAGGATTATACGCACATAGTGTCGCCATGTCCGCTTATTATGACTTTGGCTTAGTTAAGCGGGTTGTTGTGTTGTGTTTTGGGGGGACTTGTTTCTTAAAGTGTAGTTGCTTATTTGCGCTTGTTTCTAATTGGTTTTTTTTACTATTATTGTTTCATATGTTTTGTAATTGTCCTTTTTTTGTGACTAGCCCTGTTACCGTACCAGATGTGTGTTGTTCAAAACTAGACTACAACTAATATTCCACATTTTATTTGCAGTAGCCTATATAGGTTCAAAGTGCTCATGTGGCCTAGTCACTTCTTTCGGGCTTGTTTACCTAGACCTGCATGGTTGCTTATTTCTCTCACAATATCCGGCAACACTGATTGCACCGTGCATGGCCGTTGGGTATACGGGGTAAGAGAATGCTCGTATAGAAAAGTCAAGTCAAAGTGCTGCAAGTATTATGGATGGCCTCAGGAAAAAATGTCCTCTGTCTCATCTTAGCCGCGCAAATTAGAAGCCACGAAGACAAAGATCAATCATATTAAAAGACGTAAAAAAATTCCAGCCCAAATTGGAAACATACTTTCGCCCCGAAACAACCCATAGCTTTGCCATGGCGACGGAATCCCTGGACTGACGGAGGACTTGACGTGACCAAATCCAGACCCCGTCATGGAGGCCAGGGTTCCCAGTTCACCCCAGAGTCTGGAGCCCCGCCAACTTCTCATAAACAACACGTCTCCCATGCAAAGCAGTGTGCGCATGCATCAGAGATGGTATACGTTTCCCAAACAATGGGTTGTGTAAAATCCTCTTTTTGTTTACATTTCTTTGTTTACATTTTTTTATTATTATTTCAGATGTACTAGTTATATTGTCACACTGCAACACATCGTGAGCTTGTAGATTTATTTGTGGTCCCACGTGAAAGTTAATACAGCACCTATATTGATCCTCACTAATCGTCATTATAATATGGTAAAATATTGTACTTGGTCTGTATCTCATATGAGGGACACTTCAGAAAACCACCTACCAGTGACATCATCATTTGGCAGATTTGACAATATTTCAAAATAGAATTTAGATTTGTAATGGCTTCCATTAAAGAATGCTAACTTGCCAGTAACAGAAAGCCTGCTGTTTCTATATTAGCTTCAGCTTGGATTCCCCATCGATGATGACACTTGAAGGCGGGTTTCTGAACTGTCGACAGCCCTCTGAGACACAGACGGAGTAGACAAAACATTGTACCATATTATAATGAGGAATAATGAGGAACTATTATATGAATATACATGCTGTATGATGAAAGGTCGCCCTTAACGTCCCATCTGCACTGTCAGTGATGCGAGCGAGCAAACGATGAAATCTCATTAGAATACATGTTTTTCAATGAGACTGTCCTGACGTACCGCAAGAGACACGGCACACCATTGGTTACCAAAGGACACACGCTGGGCAAGACCTACGCTGTGTGCAGTGTGTATCCTTTTTGGGGGGCGGAAGTCGTAGGATTTTGACGGAAGTACTGCTCAGAATGTTGACGCTTTATAAATCAGTTCACATTCACCGGGAATGAAACAAGTGGTGTGATAGGTCGAACAAAAAATATCGTATATCCGGGGGAAATACATCTGACACAACACAATGGTGGACGCTCCATAGCAGGACAGAGTTCCGTGCGATATCGCCGTCGGAACGCTGTCGTTCGCTCGCTCCTTGCCTGTGCAGATGAGGTGTTAAGCATCTGTATGATGGTGAATTACAGTCTAGACTCTAGGCCACAAGCAGCAGCATGACATTAACATGCAGTCTGCAGCAGTTAGTGGTCAGATCTGTGGCCTCATGCATGCAGCCACACACCTTCTGCTCTGGATGACAAACTGCACTAACCTGTCTACCGCGCCTCTGCTAAGGAAAGGCTCTGCTATATAGGCTAAGTAGCTTTACATAGGGGGGAAGAAAAGGAGAAAAAACCTATCATTATGACAAGTGGAAAGATGGGGAGAGACATGCAGCAAAGACCATCGCGA
Source organism: Protomyctophum bolini (assembly GCF_963924005.1). Classification (NCBI taxonomy): domain Eukaryota; kingdom Metazoa; phylum Chordata; class Actinopteri; order Myctophiformes; family Myctophidae; genus Protomyctophum; species Protomyctophum bolini. The sequence continues at coordinate 38,623,005 of NC_137864.1, forward strand.
ACGGGACTCGAGCCTGCGATGCGCTGTCAGGCTACTTATGAGCCTATAGGTCCCGAACCGCAAGGCCAGAGTTCCGGGCCATATTTTCCCTCCACTAATGGTCTGACAACTTAGTTGCTAATAGAAGCGCTGCAGGAATCAGTCAGTGGCTCTTACAGTATATAGTCTATAGATGCAGGGTGCTCTTTGGTAATACAGGTATAGGATTATAGACAAAAACGTTTTTTTTTAATCTCTGTCTAACTTTAGTTGCTAGTTATTAGCCACTACAAAACATTAACAACGTAAACCTTATTTTATGCTTTGAATATTCAAAAATGGGCAATCTACAATCTCGCAACGTGTCGCATTGTGTTATTCGAAAAGATCATATATACATTTTGAAAATGTGTGTGCTTTTACTTTGGGACAGTAACTAAGTAGATTTTGATGCTGATACTTTTGTACATTTATAAACATGTAAAGTTTTGAGGCATTTTACTTGTAACAAAAATATGTAAAAAATAAGTATTGTTCCACCACTGCTTAGTGGTTGTGGTCAGACATGGTCACGTCCTTCCTATGATAAGGCTTCATTCAGTGGACATGTTTAGGAATAGTTTTTTAATACCGCCTCTAAACTTTACTCTATTCATCAACTAAAACTATGGCAAGACATTTCTGTCGACTACCTTCTTTTATTAAATAAAAACTAAACAAAAACCAAGCTGATGACTAAAACTATGACTAAGTATAATTTGACAATTTCGTCAACAAATAAAAACTAGACATGCATTTTTTACAAGCTAGTAATGAGCTATAGTGCTTTAAAATTCTTGAAAGAACTACTGGTTTATAATTTGTAGAATCGGCCTCAGGTCTTATAGCTGGTGGTTTTGAAGCCAAACTGAGGCTGACATTCTACTTGAAGGTGAATTCCTTTGCCAGTGACCAAGTGGACCAGCCGTTAACATAAACAGTGTTTAATCCAACCCCTCTGCCGGCTCAAAACGGACCCATTTAGATTGTGATGAAGTGGGGGGAACATTTCCATGTGCACAGAAAAATCATGGAGTATTTCCAAATTTCTGTACTTTTACTTCTGTCCCCATTACATCTCAGAGGCAAATATTGTTCTTTTTTTATTTATTTAACTACATTGGAAAAATGTCTTACTACTTACTTTGTAGATTTTGATCATTATTGCAAAACATACATTTACCACTTCACCCCTACTAAAAATAGCCAATCTACAGGCTCACAACGCATCGCCTTCCCCATGCGATGCGTTGTGAGCTTGTAGATCGGCTATTTTTAAAATAAAGTAGTAGTAGGAACTTCTTGATCATTGGTTCTTCTCAAAGTGGGGTCCTGAGACCCCCAGGGGGGGGGGTACCAGGTAACCAGGGGGGGGTCCCGTGGCTTCCGCATGTGGTTAGGGTTTGAGGTATCGGACTATTGTGTGTCGGACAGACACGCACGTGACGCACACACACACACACACACACACACGTGTGCACACACACACACACACGCACACACACACACAGACACACGTACACACACACACACACACACACACACACACACACTGTTTCCATATCCGTTCTCCCAGGCCAGACCGGATCAGCAACTGCCTGAAATTAGCCCGCAGCCCAATTTTCCTTTAAAGTCTGTGTCCCAATACTGCCTTTCTGTAAGTGGGGTGGAAATGTCACCTGTGTATTGTAAAGAAGACAGTGATAGTGATACATGCAGTCCTAGGTGTTTAAAGGAGTATAGGTGACCTCCCTCCCCAAAAGACTCGGCCAGTCATCAAATTATTGGCTTAGGAAACTAAAAATCTTAGTGAGTTAAATTGATTAAATTAAGAAATTAAGTCATGTTTTGGCCGGCTGAACAACTCCTTTAAAGTGTATTTTACCATGCATGCAGGGACTCAGTCAATCGGATTGAAGAACTGGAACCATCACTTTTAGAACATCTATTGCTGCACGCTCTTTAGAGCCTTTTAACGACATGACCCTATAGGGTCCCTATTCTGATGGACGGGGCCTTTCATTCTGCAGGGAAAATAACCATACTTGCTACAACGTATAGGTCGTATAGGGGCTTATTGTCGGTATCAGCAAGAATGTGGGAGTCTATCCCTGTTACAATGCGATAGACTTCTGGGAGATAGATACAATATACCATCAACTCCAAGTACTTACAACACCTATATTATACCATCAGATCCCAGTACTTACAACACCTATACCATCAGATCCCAGTACTTACAACAACACCTATACCATCAGATCCCAGTACTTACAACACCTATACCATCAGATCCCAGTACTTACAACACCTATACCATCAGATCCCAGTACTTACAACACCTATACCATCAGATCCCAGTACTTACAACACCTATACCATCAGATCCCAGTACTTACAACACCTATACCATCAGATCCAAGTACTTACAACACCTATACCATCAGATCCCAGTACTTACAACACCTATACCATCAGATCCCAGTACTTACAACAACACCTATACCATCAGATCCCAGTACTTACGACACCTATACCATCAGATCCCAGTACTTACAACACCTATACCATCAGCTCCCAGTACTTACAAATACTTTCCACACAACTCTAAGGTGTATATTAATTATTTCTGTGCCGCTAGCTGGTAGCATAAATGTAGTTAAGCTGTGCCACTGCCTGCGTCCACATTAAGAGAATCAGTTTTGTCCCCCCCCTGTAGCCCCATGCACACACTCACTGTAGTGTAACCATGGACTATCATTAGCGCACACTGTTTACCTGTCACCTCACCAGAAATGTTTACATGTCGGGAGCGATGCGAGACAAAGTCACAAATGACATCGGAACTTTGGATGGCTGATGATCACCAAGGACAGCAGGCGCTTGTGGATTCCGAGTTATGGAGCTTTGACAATCTTGCTTTGAACCGAGGTAAATGGAGAGGAGTTGTAACGTCCCATAGCTGGTATAGTGACGGAGGCGTTCCATAGCAACCGAATCAATGTTAAAAGATGCGATGTGATATAGTCACAGCACCAGATGTATAGCATTAGCTCTATACTGATTTTCTGTCCTGCGTCTTAAAGGACCACTTCACCACTTTTCAACCTATCCTAATTGGTCCTCACTACACTAATGATCATGAAAATAGCACCGTTTTTTTCTACTCAGTCTGTGTCTCATGGGAGGGGCGGGCAATTCAGAAACCAGTCCACCAGCTGATATCATCAATGGAGAATCCAAGCTATAGAAACAGCAGGCTTTCTATTCCTGAAAAGTTGCAATGCAAAGATGGAAGCCATCGTCACGATAATAAAAATCTAAATAAAATAAAAATGATATCTTCAGTATTTTTGGGAATTTTCTTTTTGCTTCTTTTTTTCATTTATGTTTGAGAAATGTTGTTTTAAATTCCAATACATTCATTTATTGACAGTAAACAGAAAATGTACTTGAATATAATTATACTGTGACCCCAAGTAAAAGCCAGGTCCTCTGGCTGAGTCTGTGTGGTGCCTATACCCTGTCACACCCTGATGGAAAATAACTAAGTCTAACTAAGTAGGCTATACATACTATACCATTTTGATGTGTGTTTTTTTTTTTACTTTATTGGACTTTTTCCAATTTTCAATACTTTACATCTAGTTATTATAGTTACTTTGTGTAGGTATTAATTAACATGCACTTCAGCTCTTCACAACGTGTCACTTTGTTTATCATTGTGAGCTTGTAGATCGGCTATTTTCAATGGATGGGAAATGGAATAGTGTGCATAGTGAGTACTTTTACTGTAGCCTACTTTTGTAGCCTACTTTTACTCAATACTCAGTTAGCCCGGCCCTACATTATTAACTATAGACTCTTGTGTATTTCTACATGGTGGTATTGTGAGTAGCCTACTTCTTCCACACACAGCAGTAGCCTATATGTTGGTCACATAATGTCAGGAAACAAATTAAAAGTGTAAAACATGCAGTAGGAATAATAGGCACGTGTTATACGTGTGTGTGTGTGTGTGTGTGTGTGTGTGTGTGTGTGTGTGTGTGTGTGTGTGTGTGTGTGTGTGTGTGTGTGTGTGTGTGTGTGTGCGTCCGCGCCTGTCTGTCTGTCTGTCTGTCTGTCTGTCTGTGCGTGTGTTTTCTAATTTCAGACCTATCCGTCACGTGTCACCAGAAAACAGGCAAACCACAAATTCGAGCGCGGGAGCGTGTGTGTGAGAGGGCGAGAGGCAGTTTAAATGGCATAATTTTCAGTGACAAAAATGAGTCCGCCGCTTGCGCAAGGAACGATGCATCACATCTTTTTTAATATAAATGTAGGCATATTGAGAAATAGGAGCAGTTTCTTTATATTAAATTCGTCTCAGTAAACACGAATTTAACACGACATATATATATATATATATATATAGGCGTTCAGTTTGAGTTTAAATAAGAACACCCTGACATTTGAACATAGGCCTATATTTAGCCATGCATTAAAAATCCAGTGTTATTTTATTTGTAAACTGTTTGATTAGGCTATTTGCACACTCCTGAAGTTCATTGTATTGTGCAGGTCTGCTCTGCATCTAGTGGCTAAATATATTGAAAGGGGAAATCTCAGAATTTTGGGGAAATATCTTCATTTCAATACAGCATTGTATATTTGTACTTTTGAATTCTTATAGGCCTGTTTTATTTTTAAGTACGTCGTAGGCCTATTTTATCTATACACTCTGTCCAATTGGCCATATATCTGCTTGTGTCAACCTGCTCACCCCGCGGAGGAACAGCGCGGACACGAGCCGTGCCTCTTTTGGCGTGTTTGTGGCTTGTCTCAGAGCTTGTCACCGGTCACTTTCCTCCAGGCGCACTTTTGTCACTAGGCCTATATGTGACTTTCCAAGCTGAATTCACAGGCCTAGCACTATACTATGGTAATTTGTTGACTGTAGGCAAAGTGACAGGAAAGTGGTTCTCAACCACGTGGAGCTCGGCCAAAGCATTGCACTTGTCTCTCAACTCCCCAAAATACATGTTTAGTTGACTTTAAGTATAGGCTTACACAGTAAGCCTGTGTATTAGTCTACTAGACGCTGTAACTGCAGGTGTAACCGAACTCACGTTACAGTAGGCCAGGCCTATAACTGGCCTAATTCTTAAGCAATATAATTAGCATTCTGTGGGGGATTATGTTTTTATTTGTGCCATTTTTGCGTTGTTTTTGTTTTTATAACGTTGTCTGGTTTAAAACTGCAGTTTGGATTGTTTGCGTTTGTGACAACTATGACAAATAAGCTATTGCAATTCTTAATTAACTATATATAAAAGGGAGAGAAAAAACGTTCGGTGATATGCTATAGGCTACAAGCAAAGGGTCCATTCAAACGTGTTAGTGAAACACACCTATTATGTTATGCATGCATGAGAGGGGGAAAAACTCAAAACATTTGCGAGTTATTCCGATTGGCAAGAGTATAGCCATACAGCCAATTAAATATAGTCCAATGTAAATCAATTACATGTGCATGATATCATGAGTGGCCCTAATTCATCTTCTATTGTCATATAATAAGGGATCATATCCTACACATCTGCTAATAAATGGACCATTGTTTGACTGATCTTTGTTCCTTCGCTTCCCATGACATAAGAAATATATCTTTCATATAGCCAAATGTGTGACTATAACACATAGGCTATATCTGGGGTTGACAGATCGTGGGTGTGTTTTTTTACAAAGACATAATGCCATAAATGGTGTAGGTCAGGTCAATAGCCTATAGTGTAGTTTTCTTATGCTAAACAACTTCGCGCACATCACCGCTATGACGTTCTCTTTCTTGTAACATGTTTGTTAGATTTTTCATATCATATCATTAGCCTTTTATTATATATTGTTATGTTGTATAGCAAATAAAGAATATAGCCTACCTGCGCTGTAAAGACAACATTGAATTTGGAACTATTTGATGATAAATACATTTATAGGCCTAATAGTCCAGTAAATTACTATTCCTTACAGGCCTGTGTATATATATATAGCCTAAACTCCATGTATCGGTCTGAACATATAGACTTGAACAAAACAAGAGAACCGCCCGACCTGTGTGTGTGTGTGTGTGTGTGTGTGTGTGTGTGTGTGTGTGTGTGTGTGTGTGCAGTGTTTTAACACATTTTTTTGTTGTGCATTCCCCCCACCAATCATTGCGAATCATTTAGTAGCCTACGGAAGCTGTCTATATGAGGTGTGAATAATTCCAGACCGTTAATAATGAGAGTAAAGGTATGCTATAGCCTATAAGGTGAGTGACCCGCAGGCCTCTGCAACATAAACCAGGTCACTGCCACAGGCGATAAAAACAAACCAAAATCCACACAACTCCGACCTCCAACCGCAAAGATTTGTAGCTTAACATGCTGCTGGGACACGCAGATCTGCGCGCTGCACGTAAATCATGCAGTATCAAGCATTATAGCGGCTATAGCCTATATATAGGCCTACAATATATTCTCAATAAAAGGGACAAAATACAGTGGCGGTAAAAGTACGGACGTTTTAATTAGGCTATGCGGTATCAATACGGCAAAGTAGAATTAGGCCTATACTATATGTTTTAAGTAAAAGTCCAGATTTCAAAATTTGCATAGCCTAAGGTACAAAAATATTGGCATTAAAATATTATATAAGCATACTTAAAGTATCAAAAAGTAATACTCATTTTGCTGAATATCCCATTTCACATGTTTCCAAATGTATAAAATTCATTTGAAAATAGAAGATCGAATCTGGTTAGATCTGTACGCATGCAAGCTCACGACTTGAGACGGGTTGTGAGCATGTATCAGTTATTTTTCAAATAGCCAAAGTAGCCTATATATTATGTGGCTGAAGTGTTTTTTATTTTATTTATTTTTCTTTCCCATAACATCGAAATCTATAACTAACTAAAAATGTAAAATAATTATAGTTAAGTTAAATTGCCTTTGGAGTAGTAAAATGATTGACATTTGAAATAGGCTATACTCCATTAAAGTAAAACAAAATAATAAATACAATAAAAACTCAAAATTGTAATTAAGTATAGCCTACATGCACATACTTTTAAGTTCCTTTCCTTTCCGCCACTGCAAATGGATGCACATGGACGCGCAGTCCTACACGCCATATCACAAAGTCAATGTATGGTGAGGCAGAAACAGTTGAGTTGGGGTCAGTCAGTTGTAAACAAAGGCAGTCCCCACCATAGCAATAATTCTAAACTGTCCACAGCAGCGGTATAGACAAAAGGAATGTCGTTGACAATACATTGTTAATGCGGCATGCATGGCTTTTATGTAGCCTACTACAAAACAATAATACAATAATATAAGATATATAACTCGGTTGGTACTGAAACATTCTTTTTTTAATGTCAAGGCACGAGGCCTCCCAAATTAATGTGTTTGGCTGTGGACCCCGCATCTGAAACCATTTGTAGCCTATAGTTGAACGGTGGACCCACACAAGATTTGTGTTGTTAGCCAGCTGTTTAAATTTTTTTCACCAGATTCTTGGAAAATATAACAGATCGATTGTATAATTAAGTGGTTACCGGTAAACTGATTTTCTCTGATTACTTCTGCGATTACCCCCTCAAGGGCATGGTGGAACACCTGAATATGGAATATAACATATTCAGACTTGCAAATCCCTGAAACGACGTCAAGGTCAATCGCTTCGCTCCAACGACGGTGTCGTGCGGCCGTGCGCCGAACATCCTTATCCTTATTAAGGATCAACGGACAATTTAGTATAGAGCAGTCCAATTATCTTTGGCCGGGGATGAAATAATGCAACTGGCGCAAAAGCAACATATAATTTATAATAGGCCTAACACATAAAACAACAAAGCAGCTTATGCCTATATAATACCACAAACTGCACGCATATCCTATAGGCTACACCATTCATCTCGATTATTAAGGCCCGTAATCAAATGCATCTGCTATCTATCTATCTATCTATCTATCTATCTATCTATCTATCTATCTATCTATCTATCTATCTATCTATCTATCTATCTATCTATCTAAATGACGTAATGTAATTCATCTTAAGCAGCAGACAGCAGAGAAATGTTAAATAAGAAAAAAGCGGTGTCGCTTTGCAGGCCAGACCCAGCACTGTGACCCCAGCGGTATAGGCTATAATTTCTTACAATCACAACGGAGGAGAGTTTAATATTAGTAGGAGGTATCGTATTATTTACCTTCAGCTTTTTCTTTTTAGCGCCAAGCGAGACCAGACTCATCTCATTTTCACTGACGATCTTATAATGGCCAATAATTAAGATGCGCGCACGCGCGCGCGCGTGTGTGTGTGTCACTGTGTGTGTGTGTGTGTGTGTGTGTGTGTGTGTGTGTGTGTGTGTGTGTGTGTGTGTGTGTGTGTGTTTGTGTGTGCGTGTGTGTGTGTGTGTGTGTGTGTGTGCACATGTGTGTGTGAGAGTTGTTGGAGAGAGAGAAAAAGAGAGAGCCGTGCGTGCGCGCGTGCGTGCGTGCCAACAGGTCCTACTTAGCTGGCCCATTGACGTTAAGGACGAGTAAACATAGATCTCTCCATCCAGGCTCGGGTTGTGGAGGAGAGCAGAGGAGAGGAGGCCCCTCGCTCTGAGGCGGAGCTCTGAGTCAGTGCACGACAGTAAAGTACATTTACTTAAGTATAGGCTACTGCATATAGGCTACAAGTATAGGCCTACTTTTTTCTCTCTTTTTTCTTCTCTTTTCTTTTCTTTTCTTCTCTTTTCTTTCTCCTCTTTCTTTTCTTTTCTTTTCTTTTCTTTTCTTTTCTTTTCTTTTCTTTTTTTTGTAAGCTATATATGCCTAGAGCTGAAGTTATACAAATGTATTATTAATTAATAAGTATACGCTATATTTCTATTGTATTGTCCTTTAGATTTAGCCTATTGTTTGTATTAGTCTAAGACTGTTAATAATTATCATTATGTGTGAAGGAGGGATTTCCAAATGTCAGTAGCCATACAGCGATCCACTTATTTAGCCTAAAGAAAAATGTGTACCGGTAGTCTAATTCTTACTTTTAAATACTTCAGTATTGAGTAAATACTTTTTTTCTCCTCCACTGCTATTGGCTGCTCACGGCCTGTGACGAGTCGGGTTGTGTGATCCCGCCCCGGTAGTAAAGAATGACGTTTTTTAAGAAATGTACTCTGGATCAAACGGTCGGAGCCAGCAGATGCCCCCAAAAAGAAACATATAACTGCCGACTGTGTGCAGTCCTCTCCCCCTGGATCGGAGCCCTGCCTGCCCGCAGAGCCTCTCTCCGGCTGCCGGTCTATTTTGGAGGACATTTGGAAGAACGGGGGGGTTTTGGGGGGTACTTATTGTTTTTCAGCTTCTCTTTCGCCGTCCCGGGGTGTGCTGTATGTTTATATAATCGTCCATGCGTCCCCGAGTGGCTCCTCCGAGGCTGTCTGTCCTCCGTCTTCGTGTGCCCGTGGATCGGAGGAGAGGGGATCGATGGTTGTTTTGGGGGCGGATTTATTTGGGGGGGTCGTCTCGTCTGTAGACGCTGAGACGCCAGATGCGGCGACACTGAGAAATAATGGAATGGCCAACTTCTGTGAGTTTCTTCCCGTTTCCACAGTTAGAACTTAGAATGATGATCAGAACGCCTGTAAGTGACTCTTATTTATTTACAAGCCAACCACTGAGAACTGCATAGTCCCAACTGATTCAACCGGCTTTGCTTTTGTTAGTTTTTTTGTTTTTTCACCGGGAGAGTTGGAAGTTATTATTTTTTTTATTATTTTTTGTAGTTTAGAAGGAGGAGGAGGATTCCGGAGTCGGACCATCGATCGGACGAATTATTCGTATTGTATTTTATTTTATTTGATAAGTTTCCCCCCTCGGTAGGCCGATAGCGGTCCAAAAAAACGATGGAGAGATTCAACGGGAAAACCGCTAGCCGTTCATAACAACCGGAGTGAAT
>NC_137864.1:38638000-38645500 GCF_963924005.1 Protomyctophum bolini
AGGGTCAAGACATGGAGCCCAGGGTGCCTGAAATAGCTCATAATATAGGCCTATATACTCTGTCGTATGGCGGTGAGCCGCAGATCAGATATACAAGCTCGCGTTGCATCACAAAGGGTTGTGAGCTTATAGATTTGATATTTCGGCCCTGACCGGAGGCTAAACGCACATCACTAAATATATAGCCTATTATTTGGAGAACATAATAGGCTAAGGCTATAGGCATATAGGTGTATTTTTGTAGTGAGCACGGCTCGCATGCGCGCCCTTGAGCACGCGCCTATAGCTGCCCGCTGACGCTTGTTGACCAAAATGACTATATGACAGTCTATGTATAGCCTATGTGCTTCAAGATATGTCAATATAATGAATCAAGTTGGCCTAATTAATATTATTTAATTATTCCATTCATTAATTATTTAATAAGCGTTTAATGAGTAGGCCTATAAGTTCTCAGTTCAAAGTGTGATCCATTGATGAGCAACACCCACAACACACTAACACACGACTGACTCTTGGTTTATTGTCGGGTAATATCATATGAATATGAAATATTATACATCTGCCAATAACACGGAGCTAGGTCTAATCAGGTTGAATCGTTTCATTTTCGTTGTAACAATTTAATTAAAAATAAGTCTATTTTGTCCAATTCATATAGCCTACTCTTATGCTATAGGGCTCAAGTGGTTCATTTCTCTGGAGTAGGCTGGTACTTAAAATTAACCACTAACCAATAATTCCAGCACTGTGTAACTCTGAGTGTTTACAAAATTACACTCGAGTTAACAAACACTTTTTGACATTCCGGCGAAAATATATAGCCAAGCCTTTCGGTGAAAAGATTGTATAGTGTAGAGAGAGGATAAAAAAAGAGGACAAAAAAGCTGACCAATACAGTGCCGACTCAGCGGCCAACTAAGTATTAGTTTACTAAGTATATATTGAAGACTTAAAACCATGTATGCTTAGCAGCGGTGAACACACAGTGAAGGATGCAGTGTACTCTATATGTGCAGGGCCTTATGCTGGCATGTGGAGCCGTTTAGTCTACACACGTAATATAGAAATGAATCACTCACGGATATTACGGTAGACCTATATGTCAAAGCAAACATCACGCGAGAGCATGAAGACATCACGAGATGCCTCGTTGACTTTCTTTCTTTAACTTTGCCGACACGACGTGTATAACCTATCCTAGTATAATACCAAGCAGTAGCCTAATACAACTGAATTTGCGTGTGCGTGTGTGTGTGTGTGTGTGTGTGTGTGTGTGTGTGTGTGTGTGTGTGTGTGTGTGTGTGTGTGTGTGTGTGTGTGTGTGTGTGTGTGTGTGTGTGTGTGTGTGCGTGTGTCTGCGTGTGTGTCTCAGTTATCAATCAGTGTTTTTTTTGTTATTGAGAGGGACATGGTATATTATATATCCTCCCCGCAGTGACTATTAGTGCCTAAAGACGGTGCTGCCTAATAAGGGCTTTAGTGAAGTCCTCCTCTGACCTCACCATTAGGACCATTATGCTAAGCTGCCTCGGGTCACCCAGACAAATTATCTCCTAAGAAAAGAGGACACAACTGTAACCCTATGGACCCACAGGGTCCATTGGGTCCCATTTGTATCCTCTCCGGACTGCTAAAAATTTATTGTTTGGTTGCTTTTACACTGGATCCCAAATGTTTTCGCTCAGCCTCATGAGTCAAGACCCATGAGAGAAATCAGATGCTTCATGCCCGCGGGACTCACATAGTGGAAAAAATAGCATGCAGCTCTGCAATTCTCACTAGGCCATAGTAGCCTAGTTGCTAAACATTTGTATTATAATTTAGGTAGGCCTAATTCCTTTGAATTATTATTATTATTGCGGTTATTAATACTCTTTAACCCCTTTTTAAAAATACAAATAATTGTAATTTGTTTTCAACTCTAACTCATGAAGATGTGTGATGTTTTGTAGAAATCTTTTGAAAATCTAAAAAAAGACGATATTTGAGGATTTGGCTTGGACGAGGATTCTGCAGCGCGTGTAGCCTAAATTATAAACTAACGGTTTCCCACACTTGATGTCCACAAAACGACACAGTAATTTATCTGACAAATCATCCTCGTTGTTCTGTCCGCGACCAATGCGGGGGGAATGTTAGACTATTAGTTTAATTTATAGGCTAATACGCGACCGGTTGTTAAGGTTGAAGATCACGTTATTTGTCCGCCAGCGACAGCGAGTATAAATTAGGCTTATCGCCTTTGCTATTACAGCCAAAGCAAAACACTCGTGTTTTATTAGAGCCATCAGCTATATGGATCGACGTGACATATAGTCGGCGGCCTATAGACTTTTTACGATTTGTCTCGGCTTAACGATGCTTTTGATTTTGCCGTGTTTAGTGACAGCTGTCATTTCTGTCCGTTACAAACGGGACATGCACAGACATCCCAAATAAAGTCATTATTTGGGTGCCGACGTGCCGTCCATTAAATAGGCCTATCAGAAGTAATTGTTCGCAATCATGAGACGTTTCTTTTAGACGAAGAATTGTAAAGATAATAGGCTATACAGTGGGAGTTCAAGATTATTCTGCTTATCCTCATGGTGTCGCATTTAGCAGTCGCTCTAAGAGCGTCTGCTAAATGCTCCCATGTAATTCGGATATTGGCGAGTTGGTTTAATGTTTTTTGGCTTGCAGGACCGATTCTCAAAAATGAGGCATACAGGCCTGTAGGTATCATGTAGGCCTATGTATTTTTTTAACAGGTAGTCAGTGCCATACGTAAAGGACAAATATGTAAATTAAAAACACTATAAGATTGTATAGGCCTACTGCTAGTATACGTGCCTATTTGTTATACGCAGACATATTGCCTCATGTTGAATTTATGGCTGAATCTGATCAGTGATCAACAGTCAAATCACTGTTGTTATACATTAATGTTCTCTGTCCATACGTGTGGACTTCTATGTCGCAGATGTCTCTGAGGTGATTCAAATATTCTAAGACGTCGCACGGTCGCAGTGAAAACTCGAAGATGAGTAAAATGCATTATAAATGGCAAAAAAAAAGTTATAATGCAGATATAGCTGTGTAGCCTATAAGTCATAATAGTGTAAAAACCTATAGAGTTGTCTTAATTTATCGATCGATATCCTATAGGCTGGCCAACCGAGACAACAATCTCAAGAAAGGGTAGCATGAACGCATAGCCTGCTGGTTTAGAACTGAACCGATGCATGCAGTTCAATATAGGTAACTGCATGGTTTTGCTGAATAGTTACAAAAGAGACATGTCTCGCTCAGCAAAACCATTCAGTTGTGCCGTTCTGGAGCCTGTGTCGAAGTGTCCTTGAGCAAGACTCTCTGAACCCCTAATAGCATGTTGATTGATTGATTGATTGATTGGTTGGTTGATTGATTGATTTAAGTATTTGCAGAATATTTGCAGAAGTTGAAAGCACAACTCAATACAAAAACTGTTAATGTGGACGATACAGATAAAGCTTTACAGTTGTTTACAACAGGGTCCACCATTTTCAATTCATCAGGACATTTGTACAAATGCCTATATAAAAAGCAGGAAATCATAAAAGGAGGTAACATTCCTGTAACATTCATGTTTTCCTCCGCCATCGGCGTGTGAATGGATGAATGTAATGCACAATCAAGCATGGATAAAAGCGCTATAATATATTTAGCCTACATTGCTATCGCATAATCGCAATGTTTTAGCTCGTGACAACATCCTGAGCTATAGGCCTAGACCCGCATTACGACCAAATAACCTATATCTCTGTAAAAAAAAATACGTTCAATTTAATGATGGGATTAATAATAATGTAATTTAGGCTACACTGTTTTGGCAATTGTAATTACTTCATAGGCCTACTTGTTTGGGGAAAGTAATCATGGACTGTATAGGCCTTTCAGTGATGGAAGTTTTTGAGTAAAAGTACAAAAGTAATGATATAAAAATGTATAGGTACTCATTATGCAGAAGGTCCCATTTCACACGTTTTTAAATAACATTTATATTAAAATATCCTTTGAAAAAATAGCAGATCTACAAGCTCACAAAAAGTGTGTTGGCTGTCTTTGAAAATAGCACAAGCTCACAACACGTGTTCTGAGCTTGTACTTATACTATTTTCAAATGGGCCAGTGATGTATAAAGGCCTGCATTTATATAGAGTATATAGGTCTGAAGTGGTTTTGTAAGTACAATATTTGCCTCTGAGTGGAGTAGAATTATAAAAGTATTGAACATTGTGAATACTCCAGTGAAGTGGAACTAACATTTTACATAAGTACAGTATAGCCTAATGTAAATGTACTTTTATACCATGTGGTTCCCAAACGTTTTAGCTCAAGACAAAAAAGAGATATGTTTGTCCATGACCCAAACTAGTGAAAATAGCAGATCTACAATAGATGTAGATCGGCTATTTCTATACTTCTTAAACATTTGTTTTCTAAGTCCTGGAATTTCTTAGATTTTTCTTTTATTTCTTCATGAAAATTTAATTTTAATTCATGAAAAACGTAATAATTAAAAACCAAATGTAAAAAAATAAGAAAATAACTACAGGTACCCCTAAAAATGGGCCGCTATACCCAGTGTTTGTGAATGCAGTGCTTGCTTACACCACAGACTGCCATGTGTCAGGGGTCAATTACCATGCTGACTTGTGGTGGACATTTCTGTCAAAATGAAATGTTTGCCACAGACATGTAAAATGAAAATATCACCAGAAACACACACAAGAGCCTGACCGACCACAACAGGTCTGAGAGTGTATACAAATGGAACCAAATGGACCCGTAATGGTTCCATTTGTTCACGCTCAGAGTTAAGGGGGTCCTTGCAAATAAAACTTTTGAGAACCACTGACTCCTAATATGCCATATGTAGTAAATAATGTCATATTCCAAAGAAAACCTGAAGACTTGACATTCAGTAATTGGGTTTTATGATCAAAATGAGAACATTATAATGGTGTGTATAATGAGGACATATATAAGAGAGGTCACACAGCTTGTTGTCACAATGCAAATATACTTTATTTTAATGTACCAACGTTTCGACAAAAAGGGTATAAAAAAGAAAAAGAAGGAAGACCACGTCTTTGCCACGGACACATGTGTCCATGTACGGACATGTTGATGACCCGTGCAATGTGTCATTACATGTCCTACTGTCTCCATCCACCATGCAGGTGGAGGTCTTGACCCGTGCAATGTGTCATTACATGTCCTACTGTCTCCATCCACCATGCAGGTGGAGGTCTTGACCCATGCAATGTGTCATTACATGTCCTACTGTCTCCATCCACCATGCAGGTGGAGGTCTTGACCCATGCAATGTGTCATTACATGTCCTGTCTCTGTCCACAATGTGTCATTACATGTCCTACTGTCTCCATCCACCATGCAGGTGGAGGTCTTGACCCATGCAATGTGTCATTACATGTCCTACTGTCTCCACATGTGTCATTACATGTCCTACTGTCTCCATCCACCATGCAGGTGGAGGTCTTGAAGACGACAGCTCCGCTGCAGGGGGACAAGAAGACCAAGGGACGGACAGGCTGGCCGCAGCACGTCTGGGCCCTGGAGCTCAAACAATGACACCTGCACGTCTGACCACAAACATTATAGGCTAGCGTGTGTGCGTGTGTGTGATGCACGTGTGCGTGCGTGTGTGTGTGTGTGTGTGTGTGTGTGTGTGTGTGTGTTTGTGCGTGTGTGTGCGTGCGGGCGTGCATGTGAGATGTGTGTGCGACTGTGCTGTCACAACACAAACAACGGACCTGTTCCTGTTAACCGCGACAACAGCCTGCTGTCTGTCCTCCTCCCACTGACTGTCAATCACACTTTATTTACATGAAGAAGATAGTTCACTGACGGACAGATAACTCACCCCCCGCTCTGTCTGTCTGTCTGTCTGTCTGTCTGTCTGTCTGTCTGTCTGTCTGTCACACACACGCACACACGCATGCACGCACGTGCGCACACACCGTGAAGGCCCGTGGGGAGGAGTGAGGAGGGGGACGTCATGGCACGCGGACATGCAGCAGCAGCAAAGAAGCTTTTATTTAAAGGAATTATAATTTATGTGCAATGTGGCCTCCTCCGTGCGTGTCGACGGAGCCTGCACGCAAGCACGCACACACGCGTGCGCAGCGTGCACGAGGTCACTGAAGGGGACACGTACGCAGGCGGACAGTTGGACACGACACGGGAGAGCGACACACGCCATTGTCACCATGAAGGGAGGACAAGTGGTAAGGGACTATTGTTGATGTCATAGATGACTAGACCTAATTATTATTATTATTATTATTATTGCTATTGTTGTTGTTGGTGATTATTGAAGAACTGTGTTTTTAAAGACTATTTGATGTAGGCCTACTATGTGACGTCATCCTATCTTATATCCATCGTTGTGTCTGTCTGTTTGTTTTGGACCTTAACAAAAAAAAAAGAATAAAAAGAGAACCCTGATTCGTGCAGAAAATAGCCGATCTGTAGATCTGCTATTTCCCAAACGAGGTCTTAAATGTCACTCCAGTGGCGAGTGCCGTGTCATTTCTATAAAATGGTCCCGGGTTCACACTTCTCTGTACGGCGACAGCGTTGTGCATCGAAAACGGCGGTGGTGGGAAAATATCTCTAACATTTTGTACTTTTGTAAAAGTATCACTACTGCAATGTAGATATAGGCTATACTCTATTACAAGTAAAAAGTCCGGAATTTAAAAGTTACTTGAATAAATGTACAAAAGTATTGGTATAAAAATGTACGTAAAGTCAGTAATTGTGCGGAATGTCCCATTCCTTTCGTTTTCAAATACGAAAAAAAGGAAAATAGTCGACCTACAAGCTCATAATGCATTGTGAGCTTGTAAATCGCTTGGTTTCAAATGGCCAAAATGCATACTGGGTAATGTTGTATGTTTGAAGTGGGTATGTTCTGTAACAATAATCTACAAAGTAACTATAGTAACTAAAGTTGTCAAATAATTGTAGGGGAGTAATAGTACAAAAGTACACTATTCGTCTCTGAGATGTATAGTGGAGTAGAAGTGTAAAAGTATAATGAAAATTGGAAATATTCCAGCAAAGTAGAAATACCTCAAGATATTGCGGTATATCTACATTTACTCAGGTACTACAGTACCTGAGTATATTACTTCGTTACTTTACACCACTGCCGCAAGCCCACGGTGGGCGGCTTCTTTTCGACATGCGACAACGCCGTACAACGGAGCATGAATCGCATTGTGATTGTTGTTGTCATGGATACCGCAAACAGTATTCTTTTGATGGTGGTTTGTTGATGTTTTGTTAAAAAAAAAAGAAAAACAAATACCTGTTCTTCTTCTCCCACTAAAATTGACGTGATGTGACGTTACGTGGCTGGCGGGGAATATAGAAATGATTAATAATAATAATTAATTAAGAAATATTAATATTTGGGATGTCGAAAGGAAAAAAAGGAAAGTTAAT
>NC_137864.1:38650500-38655500 GCF_963924005.1 Protomyctophum bolini
TTTTGAGAGGCGCTAGCTAGCTGACACAGCAAACTAACATCCAGGTCTACTGAGCATGTGTCATGAGCACCCTCTAGTATGGCAGTGAGTCCTGGACATTGCACGCTCGACAGGATCACGCAATCTTAATGCCTTCCACATGCGCTGCTTTAGACACATTATGGGCATCACCTGGCAAGACAAAGTGCTCCGTCCTGGAGACTGCTGGAACCCCCAGCATGTTCAGCACTCTGAAACAGAGACACATGCGCTGGCTCGGTCATGTAGTGAGGAGGATGGATGACAAAAGGATTCCCAAGGATCTCCACTATGGAGAATTAGTTCAGGGAAAACGTCCTGTAGGCAGACCAAAACTGCGTTACAGTTACATGTGCGAGAGAATGAAACCTGAAGGCCCTGAACATCGACCTGCATGGTCACCTGGGAAGCTGCAGCAATCGATCGCATGGCTTGGAGACGGATCGTTGAGGACGGTCTCTCCAAGTTCGAAGAGACGCTTGCCCAGCAGTCCATGACGAAGAGACTGAGGCAAAAGAATAAGGCCCAAAAACAAACAGACCAGCATCAGTCTGCCCTGCCCCCCTGTGAAGTGTGGAAGGGAATGCAAATCCTGCATAGGTCTATTCAGACACATCCAACACTGCACCAAATGCAGAAGAACCACTATCCAGAGCACGATTCCATAGTCTCTCTAGACTGACAGATGCCAATGAGCCCCTCCAATGCATGGCTTTAGAAAATTACATCACATGGACTATTGGACTATTGGACATAACTATTTGTTATGATGCCAGCCAAGTCTATGGGCAGTAAATGACAACGTAAGATGCCATCTGGCTGATATAAATACTGCCCTCACTGTGCCCCTCACTTCACACGATTGTGATTTTTTTTTTACATAGCTGATCTACAAGTTCACAACAACATCGCAATGCATTGTGAGCTTGTATCTTTTTTATCAGTGGTTTTCATCCGTGTCAGAGACCTATATCCACAATGCAAACCACAGAGTTGACCTTCATCCAAAATGGACTTGTTACATTGTTCATGGTGAGGACCAAAACATCTTCATGATTCATGAGCTGTCATTCAACAGTGGTTCTAAACCTTTTTCTTGTAGGGCCTGCAATTGGAAATATTGAAAGCATTTTGCGGCCCAACCATCTGACCAATTTACACTCTCTGTGTTGTCCTCAGACGAGCCAGTGTGGCTCTGTGTCACCAGTCAGCCCATTAACATCCTAAAGATTGTTGATTTATAAAGATAGACCATCACAATTGGAGCAGGCGAAATGTTACACAAATCCTACAAATGGTCTCCTAAGTGGGCGCCGGCATCTGAGGGCAAATGTCGCAAACTTGCTATATGTTTACTGGTGCTAGATCTCACGAGAGTGTTGCTGGGACAGAAAGGTCGATAATAGATAGATAAAGTCTATTTTCTCCTGAAAAAATCCTTTTTTTGCAGAGAAGATTGCGTGGCCTGTGACGATCGGGTCCAATTTTGTTCAGTGACCATGGAGCAGAATCTGTGTTCACATTCACTCTTCCAATGGAATCAAAAGACTAAATCCGTGTCTTGCCTGTATTTATGTTGTGGTTTCTAGTCTTCCTTGTTCCTAGTTTTAGTTTGTGTTTTACTGTTCTGTTGTATTCCTTTTCTTTTGTAGTATTTAGTGTCCTGGTTTCCTTTGTGGTTACTGTTACCTGTCTTGTCTCACTCAGTCACCTGTGATTATTAGTTTGCTCCACCCATAGATATACACCTGTGTCCTGTTAGTCTCTTAGCCAATCCCTGTCTTGATCTTCAGTTGAGTTCACCTGTGCCCTGTGTATTTATACCCCACTGATCACAACATGCTTCAAGTCTCCTAAATAGGCCAGCCACGTACTTCATGCATATACAGGAAATAAAGCAGAGATGGCATGTCTTTCTTTTTGTTTTAAACGTATGTACGTACGGTATTTTTGCAACAAAAAGAGCGTACATGGCAATGTGTGGTCCTGTTTGATGTTCAGTAGCACGCGTAGCATCGTGTGGTGCAGTAGCACCCATCCACAGACATTCCCACCAAAGGAGTCATTGAACAGGAGAAGAGCCAGGCAGCACCATGAAGACATCTGCTATGTACAGTTCACGAGCATTGCCTTTTTTCCACTTGATACATTTTGCATCAGTGAGAGGCACTCACAGCCGTGAAGGAGAACGGACTCCATGCACTGTAGCACAAAATAAACTCATCTTTAGGAGCCAGATGTGTGAGCCATGTGCGACTGTGCGTTATCAGATATTGTAATAGTCATTAAAATTGTAGAGTTTTGAAAGGAATTATTCGGGGGCCCACTTGCAAAACCCTCACGGCCCCCCCAGTGGGCCCCGGCCGATTGATCAAGAAGCATATCAGTCACACAAATGGAAACCATCTGATATGATTCAGTTGCTATATATATATATATATATATAACTTTGAACGAGCATCTGTGCGTAGCTTTCATTATAATGTAGGTGCGCATGCGTGTATGTGTGTCTGCGTGTGCGTGTGCGTGTGTGTGTGTGTGTGTGTGTGTGGTTTCAGTTCGTGACTGACTTTGACCGCACTCTAACATTATCTCACACAGCTTGGCTGCTGGCTTAATCCTGGTTCACACAACTGACAGCTTTATGTGAATCTGTTAGACAAGATCAGACAGACAGACAGACAGACAGACAGATTGAAAGAAAGAAAGAAAGAACCACAGAAGAGTCAAGACATATAGTAGAAAAGTATAGACCAATGGTTCTCATTCTCAAAGTGGGGTTTGGGGACCCCCAGGGTTCCTTGATGGACAGCAAATTCCGCAGCGAATCAAGTTACATAATAGCATCAACATTTAAACAGTTTAACTAACCCTAACCCTATACATCGGCTATTTAAAAATAGTTGATTTACAAGCTCACAGCGTGTACGCATCACAACGTGTTGTGAGTAGAGACTATAGAAAAGTACGGTCTAAGTAACGTGTGTTTTCATAAACAGTGCATTTCTTTGCTGGATTTAATTGTGCGGTGCCATTGTGGTGCAAAACTAAAACAAACACACAAAGCAACAAAGCGAGGCCACAGGAACAGTAAAAGTGCCTGTAGGCCTACATATTCCAGTTCATATTAAACTGTGCTGTAAAGTTGCTTTGATTATTATTACAAGACAAGACACACATAATCCACTTCAGCCCTACATTTCAGCCATATGAAAATAGACAATCTAAGCTCACAATGCGTCACATAACAACGCATTGTGAGCTTGTAGATCTGCTATTTTCCAAAATATATTTCTGCGCAATGAGTACTTTTACTTTTGGTACATTTTGAAGCCAGTACTTTTGTACATTTTAAATTCCGTACTTCGGCCTCAGGCCTCACTCACACCTTTCGATCTAGAATACAACATTGATGCATGCTAGATGTAAGCAAGATGTAAGTGTCATGGCCGCCCGAATGCATTTCCAATGGAAGTCACATGGTTTGATACAACATTTTGGACTACAAGCTGTTGTACAGCTTTCGTCTGTGTTTCGACTGCCCCCCTCCCCCTCATAGTACAACATAAATGTTGTGTCAAACCATGTGACTCCCACTTGGAAATGCATTGGGGCAAGATGTATCACACCCTTTGTATACAACAAGCATACATCAGTCTAGTGCGAAGGTGTGAGTGAGGCCTGAATCTAATCCAGCCTAGACAGGCCATAGTTCTACTGAGCAAAAAACACTTCTGGCTTCTTTCACCCTCTAGTGGTGGAAAAGGGCTACTGCAACATCTGAGCCTATATATTCTTTTGCCAGGCTGACTAGAGATGGAGCATAAGTAAGTAGCCTTGCCGAGCCATGAGGCTCATAGGGCAGGAGCCTATCTCCTGTTTCTGTAGCGTGAGGCAGCTTGATTTACAAGTACACCCCCTGGACATGACGCTAGTATGTCGCAGGGACTTACCCCCAATCCAACCCTTGATGCTGAGTGTCAAGCAGGGAGGCATTGGTATGACCCGGCCGGGGATTGAAGACCCAACCTCCCAGTCTCAGGACGGACACTCTAACCACAAGGCCACTGAGAGATGGAGTATTAATATAGGGCTGGGACTCGATAAAAAGAAAATCTAATGAATTAGAGGCTTTGTAAATAATTAATTAATCAAAATTAATCAAATGTTTAATCACACAATCTGCCACAGGAAAAACTAAATCCATGGGGAGATTGGTCTGACACTCCTCAGTTTGAATTGAGCGCAGATAGCCCCCAAATATGTCCCCCCCCAGTTATAAACTGCTATCTGCGCCCCTGGGGGGGAATCAGGCTTGTTGGCTCGTGTGCACTATAGCTCTTGCAGGCCAGCTTCAAGGTCAGGAAGTGTGGAGCTCTGGAGGTGGGATGCCAGACAGTATGTGGAGGAACTCGACAGGGGTTGATGGTAAGGCGCCACTGATTAGCCTCATGGCGGTGTTGAGCACAACATCAATAGAAGCTGTATGGCTGCTGTGACTCCATGCAGGGAGTACGTTTGCACCTCACCCTGCACTTGCAGTGCCAGCACGAGTGAATCAATGAGTGAGGTTTTTTTTTAAATAGAATTTCCCATTCATTGGGCCAAGCAAAGCGGTCTGCTTGGCTTCTTATATTGCGTGCACTGGGGTTTGTTGTCTGTTGGTTGGTGCACTATATATGATAGGTATAAAACGCACGCAGCAGTGTGCAAGCTCCTTCATACAGAGCCCCGGAGTGGCCATTGAGAGAGAATAAATAAATGCTAACTTGATTATTCAAGTTACTATACTCAAACGCTCAAGTTAGCATTTCATTTTTCCCCCACTCTCTCAATGGCCACTCCGGGGCTCCGTACATTTAGAATATGGAGATAAGATGTTCCTGCCCGACAGAAACTGTAATATGCTCGCAAACACACAAGCCTGAGTAGACGTTAAAATGACCCCCAGAAGTGTTTTAAAGAGAAATACCCCTTTAAAG